>NC_080203.1:57744299-58055916 GCF_030028045.1 Hippopotamus amphibius kiboko
GATTTTCTCTGTTAACTTTCTGTTTTCAGCTCTATTGATATCTGTGTTAATTTTAATTGTTTCATTTCTTCTACTTACTTTGGATTTAATTTGCTCTTCTTTTTTGCAGTTTCTTAAGCTGGAAACTGACTACTGATTTCAAATATTTTCTTATTTCTAATACAGGTATTGAATGCTATAAGTTTCCCTCTGAGCAACGCTTTTACTGCATCCCATGATAGATTAAAATTTGGCATGAGATTTATTCTTTGACCCATGTGTTATTTAGTCCCCAGGTATTTGGGCATTTTTCAGATATCTTTCTGTCATTGTCTTTTAGCTTAATTCCATTGTGATTTGAGAGCATATATTATATTATTTTTGTTCTTTTAAATTAGTTAAGGTATGTTTTATGGCCCAAATTGTGGTCTATCTTGGCGAATGTCCCATGTGAGTTTGAGTAGAGTGTGTATTCGCTTGTTTTTGAATATTCTATGGTTGTCAAATAGACCTAGTTGATTGATGGTGCTATTGAGTTCAGCTATGTCTTTACTGATTTTCTTCCACTGGATCTACCCACTACTGAGAGAAGGATGTTAAACTCTCCAGCTACCATGGTGGATTCATCTACTTCTTAAAGATGTATCAATCTTAGCCCTATGCATTTTGACACTTGGTTGTTAGGTGCATATAAATTTAATATTGTCATGTCATCTTGGAGAATTACTTCTTTATCATTATGAAATGCCACTCTATGTTCTTGATAATTTTTCTTGCTCTAAAGTTGGCTCTGTCTGAAAGTAATTTAGCTGCTACTCTTGCTTTTTTGATTAGTGTCAGATTAGTATATATTTCTCTATCCCTTTACTTTTAAAAAATATGTGACTTTAAAATAAGTTTCATGTAGACAACACTTATTTTGGTCTTGTTTTTTGATTCACTTTGACAACTTCTGCTTTTTAATTGGTATATTTGTGTTATAGGTATTCAAATGATTATTGATGAGCTGGATTAACATCTAATGTATTTGTTAATTTTCTGTTTATTGTTCCTATTTGTTCCTATTTATGTCCTCCACTCTTCTGCATTTTGTGGTTTTAATTGAGACTTTTATACAATCCCATTTTCTCTCTTTTCTTAGAATATCAATTATACTTTTTTAAAATTATTTTTAATGTTTGCCCTTTAATTTGCATTATACATTTACACTTAATCCAAGTCCACTTTCAAATAATATTACACCACTTCATGGATAGTGCAAGTGTCTTATAACAACAAAGTATTCCTAATTCCTCCCTCTCATCTCTTGTATCATTGAGTCATCCCTTCATTTCACCCAAAATAGGCTATAACCATTGAATATTTTGTTCCTATTATCATTAGAATAAATTGTTATCTGTTATATCAATTAAGAATAAGAAAAAATTAAAGTTATTTTACATTCACTTATTCTGTCTCTAATGTTTTTTTCATTATTTATGTAGATTCAAGTTTCTAATTTATATTATTTCCCTTCTTTCTGAAGAACTTTTAACTTTTTTTTTTTTTTACAAAGCAGATCTGGCAGCACCAAATTCCCTCGATTTTTGTTTGTCTGAGAAAGTCTTTATTTCTCCTTCACTTTTGAAAGATTATTTCTCAGTGTACAGAACTGTACATTGTTATTTCTCACTCCAATTCATTCTTGACACAATACAGTGGACTTTCTAAAATTAATACCTGATTATTACATTCTTCTGCTTAAAAAACCTCAATGGCTCCCTCCCACAAATAAAAATGTCAAAACTCCTTAACAGTGGAGCTCTCCTTTGCATACTTCCAAATTGGCTTTCACTAATCTTTCCTCTTATATTATACATTATTTTACCAGTCAAAAAGTAATTTTTTTCACTTCCTGGAGTATTTTAGACTACCTTCTTTCAAATTTCCAAACATATTCTCTTCTCTGACTAAAACATTTTCCCATGTCTCTTATGCTGGCTAACTTCTATGTGTATCTTAACTACCAGCTAAGACATCACTTCCTCTCATACTTCCCCTACTTCCCCTGCCTTCTCCTCTTACTTCCATACACTATTATAATTGCCTGTTTCCCCCAATGGAATGCAAAATGTTGAGATGGAAAAACTGTGTATTTTATTTACTATAATATCTCTAATGCTTAGTAAAGTGTCTGAAATATAATAGATACTCAATAAAAATATGTTGACTGAATGGAACTGATGAATTTTTTAATACCTAATAAATATCAGGTGCCATACCAATTGACCTCTGTACTGTGGAGGAAGGAATACTGCAATAAGTCAGAGAGGATGTTTATATAAGATTGTTTGCTAAACTCTAATTCTACAACAATATGTTCTGTAATTTTATATCCTGCAACAAAGGATTATGACAGATGATAATATATTGTAATCAAAATATTCACTTAAAACTTCAGAGGGGGACACTTACACCAATTTGATTAACTAAAAATATAGATTCTTTGCAGTTGTCCAAAAACTCTGATTCTTCATTATGGGTCATATATCAACAGCCAAGGAAATCTCAGGGAATCATGAAAAAAAAGAGAAACTTTAAAATAATTACATGGGTGACATAAGAGGTCAGATTTATAGATACCTTTTAATATCTATACAGTCTGAAAATTGAATTATAAATTCTTTAGGAGTGGGGATTCCATTGCAATTTTATTTCTTTTGTATCATTCACATCATTAGGTGTAAAATTCACTCCATAGCAGATGGTCAAAAATAAATGTTTACTATATGCTTAAAAATGTGTTTGAATTTTCTGAAAATTCAAGGGTAATATGTTAGCCCAACTTTTAGAGTCCTTTATCTTCTACCTGTCAATACTTCTTACCTTAAATCATTGCCTTTTCTTATGTCAGTGGCTTATATAGCTCAATATTTTTTTCTAGTATGTGAATATTTTACATTTTCAGCTCAGTAATTTACTTTACCATGAAAAGAATCAAGTTAGTGTTGGTTGAAATAAAACATAATATAATCTTAACTTTAATATCTTTATGAGTTTTGTTTTATCTCTTCCACTTCTTATTTCTTTATCACAAGTTTGAACTGGAGAAGCATGCTTATTGTCCAGAAATATTTCATTTGAGAAATATCATATGTGCTAATCTGTTTTCTTTTAAAGTTAATATGTATAAGTAACTTCTAGAACGTACTTGCGGATAAATAAAGTCTCATAAATGCATCATTTTCTCTTGGTGAAATTGTAAGTTATCCTTCAAGAAGGAGATTTGAGTTATTTAAAGCTTATTATTACTCTCCTATCCTTTTTTTCTAAGGAATGTTCCTCAATCAATTTCCCTGAACTATGTTGTTTTACATTCAAATATGCTTGGACTTCTTTATTTCTCTAGTCCCTGAAATGCTAGAAATACTGCAATAAAAGAAAAGACAATATTTTGGGCCCAGTTAGTGGCTAGAAATAGTATATTTCTACAGAGTAGGCCATTTCATCTTTATTTGAGGGTTTAAGGTAATCCATAAATATTCAGTGCTATAGTGTAAGAAATTAGTTGTTTATCTGCTGCAAACTCTCACTGCAATTTCCCAATAAGTACTTTTAATTTAAAATTTTATTATTTTTTAAATAAAAATTTTGTGAGCAAAAGGAAAGAAGGATGTGAAGATGTAGATAACACCAGATCTGCCATGACATTTTAATGTTTGTTTTAGAAAAATTAATATAAGTTGATTTACCTGTTCCCAGGTAGGTAATAACAGAGAATTAAAGAATCACTTCTCTAAATTCATGCAATACTGACAAAAAATAAGAGAATGAATGAGGTAGGCATTCTATGTAGATATTCATTTCTATGATTCCCTGAGAATATTTTATGATGCAGCAAATGCAACAGAGAAAGAATCAGTGCTCTTTCTGAACTTGAGCAGTTGCTTTATTTCTGCTTCTTATAATTCATAAACACAAATAAAATTTCCTAGTGGCAGCATTACTTTTAAGGAAATTTCATGGTGTATGTAGATGTCACAAAGTTTAAATTCAGAGTACCATTTTAAAAATTATCAATTTGATCATTTCTTTTTACAAATTAATTCATATTTGGGATCTACATAACCCTAGGGTATAAATGAACTCATTAAATAAATCCATAGTCTGTCAAAGTAATGGTTTCAAAATATCACAATTTTATAACACACCATTTTTTAAAAAATACCAAGCAGCCTCATATATGTATGTATGTATGTATATTCACTATGATATGCCTGTGCTACATTTTCCAATCTATTATCATATTTAAAATATAGACAAACAAAATATCAAAGGTTGAATGTCATATTTTTCACTTTCACTAAAAATATTAACAATAATTAACATTAACAAAATTAGCAAAAACTTTGGCAATAACATATGACTGCAGTATAACTATATTAGCAGTAAAATATTTAGTGACAACAATGTGATTGAATATGACAAATCTGATTAATCATGGTTTTTATCTGTCATGTGGTCAACTAGAGGTTGAAGTAGTAGTAGGTGTTTCAGCTCTGCTATTCTCTTGATATTTTCTTGGTACTTTATTGAAATTATCTGCAGTACATGGTTACTTCCAGGGATCTTTTTAATACACTTGTCCATTTTGTGAGGGTTGCTTTAAGTAAAACAAGATACTGTAACTGTAAATTCACTTAAATAGGCACATGTAATCTGACCTATATCACAATATGCTGTAAAGGAACACATTTTATTTGCTACTGCTGCTATCTTGGAAAGCTATAATTCTGCCCTTAGTATGCTGTGAGACCATGTGTCGTACTTTACTCTCTGACATTAGAACCAGTGAGGACATTAATATCAATCAGCAGAGAATATATTAGTAAAGACTACTTCCTTATTATTTATGTAAAGATAAATAATTACTAAGTTTTGTCTACATCTCAATAGATTATCCTGATGATACTACACTTTTAAGTGACTTCTTAAAACATTTTTCAGCCACTTAAAATTTTACAAAGACTAAGATTTGGGCTCTAGTATTTTTCCTTTGATTCATCACAGATTCAAGATATTTTGAGTCTTTTTGAAATAAAGTATTCTCAACAACTCTATATTAAAGGTAAGATTACCATTGCAATTTTACAAATGAGGAAAAGAACCTCAGACAAGTTAAATTATTTGCTGAGTTCCATCAGCTAATAAGTACTGAACTGGATTGGAACAAAATTTGATTCAGAGCCCATGTTGTCAAATGCTATGGTATACTATCTCTTCATTTGGAAATTATCCAGCAAAGTATGCAGAAATTTATACTGAACTGACATATGTAATTCATGTGTTAATAATAACAAAAATAATTATAATTAATCATAATAGTAGGGGGTAATTCTTAACATGTGCTTATTATATGTGAAGTACTACAGTAAGTTCTTTACATTTCTTATTTAATCTTTATTACAACCCTAAGAATTGAGTACACTTGTCTTAGTCAACTTGGACTGCCATAATAAAATACCACAGACTAGATGGCTTAAGCAAAAAAATATATTTTCTCAGTTTTGGAAGACAGAAGACCAGTAGCAAGGTATCAGCATGATTGATTTCTGGTGAGAGTTCTCTTCCTGGCTTGCAGATGACTGCCTTCTCTCTGTATCTTCAATAGTTGGAATAGTGGGGTAGTGGTAGAGAATGCTCACTGGCAGTCTCTTCTTGTAAGGGCAAAAACCTCATCATTAGGGCCCCATCCTTAGTATCTTATCTAAACACAATTATCTTCCAAAGGCCCCATCTCTAAATACCATTACCTTGGGGTGTTAATGTTTGAATATGTGAATTTTGGAAGGACACAATTCTGTTCATAACAACTCTTATTATTCCCATTTTACAGATGAAGAAACAGATCCTGAAGAGGTTGAATAACTCACCAAAAGTCAATTCGTTTGTCAGTGGCCAAGCATGGACTAGAATATAGGCAATATGAAGATGCATTGCAAGGGTCTACCCAAAATAAAGATCAAGAATGCAGAGTTATTCTGTGAATATTGTAATTATTTTAATGGGATCTACACAGTACTCACCTTGAAAGGATCAATTTACTTACTGCAAGGAAAAACATTTTCAAGTAGGTTGTTTGGTGTCTTGGACAAAATTAATCATTCAGTTAATTGAGCTTTTCACTTTTAAAGGGGTTACTTTTATTTCCTGATGGCAGATTGGTAATACTAAGTATTCAGCCCATGTAATATGTTAAAATGTCTAGTCCATTAATCATGTCTGTCACTTTAAACACTAAAGCTCTTCTGGGCACTCTTCAAGGAGAAAACAAGTGTAATATTTTCCAGTGATTTCGTCTGGCATTAATAATATGGATTATGTCACTTTTCATCTGTGCCAAATAAAAATGGGAGAAACATTGACTCTAGCTTTTAGCAGAGAATCCAGAAACAAAAGTTAAATGTCATTAGAATTGTAATAGAAAACACGAATTGAAAGGACTGGGTATGAACTTACCTTATGCTCAAGATAATCATATTTAGTAAAATCACTAATTCAGTCATAAACCCAGTAGTTTTTTTGTTTTATTTTGTTTTGTTTTTTCAAATGCATATGTTGACTGTTTGGCTTCCTGAATATCATGAGGAAATGCAAGAGGATTAGTAGGAAAAGTGATTTCCTTACTGCGTTAGGCAAAATAATAGTCCCCCAAAATGTCCATATCCTAATTTCTGGAACATATGTATATGTTGCCTAACATGACAAAGAGGTTTCTGGTAGTAAATGAAGTTAAGGTTGCTAATCAGCTCATCTTTAAATAAGGAGATTTTCCTGGATTATCTGGGTTGACTCAAAGTAATCACAAGCGTCCTTGATAGTGAAAGACTACTATGGAAGGGTCAGTGCCAGAGTGATGTGATGTGAAGACTCTACAAACTTTTGTGACTTTATAGATGAAAGGGGATCATTGGCCAAGGAGTGAAGATAGTCTATAAAAGCCAAAAAAAAAAAGTCTATAAAAGCTAGTCTATAAAAGCCAGAGCAAGATTCAGATTTCTCCCGAGACCCTCCAAAAGCAATTCAACCCTACCCAAAACCTTGATTTTACCCTGGTGAAACTGATTTTGGACTTCTGTTCTCCAGACAGTAAGGTTATACATTTATGTTAAATCAATAAGTCTGTGGTAATTGATTATGACAGAAGTAGAAAATTGATACACAAAAGACTTGAAAAAATTCTGGGTCAACTGCTTGATATTCTAGGCAATTAATGTTTTCAATGAGATCAACTGATATGATGATTTTGAAAAATAAAATCAGAATATTTTTATATTTACATTGAGATGAACTCATGATATATGAGTTGTAAGAAAATGTGCAGCATAAAGGTTTAAATGTAACAACAATACCTTAACATTATAAAATTAAAAAATAATTTTATGCTCTAGACTTAGCATTATGCATGTTTGAGAAAAAAATCACATGTTCATTGTTCTTTAAAAAAGATTATCTCAAGAATTCACTGGCGGTCCAGTGATTAGGAATCCATGCTTTCCCTGCTGAGGGAATGGGCCCTGGTTGGGAACCTAACATCCTGCAAGCCTCGTGGCCAAAAAAAAGGAAAAGGAAAAAAGATTCTGTCATGGATCTTTCAGGGTGTTTGTCCTATCAGCAAATGTTATGTCACCTCACATTCTACTTTATTGATTCAAATTAACCTAGATCAACCTTGGTTTCTTGGTTTCTGTGCTTTTCCACCCCCCACCCTCCATCAGTCAGACACACACACACACACACACACACGCTCCTTTGCATGCAAGGCATACCAGAACTTTGACTGTCTCAAGGGATTCTCTCTCTAGTGAAGTTAACAATGTTTAAATTTAGTCACATCATTCAAATGTAGATTAAATATTAAGTGAAAATAGTGGTTCTCTTCTCATCCATAGCTTGTTTTTTGTTCTCTCTCTTACTCTTTCTCTCAATCTCTCTCTGTCCCTGTATCTTCCCCCAAATGCTCAGACCCTATCTTCTCTCCTGGTAGCCAAGGATCCTGAGTAAGTTAGACAACAAACTACCTTCCTGTCCTTTCCTTACCTCCAAATTTCCCCAAAATATATCTCATCACCCCAGAAACCCATTTACTCCTTTGCAATTTAAGTTTAATCAGGTAAATAAGTATTTGAGTAGTACAATTTTTTAAAGCTTTTATTTTGAAATGAAACATGAATCTGCAGATTCAAGAATGTTCAAATATAGATTAGCTGGAAGCTGCAAAGAAATGTGCAGCTAAGCTCCACATACACTTTACCCAGCCTGTCCCTGATGTTAACATGTTGCATAACTTAATGCACAGTCCTAAGTCCTGAAGATTTTATGTTGTTTTCTAAAAGTTTTACAGCTTTCTATTTTCCATTTGAGCTTTATTTATTTATTTATTGGCTATGGAAATCCAATTACTTTAGAATCATTTGTTGAAAGGCTATCCCTCCTCCATCAAATTGCTTCTGCACCTGTATCAAAAATTAATTGGGCTAAAAACATTTAACTGGGCATATTTATGTGGGATTCTAGTCTGTTCCATTGATCTATATATTTATACTTCCACCAGTATCAATTGTCTTGATTACTGTAGCTAATTAAATATTTCTTTGAGGAAAACCATGTTTTATCACTTAATTTTTCTGAGCTGAGACCACTTTGTAACTTTACGGAAAATAATATTAACAATTCCAAAGGGAGAGAAAGAGCATGCACCACACACACAGACACACACACACACAAACACACACACAATATACCACAAAGTTCTCAAGCATAAATAGCAGTATTATCTTTCCAGGTAGCATATTAATAAACATTTTGGAATCCTAGAAATAAATTACCTTTCATAATGTCAGTTCTTCAAATGACAACCAACACCCCACACACACTTCCGAAACATTTATTTACAACCAAATTTTTTGGCGGTTTAGTGAATTTGAATTCTTTTTCCTTTTATTTCTTCTTTTTCCTTAGTTTCTTCTCCAGACTCTTGTAAAATGTGCTTGTGCCTATCTATATTTAATCTTACGTCCATTATATGTTTCTAACTTCAATTAAGTTTTCTTCCAAGTGCATATAATTACAGCTTCATAGATTTATTTTAATGTTTTGTGTGTTATGTTTTAAAATAATAATATTTTTATTTACAAAAGAAAATAGGCTGGGAATTCCCTGGTAGCCTAATGGCTAGGATTCTGGGCTTTCACTGTCGTGGCCCAGGTTCAATCCCTGTTCAGGGAAATGAGATCCTGCAAACTGCACAACACGGCCAAAATAAAACAAAACAAAGCTTATTTTTATTCTTCTTATTTTTTTTTTATTTTTTAATGTATTTATTTATTTGGCTGTGTTGGGTCTTTGTTGCTGCATGCGGGTTTTCTCTAGTTGCGGTGAGCGGGGGAATCTCTTCATTGCAGTGTATGGGTTTCTCATTGCTGTGGCTTCTCTTGTGGAGCATGGGCTCCAGGCATGCGGGCTTCAGTAGTTGCAGCACATGGACTCAGTAGTTGTGGCTCATGGACTCTAGAGCACAGGCTCAGTAGTTGTGGCACACGGGCTTAGTTGTTCTGCAGCATGTGGGATCTTCCCATACCGGGAATCGAACATGTGCCCCCTGCATTGGCAGGCAGATTCTTAACCACTGCACCACCAAGGAAGTCCCATTATTCTTATAATTAAGCACTACATACTCACTGTAGAATAGCTATAAAATGTAAGAAAAAATCAAATAGAAAATGAAAACCTCCTGTTATCCTCCCACTCAGAAAACATAGTGTTAATATGTTAAAATATATCCTTCCAGATTGCCTGTCTCTCTTTTTCTCTATCTCTCTCCCAATAGACAGTTAAATATATAAATAGATAAAATATTTAGGGATAGGAATATACAGAGAGAGAAATATAGAGATAGAGTGAATCTTTGTTATTTGTAGATTCTACATTTGCAAATTTGCCTGTTTGCTATCAATACTACCGAAGAGTCTGTCAGTGATGTGATATGAAGACTCTATCAACTGTTGTTGACTCTGAGGATGGAAGGGGACCATCAGCTCTGGAGTGCAGATAGTCTACAGAACATGATGGCATGTTCTCAGCTGAGGTCAGAGAAGGCAATATTTTGCCTTGTTTTTTCAGCTGTCATGCAGTAAACATGCTTCCTTTTTGTCTACTTAGTTCCATGTTTTGCTAATTTTGTGCTTTTTACTGGTATTCCACTGTTTAAAATGGCCTCCAATCATAGCAGTGAAGTGCTATCTAGTGTTGATAAGTGCAAGAAAGCTGTGATGTGCCTTATGAAGAAAATACTTATGTTAGAAAATCTTTGTTTTTCTATCTGCATATACAGAGGACGAACTATAAATTATATGAGAATTTTTGACTGTGCAGAAGGTTGCCACCGCTAATGACCATGTATTTCAAGGACCAACTTTGCATATTAAAGTGTCTTTAAAGTAAAACACGCATAAAACAAGTTTATATATTGATCAGTTAACAAATACATTGTGACCAGAGGCTCACAGGAACTTAGTCCTTTATTTCTCCTAGAAGCAATGGTTCAATATTTGCTAATTAAGTGTTTGTTGCAACTTTTTAGAACATAACTACCATGATTAAAGAGAATTGACTATATATCTTTTGTGAAAATAAGATTCTATAGTACAGATTGTTTTCTATACATTTTTATTTCCTTTGATTTTCTTTTTCTACAACATCACTTTTGATGGCTGCATAAATGCCCTTTAAGTGTTCTACGCAAGCAAATTTCTGATAATATTAAGTAAGATTTTTATATGACTATTGTCTTTCTTTTTTTATCTATTTTTACAAAGTTCTATGCTATTTCTCTTGATTTAAGATTTTATTTCTTGGAAGGTTTCTAGATGAAGATTGTTATCTTATTCCTGTTAATTGTCTTAGAAATTTATCTTCTCAACTTGTCTCTCTCCTTGGACCTTAAATAGAATAACTTTTTCAAGACAATCCCAGTCTATCTCCTTTGCCAATTAGAAAATATTTATTCCTCTTCTTTGCTCTTCTTTAACTTTATCCCTAGTTTGTTTCTATTTTTCTCTATCATAACTTATGCTTTACTTATTGATTGATTAATTATTAGTCTTTCATCTCTCCTTCATTCCTGTTAGTACTACGTCTTACAGAAACTCTCTTGTGCTGCTTTCTATTTTTTTTTTTACAGTATTATCCTTCAATTCCTTTGAAAAATGTTGCTAGCTCAATTATGTCATATTTTTTTTTCTTTTTGGGTTCTTAACATTGGGTCAGTTGGGATAGCATCATTTTTATTATATCACCTTTTCTTTTGGCAAATGGCATATTATCTCCTTTTTTGTAGAATTTACCAGTAATATTTTTATATAAAGTAGTTCCTTAAATGAAAATTGCTCATGGTTACACAGTGCATTCCAATGACTTCTTAAATCACATTAGTACATATGTACAAGTCCCCTTATCAAGCAGTTTCACCTCTGCCTTTAAATGTGAAATACCTGACAATTTTGCACACTCCTTTTTGTGGAGCATCTATTTGTGATAACTATATTGTTCAACCCAAATTTTCCATCTCTATTTATCAGTTTATGAGATGACTTCCTACCTGAAGAGAATAAATAAGGTCTATATATATCCTTTGCTTACTCAGTAGAATCACTACCTAAGATTTTCTAATATTCCTGATCATCTTTCTCTTGATGCACTTTCAGATATCACTTGAAAATTTCTCTACTGATCCAGCAATCATATTAGATTTTTATTCATAGGATCTGGCATGACTACAAATAAAACTCTTAGATTAGACTATTTTAGTGATAATCATAATTCAGGCCATGGGAAATTAACACAAAACAATTAATTTATAAATTAATCAGATTCCTAACACATGCTTGCTGTTTACCTACTCTCAATCATGTATGTAATAAAACTTTACTCCAAATCTTCACTATACCTTGCCCACCCCACTGCAATTCCTTCAATACTCTTTTCCACCTTTAGTGTGCAGAAAGCAAAATAAAACATTAATATTGACTCCTTTCTTTCATTCTCCCTTTTCTCCCTCCCTGCCCTGCCCTTTGTTGAACTTCTCCTTTATTTAATTCCACTCCAAATCTTGCATTGATTTTTGTGGTTTCCTTTACAGATTCTTTTTGCAGCTGATGAATGACACTAAATATCTACCTCAAATAACATCAGGGGGATAGCACTTTCCTGTCCTGTCTATTCATGTCTCTACAAGAAAATCACTTTTATCCTCTGAACTGACTTTAAAGCCAGTTCTGTATACCATGTGCCCACTTTGTACTTGATCACAACTTCCATCTTCTGGACTGCTTGCACCTCTTTACAACTCATATCTTATGTGGACCTTATGGTGTTGTTCCCATCCTTTTTCTGATTATGGATAACATTATATTAACTTAAATCAGTGATATATTCTGCTAGATGTCATATGATTTCTCATCTCTACCAGTCTGTCAGGTATAATTAATTAATCAAGCTTTTTCAACTTTAAAAAAACAATAAAGGTGCTGGTTTTCTCTATAAAAGTAGTTTATTGTAAGGGCACAGAGGAAAATAAAGACATAAAAAAATCTACTTATTACACATACATGACTGGAAACTGGAAAGACATTTTAATGTATATGAAGGAACTATTATCTTAATGTTCCCTAACAACATGCATCCATTGATTGTTATGCCAACATCCTGCCATTTAGATAACTTATTTACTCATTCCTCTGCTTGTAATGCTTCTGTAGGCACCCAGAGTCTGGCTGTTTTCTAACTCAATGCTTATGCTAATGCATTGCTTCTTCTGCCCTATTATCTTCTGCCCCTGTACTTCTATACTATTGACCTGTATTCATTATCTCTCTGAATGTCTCATGTTCAACTCCCTGAAGAGACAGGATCCAGTTTACATATCCAATCACTATATAGTGTAGACTATACCTCTGGGAAAGAATTTTCACGTTAGTTATCTAATAAGCCAGCAATCAGCCATTAGATGTTTATGTAATAGACATGAAGATGATTCATCTAAATATCCACTTCAAGGGAGGACTTGTTCCAGCTTCTAAGAATGCTGTGAGCAAACAGTATCCACCTGTCAGCTAATTCCATGTTTCACTCAGATGCAGAAATCTGACTTGCTAAGGAGTAGGCCCTTTGTGTGGTGGACAATATCCAGTGACTGACCTCAATGGGGTGGTAAAAACCCTGTCATTTCAACTCACTATGGAACATTTTGACAGACAATATATGCTTCAGAGCTTCATTTAGAGTTAGCTGTGGGTTTGTTGGCCTTCATTACAGTTCAACTTCTCTTGCTCAATTCTACTTCCTCTCTCTCACTTCCACAGGTAATGATCCCTGATAAATACCCTATAGACTAAACTCCATCTCAGACCCTTCTTCCAGAGAGCCCTGGAACCTGTGACATTTTAAGCCAAAATTTATCCAAGCAAGCAGGTGATGAGGTTTCAGAGATCACTCATTCACTGTCTGGCTGGCAATGAGGACCCTATTACTCTTCCTGGGTGGAACACAGACAGACTACCTAGAAGAAGATGGCAGTCCACTTATTAAAACTCTCATCAGAAGTAAATTAAGATACTATACTGGCAAAAGAGAATGGACTAGTTGGAGTGGTTTATCAGATATTTGATAAGGGGGAAATAGTGACTATGAAATCATTGAAAATGGATGGCTATTACTAAGTATCATTGATACCAGAGAAAAAGATAATGAAAAACTGCAAGCAATAGACAAGTATTTGGATCCCAAGTGTGAAAGCCAGGTTTCCCTGATAGTTTACAAATAGAATCTCATTTCCTGAGCAAGAAGGCATAGAAAAATAAGGTCCAGGCCCAAGAATGGCAAAGCTCCAAAGGAGATTAAAAGGTTTCATAAGGTTGGTGTGTATGCCAAAGTCAGAGCACTAGTGGAGGAAAAAAACAGAGCTTTTATACACTGAATGTAGATATTTGAGAGGATGTTCCTCCCAAGTTTTGAACCTTCATATTTCTGTGAACCCTGGGATCCTATAGAAGTGGCTTACTCCACTCTATTAAGGACTTGCAAGTTCTCCTTGCTTGAAGATGATATATAGGACTCTCTGCCACATAGCAACATGTCCCCTCTCTGATCATGATTTTCCACTGTGTCCCCTCCTGGTCACAAGGTGAATTACTAGGGTGAACATGCAGCATAATCCATAATTAGGGCCATGCTGGCCCTGAAATCAGATGAAGCTGAGTCTACCCAATAGAAGCTGCTAGATCCTGCCAGCATGAGCCAAGGGAGTACATAATAGGACTGGTTTCTGAGCATCTTAGTTCAAGGAAGCCAAAAGATTGGGTGAGGTAGGGGAAACATTGATTTGGTAATATTTTCCTAAGATACAGAGGGTTTATCATACTGGCAAGGATCCTAGGAAATATGAACTCACTACCAGAGTGGCTTGTAGAGACATGAAAAAAGTAATGGCAGATAGTTGAAGGAGTTTAAAAGCTCTGGGACAGGGCTGGGACTAGGGTGAAGCAAGTGAGGTACCTGGGACACAAAACCTAAGGAGACACTTATTCAACTCTGAGAATAAGTGCCTTTTTAAATTTTGTGCCTTATACCATTGATTCTTAAGAAACCACTCACCCTCAAGTTTGTTGCAAGTGAAGAGTCAGTACTTTCATAATCCTGAGAAATTTTGCACCTTAGGCATTTCTCTCTCTCCAACCTAATTCAGGCTTTTCTCAGGAAAGTGGGTGTTCTGGAGTAGATATACTACCTAAAGCTGGAAAATGCATTGGATGATTATGTTCCATGGAAAGACATGGAGGATACAAAGTTTACCAAGGCCATCAGGAATTCACTAGTGAAAGAGGCACAAGTATCACTAAAAAGCTCAGTGGTAGCTCTTCCCTGAAGATTAGGGCTGATGATAGGAGAACCCATTACAAAACTAGGCTGACTGACAGCAATGAAAATGAACAATGAGAACTCCAAACAATAGAAGTCAGGTGGTGACATTTAACTGCCCAAAGCCAGATAGATGCAATTTTTATTAGTAGTAGCAGTGTCAGAGTAGTAGCCAAGGGGGTCTGACCCACAGAAAATTATGGCTATAGTTAACAAAACATGGTGTTCTCAAGGACAAAAATAGGACAGCCAGCAACTGTTATACCAAGAGAAGATATCAACAATAGAATACCAAGGGGATGAGGACTATTGTGCCAATAACAAAGTCATGATCCCTTATCCATTCCCAAATCTGGGCCAGTTTTCAGACCAAAATCTATTCTTAGAAGAGGAGGCCATGTCCTCTGGGGGAAAGGCCCAGTAAGAATCTAACAAATATGCATGATAATGATTCTTCCAAATAGTACTCAAAGGAATCAATAACCATATACACAGATAACTGTAAGCTTTGGGAAAAGGATTTCCCAGACTTATGGAAGACTACTGGACATAGAGTTCAAGTTGACATTGATAGTTGAAGATAAAGTGTTATCACAACTCCCAGAGAGAATGTAGGCAAAGCTTACTATGTAATAGATGGAGTCCTAAGATCCAGTATACTGAGGATTTCCTACATCAGCTGACACATCCATTGGTTATTTCTCTTAGTCCCTGCATGTATAATTGGGGTTGATATATTTAATAGTTGGTGCACCCCACACATCGGGGCCTTATCTTATGGGGTAAGAGCTATAATATTATGGAAAATCAAGTAGAAGCCTCTAAATCTGTCCCTTCTTTCTACAAGATACTAAATAGGGACTTCCCTGGTGGTGCAGTGTTTAAGAATCCACCTGCCAATGCAGGGGACACAGGTTCAACTCCTGGTCTGGGAAGATTCCACATGTTGTGGAGCAACTGAGCCCATGTGTCACTACTGAGCCTATGCTCTAGAGCCCACAAGCCACAACTATTGAGCCCACATGCACAACTACTGAAGCCCTTACACCTAGGGCCTGTGCTCTGCAACAAGAGAAGCCACTGTAATGAGAAGCCCAAGCATAACAAAGAGTAGCCCCTGCTCACTGCAATGAAGACCCAGTGCAGCCAATAAATAAAAATAAATAAATAAATAAATTTATAAAAAAAGATACTAAATAAAAAATGATATAGCCTCCTAATGGAGGGATGGTGGAAACTAACACTGTCCTTAATAATCAGTTTCCAAGGATGATGATATCCATCTTAGCTCTTTTTAACTCACCAGTTTGGCCCATACAGAAATCTGATAGATGCTGGAAAATATCAGTGTACTGCCATAACCTAAACCAAGTAGTATCTTCAATTGTATCCCTTCTTCTGGGTGTATTATCTCTGCTAGAACAGACTAACATAAACTCAGGAACATGGTGTGTGGCCATTGATTTAGGAAATGTGTACTTTTCTATTACTATCAGAAAAGAAGATCAAGAGGATTAGAAATAGTTCACATTCACACACAAAAAAGCAAAATATACATTTACCATTTTCTCCAGAGTATGTTAACTTATCTGTCATCTCTTGCATTATAATTCAATATCAGAGCCATTTAGACAACCCACAGAATATTGCAATGATAATTACATTGGTGATATTATACTAATCAGGGAAAATGAGCAAAAACTGATTAGCACACCAAAAGCCCTGTGAAGGCAAATCTGCTTCAGAGAATGGGAGATAAACCCTATGAACTTTTAGGAGCTTATCACATCAGTTACATATTTAGGGGACTAAGGAGCAAGCTAGAACATCCTTTCCAAAGTGAAAAAAAAAAAAAAGAATATATTTTGCATTTCCCACCATGAAGAAAGAAGCACCATCCTATAGGCTTTTTTTAGGTTCTGGAAACACCATATTCCAAACCTGAGAATATTACTGTGGTCCATATACTGCTAGACTAAAGGTAGCCAGCTTTGGGTGGGGATGAGAATAAGAACGTGATCTGAAGAAGTTCCAGGATGCAGGACAAGCACCCTTGCCCCTGGGCTACATGACTCCGCAGACCCAATGATATTAGACTGGCCTGTGGTGGGAACATGCTCCATGTGGGCTATATGGGCAATTCCATGGGAGAGAAAAACAGAGGCTCATGGGGATTCAGAGCAAAGTTATTCAATCTGCTGTAGAGAATTATTTACCTTCTGCAAAACAATGTCTGGTGTGAAATTTGGTCCTGGTAGAGACAACAGCCCGGAATACAGGATATCAAATGACCATGCATCCAGTTCTGTCACACCCACCAACTCATAAGGTCCAGTGAGCCCACAAACATTCCATCCTAAAATGCAAGTGGTATGTCTAGGATTGAGCACAAGCAGGACCAGAGGACATAAGCAAGCTACATGAGCAAGTAGTTCACACACTATGATGTTTACCATTGTTTCACCAGTACCCCTCCCCCTCAACATAGAGCTATTTCCATATGTGGAATTAATTACAATATGCTGAGAGAGAAGAAAATGGCCAGAGCTTGGTTTACACATGAGTCAACTTGATATAAGAATGCTTTGAATGGCAATAGCAAGCAAAATCATTCCAAATGAGTAGAGCCTCAGGAGTTGCACTTGATCATCCATGTTTGTGAAAGGAAAAATGGCCTGAGATCACAATATATTTACACTCACAGACCATGGCAAATAACCTGGCTGACTAGTCAATGGCTTAGAAGGAGAAAGATTTTAAGATCAGGATCTAGGTGGTCTAGGGTGGGTACATGTAGATGCAGATAGGGGAGGACGTGAATTATGAATATTTTCCTATCTTAAGTTAATGCCCACCAAAGAGATATACCATATAAGTGGCACTAAAGAACCAACTATACAAAGTGACTTGGGCAGTTGATTCAGGTCAACCTTTGTCATCAGCCACTTTAGTGCTGACATGATGGTGACGTGAATGGAGGATCCACAGTGGAGAGGGTGGAGGCTACACATGAGCCCACCAGGATCCGCTGCTATTTATTGTTAGTTAGTTACTGTTGCTCCAAAACATTCAACCAGCCAGAAGCAGAGATTAAACATGTGTCCTTAGTATGTCATTATTCCTCAGTGACACTAATTGGCTTTTTGATGTCAAGTGGACAAAATTGCACTTCTTCCATTATGGAAGGATCAGAGATTAGCTCTAACAAAGATTGACTTATACTACAGGTATCATTTTGCCTTTATTCCCCATAGGGTCTCAGTTAATACCACTGTCCAAGGACTTACTGAATATTTGATCCATTGGCATGGGATTACACATACAATCACGTGTGATCAGAAGACCTCATTTATAACACTGGAGGTGCAGGAGTGGGACTATGGCCATGGGATCCATTGGTCATATCACGTACTACACTATCCAGAAACTGAAAGCCTTATAAAAGTTTTGGAACAGCCTGCTAAAGGCACGGATGAAATGACAGCTTGGAGCAAGACTCTGATATGATGGAACACCATGATACACTCATTGAATCAAAGAACTTTGTATGATACTTTGATGTCCAAAATAGATAAAATACAAGGGTCTGAGAACCAAGGTGTGGAAGCAGAATTTGTTCTACATGCCGTCACTCCCAATTAACCAAGGGAGAATGTGTGTTTCTCATCACCACAACTCAAGGCTCTGCAGTATTAAAAGTACTGAGAACACAACAAAAGTCCTTTGAACAGTGGCTACCACTTGGACATTTTGAGACCCATAAAGCAAGTAGAGGCACCAATATTTTGACAGGGGCAATTGATTCTTATCATCAGGAGGACCTATGGCTGCTGATAAGCCATGGCAACAGATTGGAATATGCATGGCCTTCACATAATCAGTTAAAGTGGAATTTTGTATTCCCTTGCCCATTATGACAGTAAGTGAAAAAGTGCAGTTATACTCGCCTGAGAAGAATACCAGAGGCTCAGACCTCTTAGAGATGAGGATTTATGTCACACTGCTAAACCACTGAGACCAACAGTTGGTAAATGAACATGAGAGAAATTTAGAATGGTTATTACAGGAGGAAGATGATAAATATCCATTTTGGCCTCAAGAGCAGCTAGCACGACAGACGCTATTAGTTTGCCCTACTAATTATCATCTTCTAAGTTTTTCCCAGGAAGGGAGATCCACTAGAATCCTGGAGGAGTTGCATCCAAAAAAGCATATGAATAAATGGATCTAGTGGCACAATCGTTTGACTATGGTGATTCAGAGATGCATAATTCAGATTGGTCTACAAGGAAGGACTTGTTGCCTCAGCTACTAGGAATGATGTCAGCAGACAACTTCTGTCGGATTCATCCAGGTTTGCCTCAGCTGCAGAGACACATTATCCAAGGGTGTATTCTTCATACAATGGTCCTTATTCTAATGACTAGTCACAGTGGGTTTATAAAGGCTGAGCCATTTTGGCCCATTGTGGGGTATTCTGAAGGGCCATTTATGCTCCAGAGCTTTTCATGTGTTTTTCCAAGGCTTTTTTGGGCCTGAAATTTATAATAGACTCACATTTCTTTTGTTAAATTTAGTCCTAAATGTTTAATATTTTGGACGCCAGTGTTAATGGAACTGCTTTCATAATTTATTTTTCAGAATGTTCATTGCTAATGTATAGAAATAATTGCTATTGGCATATTCATGATATATTCTGAAATTTTGCTGCACTAGTTTATTAGTTCTATTTGTATTTTTCTGTGGATTTCTTGGAATTTTCCATATACAAGATCATGTTGTTTGTGAATATAGTTTTACTTCTTTTCCAATATGGATACCTTTTATTTCATTTTCCTGTCTAATCTCCCTGGAGAGAATCTCCAGCACAATGTTGAACTGAATTGGTGAGAGTGAACAATCTTGTTTTTGTTTTTGTTTTTGTTTTCTCTTTTCTCTTTGGAGGAAAGCTTTCAGATTTTCACCATAAAGTATGATGTTAGTTGTGAGACTTTTGTAGATACTCTTTATTAATTTGAGAAAGTTCCCTTGTATTATTAGCTTGTTGAGTGTTTTTGGTATGAATGAGTGTTATATTTTTTTCAAATATCATTTTCTGTATCTATTGAGATGATCATTTGTTTTTTAACCTTTATTTATTATTATAGTGCATTATATATTAAATAAGTGAAATAGTCTGTCCAAAATCACATAGATAGTGTCAGGGCCTTGAGTATAATTTATATATTCTATATAAGAATACAATGCTTTTGGCAACCTTGTCTAAAATGAACTCCTGGTAGCAGCAATAATACTAAAAATAATAATTAATTTCACTGTGCACTTCTTATGCATTAATACTTTTCATATATTAATTCACATCATTCTCACAACAACACATTACCCTCAGTTTACATGTGGTAAAATTTATACATGAAAATGTTAAATTACTTGCTCAATATAGCATTGCTAGTAATGGCAGAATGAGAATACAAATCACACTGTATGTGCCTTTAACTACTACACCCTGCTAAATACACTATGCTAAAAGTTCCATGAGGTCCTGTGAACATTTTTCATTTTCAGTATGTATAGGAAAGAGGTGCTTATCATATCCCTCCCTTTGAAAAAAAAAATTAGTTTTATCTTATTAAAAATCTTCCAAGTTCTTTAATAATTAAATCTAATGAGCCTTATAGAGGCTTGTCTAAGTTTCTAGGATCATAGAAAATGTGTTTGCACTATCTATTTTAGCATTCTGAGAATATACTGTGCTATACCATGCTACCTGATAGAGGTCAACTTAAGGTCAATAGAAAATGAAGTGGTGTCATAGTTATCTGTAAAAAGTGAAGAGCTTCTTAATCAATTTCAAGTTCAGATCTCATATCAAGACTATGAAGACAGGAATTAGCTGTGTGAAGTAAATAAATATGCTTTGCTTATTGGTCATTTGTGAGTAAAAATTAGGCTGATCTGAAAACATTGGGTGAAAATGAACACATGTAAGAATGCTTTTTCAAGCTACTTCTGAGGTTGGCAAATGTAACACAAGATAAGATTATTACTACTACTTCAATCAATCGATCATTAAATTGTTTTTAAAAGTTTCCTGCTTATTTAGAAAGTGTTTTACTATATCCTGAGAATAATTTCCTGTCTCCATTCCCTTCCTAATTGCATATTTTCCTGGAATGATTGAATCAATGTGAATAATAAAATTGCAGGAAGATAAAAAATGCTCAGTTTATGGTGGAGGCCAAATACACTTCTACTCTATCCTACCATGATTTTATTAAGTAGGACAATTAGGTGAAATTATTTACATTTCCCCTGTTAAGAACTTGTAGAAAACTTATAAATGTAGATAAATATACTTGTAAGTCATGAAAGCACTATAGTAACTTTTGTGTCATTTAGCAGTTTTATTAGGAACTAGGTTTTCTGGCTCTAGCATTTGGGAGAGCAGATTTGGAATCTGAGTGGAATTTCCTACCTGTTAATTAGAAACATAACCTGGATAGTAAAAAGTAATATTTGTCAATTTCCATTATCATTTCCATTGGCAAAAAATGCAAACTACTATTTTAAAAAGTTCATTTTTTGTTGTGCTTTCAAAAATCTCCTTGAGGAGCTTGTGGGTTGGTGAATACATGGGGTTTTGGAAAGAATGGTGCACTTGGAGAGGGCAAGGAGGCTTCACTCTTTACTCCATGCCTTGTCTTCTGCATCTCTTCCGTCTGGCTGTCCTGAGGTATATTCTTCTGTAATAAACTGGTAATCTGTTCTCTACAGGTGGGGAGCACATGTGCTTTAGAGTGTGAGCTCAGGCCTCTCCATTTTCTGATCAAAGAATAGTCCTCTCCTTTGCTTCTGAGCCAGACTCTGTATATTGGAGACAGTGACACCAAGTAGGAGGACCCTTGGTGGAGCCATACTTGAGAGGTCCAACTAAGGGAAAAGATGGCAGTGAAGTAAAGGATGTGGAGTGCATCTGTCTCCACAGATACATCAAGACTACATCAAAAGATGCAATAATTCCCAAGAAAACTGGCTGAACACTAGCAGAAGACCTTGGACACCAGAGAGGACTACAAAGATCATGGCATAACTGGGATGAGCAACCTGTGGAGTCTGGATTCCTCAACCAGAAGTCAAGTCTGAGGCTCTGGGGAGGAAGCACAGAATCCAGGATGCTAGACCACTAGAGAGTCCTCAGCCACAGGGGATATTAATTGCAGAGAACTTTCATGGAGGCCTCTATCAGAGTGTAAGACCTGCCTTCACCCAACTTCCTACAATGGCCAGTACTGGATACTTCATACCAAACTACAAACAAGACAGGAACACAAACCCACTCATCAGCACATAGACTACCTAAAGCCATACTAAGCACACAGAGACATTAAAACACACAACCTGACATGGTCCTGCTCATCAGAGGGAAAAGACTCAGATCCACATACCAGATAGCAGGTACCAGACCCTCCCATCAGGAAGCCTATGCAAGACACTGGACCAACCCCACCACAGGGGGCAGAGAACAGAAACAAGAGGAATTACTACTAGGCAGCATAGGGAAATGAAACATCAAATACTGTAAATTAGACAAAATGAGAAAAAAAGAAACACCTTGCAGGCAAAGGAGCAAGATAAAAACCCATGAGACAAATAAATGAAGAGAAATAGGAAAATTGCCTGAAAAATAATTCAAAGAAACAACAGTAAAGATGATCCAAAATCTCAAACAGAAAATAGAGAAAATACAAGAAACATTTAATAAGGACCTAGAAGAACTAAAGAACAAACAAACAACAATGAACAACACAATAACTGAAAATAAAAATACTCTAGTTGGAATCAGAGCAGAATAATTGAGACAGAAGAAAGAATAAGTGGGCTGGAAGATAGAATGGTGGAAATAACTGCCACAGAGCAGGAAAGAGAAAAAAAGAATAAAAAGAATGGAAGACAGTCTAAGAGACCTTGGGGACAACATTAAGCAAACCAACATTTGAATCATAGGTGTCTCAGAAGAAGAAAAAAATAAGAAAGGGTCTGAATAAATATTTGAGTAGATTACAGTCAAAAACGTCCCCAACATGGTAAAGGAAATAGTCAGTCAAGTCCAAGAAGCACAGAGAGTCACATACAGAATAAATCCAAGGAGAAACACACTGAGGCACATATTAATCATACTAATGAAAATTAAACACAAAGAAAAAATATTAAAAGCAGCCAGAGAAAAGCAACAAATAATATATAAGGGAAAACCCATAATGCTAACAGCTGATCTTTCTGCAGAAACTCTGTAGGGCAGAAGGGAGTGGCAGGATATATTAAAGCCTTGAAAGAGAAAAACCTAGAGCCAAGAATACTCTACTCAGCAAGAAATTCATTCAGATTCAATGGAGAAATCAAAAGCTTTACAGACAAGCAAAAGTTAAGAGAATTCAACATCACCAAACCAGCCTTACAACAATTGCTAAAGGAACTTCTCTAGCCAGGAAACACAAGAGAAGGAAAAGCCTACAGAAACAAACCCAAAAACAATTAACAAAATGGAATAGGAATATACATGTCAATAAATACCTTAAATGTAAGTGGATTAAATGCTCTAACCAAAAGACACAGACTGGCTGAATGGATACAAAAAAAAAAAAAAAAAAAAAAAAAAACACCCTTATATATGTTGTCTACAAGGAACCCACTTCAGACCTAGGGACACATACAGACTGAAAGTAAGGGGATGGAAAAAGATATTGCATGCAAATGGAAGTCAAAAGGAAGCTGCAGTAGCCATACTTATATCAGACAAATTGGACTTTAAAGTAAAGACTATTACAAGACACAAGGAAGGGTATTACATAATGATCCAGGGATCAATCCAAGAAGAAGATATAACAATTATAAATATCTATGCACCCAATATAGGAGCACCTCAACACATAAGGCAAATGCTAACAGCCATAAAAAAGGAAATCAACAGTGACACAATAATAGTAGGAGACTTTAACACCCCACTTAAACCAATGGACAGATCATCCAAACAGAAAATAAATAAGGAAAAACAAGCTTTAAACAACACATTAGACCATTTCAACTTAATTGCTATTTATAGGACATTCCATCAAAAAACTACAGAATACACTTTCTTCTCAAGTGCACATGGAACATTCTCCAAGATAGATCATATCTTGGGTCACAAATGAAGCCTTGGTAGATTCAAGAAAATTGAAAACGTATCAAGCATCTTCTCCAACCACAACACCATGAGACTAGATGTCAATTACAGGAAAAAAAACTGTAAAAATATAAACACATAGAGGCTAAACAATATGCTATTAAACAAACAAGAAACCACTGAAGAAATCAAAGAGGAAATTTTTTAAAAAACCTAGAAACAAGTGACAATGATAACTTGATGACCCAAAACCTAAGGGATGTGGAAAAAGCAGTTCTAAGAGGGAAGTTTGTATCAATACGAACCTACCTCAAAAAACAAGAAATATCTTGAATAAACAACCTAACCTTACACCTAAAACAATTAGAGAAAGAAGAACAAAACAAAACAAAACAAACAAACAAACAAAAAAACCCAAAGTATGCAGAAGGAAAGAAATCATAAAGATCAGATCAGAAATAAAGGAAAAAGAAATAAAGGAAAAAATAGCAAACATCAATACAACAAAAAGCTAGTTCTTTGAGAAGATAAAATTGATAAACCATTAGTTAGACTCATCAGGAACACAAGGGAGAAAATGCAAATCAACAGATTTAGAAAGAAAAAGGAGAAGTAACAACTGACACCACAGCAATAAAAAAGATCATAAGAGACTACTACAAGCAAATATATGCCAATAAATTGGATAACCTGGTAGCAATGAATCACTTCTTAGAAAACTACAATCTTCCAAGACTGAACCAGGAAGAAATAGAAAATATGAACCAACCAATCACAAGCACTGAAATTTAGATTGTGATTAAAAATCTCCCAACAAACAAAAGGCCAGGGCCAGATGAATTCATAGGCAAATTCTATCAAACCTTTAGAGAAGAGCTAACATCTATCCTTCTCAATATCTTCCAAAATACAGCAGAAGCAGAAACCCTGCTAAACTCGTTCTCTGAGGCCACCATCACCCTGATACCAAAGCCAGAAAAAGACCTCGCAAAAGAAGAAAATTACAGGCCAATATCACTGAGGAATATAGATGCAAAAATACTCAACAAAACACTAGCAAACGGAATCCAACACACATTCAAAAGATCATATACCATAATCAAGTGGGGTTTATCCCTGGAAAGCAAAGAATCTTCAATATATGCAAATCAATCAATGTGATATATCATATTAACAAACTGAAGGATAAAAACCAGAAGATAATCTCAATAGATGCAGGAAAAGCTTTCGACAAAATTCAACATCCATTTATGATAAAGACTCTCCAGAAGGTGGGCATAGAAGGAAGTTACCACAACATAATAAAAGCCATATAAGACAAACCAATAACTAACATCATTTTAAATGGTGAAAAACTGAAAACATTCCCTCTAAGAACAGGAGCAAGACAAGGGTGCCCACTTTCACCACTATTATTCATCATAATTTTGGAAGTGTTACCCACAGCAATCAGGGAAGAAAATGAAATAAAAGGAACAAAATTGGAAAAAAAAAAGCAGTAAAATTGTCACTCTTTGCAGATGACATGATATTATACATAGAACACCATAAAGATGCTACCAGAAAAGTGCTAGCATTAATCGATGAATTTAGTAAAGTAGCAGGATACAAAATTAATGCACAGAAAACTCTTGGATCCCTATACCCTAACAGTGAAAGAGCATAAAGAGAAATTAAGGAAACCCTCCCATTCATCATTGCAACAAAAAGATTAAAATAGCTAGGAATAAACCTGCCTAAGGAGGCAAAAGACCTGTATGGAGAAAACTATAAGACACTGATGAAAGAAATCAAAGACGACACAAACAGGTGGAGGGACATACCATGTTCTTGGATTGCAAGAATCAACATTGTGAAAATGACTGTATGACCCAAAGCAATTTAGAAATTCAATACAATCCCTATCAAATCACCAATGTCATTTTCACAGAACTAGAACAAGAAATTTTACTATTTGTATGGAAATGCAAAAGGCCCTGAATAGCAAAAGCAATCTTGAGAAAGAAATATGGAGCTGGAGGAATCAGGCTCGCTGACTTCAAACTATACTTCAAGGCTACAGTGATCAAAACAGTATGGTACTGGCACAGAAACAGAAATATAGATCAATGAAACATAGTAGAGAGCCCAGAGATAAACCCATGCACATATGGGCACCTTGTCTTTGATAAAGGAGGCAAGAATATACAATGGAAAAAAGACAGCCTCTTCAATAAGTGATGCTGGGGAAATTGGACAGCTACATGTAAAAGAATGAAATTAGAACACTTCCTAACACCTTACACAAAAATAAACTCAAAATGGATTAAAGAGCTAAATGTAAGGCCAGACACTATAATGTTCTTAGAGGAAACATAGGCAGAACAGTCAATGACATAAATCAAAGCAAGATCTTTTTTGATTCACCTCTTAGAATAATGAAAATAAAATCAAGAGTAAACAAATGGGACCTAATGAAACTTAAAAGCTTTAGCACAGCAAAAGAAGCCATAAACAAGACAAGAAGACAACCCTCAGAATGGGAGAAAATATTTGCTAATGAAGAAAAGGACAAGGGGTTAATCTCCAAAATATACAAGCATCTCATGCAGCTCAATATTAAAAAAGCAAATACCCAATCCAAAAATGGGCAGCAGACCTAAATAGTCATTTCTGCAAAGAAGACATACAGATGGTTAACAAATGCATGAAAATATGCTCAACATCGCTAATCAGTAGAGAAATGCAAGTCAAAGCCACAATAAGGTATCACCTCACACCAGTCAGAATGGCCATCATCAAAAAATCTAGGAACAATAAATGCTGGAGAGGGTACAGAGAAAAGGGAACCCTCCCACACTGATGGTGGGAATGTAAATTGGTACAGCTGCTATGGAAAAGAGTAGGGAGGTTCCTTAAAAAACTAAAAATAGAACTACCATATGACCCAGCAAACCCACTACTGGGCATATACCCTGAGAAAACCATAATCCAAAAAGAAACATGTACCACAGTATTCATTGCAGCACTATTTACAATAGTCAGGACATGGAAGCAACCTAAATACCCATCAACTGATGAATGGATAAAGAAGATATGGCACATATATACAATGGAATATTACTCACCCATAAAAAGGAATGAGATTGAGTTATTTGTAGTGAGGTGGATGGACCTAGAGTCTGTCATACAGAGAGAAGTAAGCCAGAAAGAGAAAAACAAATACTGTATGCTAACACATATTTATGGAATCTAAAATCATGGTACTGATAAACCCAGTAACAAGGCAAGAATAAAGATGCAGATGTAGAGAATGGACTTGACGGCATGGGGTGGGGGCGAAGGGGAAGCTGGGACGAAGTGAGATAATAGCATTGATATTTATAGACTACCAAATGTAAAATGATAACTAGTGGGAAGCTGTTGCATAACACAGGGAGATCAACTCCATGATTGTTTAAGACTTAGAGGGGTAGGATTGGGAGGATGGGAAGGAGTTGTAAGAGGGAGGGGATATGGGGATATATGTACAAATACAGCTGATTCACTTTGTTTTGCAGCAGAAACTGGCTCAACAGTGTAAATCAATTATACTCCAATAAAGAGCTTAAAAAACACTTCTTGATATATGGGTTGCCAGAAATTAGCATATTTTTTCTAAAAATTGAGTATAGAATTTTATGACAGCTCCCTGGTGTTTGCATCCTTGTGTGTAATTTGTATTTCTGAGAAAGAAGGAATTTAGGTTGATTAAAATTTTGATTACCTCTCATTTTTAATGCAAAGTTTTCGTGCTTACTATACTTATATCCTCAAGGAAATCAAGTTGATACTTTATTGAAAGTCAGAGCAATTTTATCACAACAATTGTGGCACAATGTCCTTTTCCATTTCTCTATAGATTATCTTTTATGAAAGCAATTAAAAACAATACATTGAGTCTGGTTTCTCTACTTTCTCATGGGGAGGATAGCACTGTCACAGCACAGATGTGATTGAGTCATTCTTCTGGGAGTTAATTGTGTAAACACCTTAAGATGGTCTTAATCTAAGGAAATTCAGGAGAATTTCAAACTTGAATAGGAAAAAAATTGTGGCTTTCCCCTAACCTGAACTTTAGCATTTCCCTTAATTACTGATGTAAGCAACAAATCACAAGAATAGTAGTAGTTCTCTGATTTTATCACCAATAAAAATCAGAAATATTTTCATATCACATTACTGTTGTTACATGAAACATCATTTATACTCACTATAATGCCATATTTATGTTATTTATTAGAACTTGTTATTAAATAAATCAAGAGAAGGCATATATTCTTATATCATAATTATTTCACAAATTTAAGAAAAAAATCATAACTGAGTTTGAATATGATTGGTTTCTTTTGTAATGCTATTTATTTTATTTTATGCATCTTAAAGCATTGTTCTGTTAAGAATTCCAGAAGCTTCACCAAAGTGCCAAGGTGTCCCTGGCACAAACTATTTTAAATAATCTACTTACAGAAAGAGACTTGTTGCCAAAGATTAGAAAAAAGGCTTAAAATTTCCTGCAATCTTCAACTTTCCTCAAAGTGCTCAGGAACCAATTACGAAATCTGAAAACTTTGGGCACACCATTCATATAATGTTAGCCATATTCTCTGATCCAAAAAATGATACAAGAAATGCCCAAAGCCCTCCTAACCTGACGTTCCCAACATTAACTTCCAAGATTCAAGATCTAAGTCCATTTTAACTTGGAAAAGATATTATGAAATTAAGTATATTGATAATTGTCCCAAAGAGAAGATAGTGCATCTGTATTCTCCCTGACTGTTTGGACTTGAAGAAATAACTTCTTTTTATTTTTACCTCAATTCTTTCACTATTAAACAAGAGTATACAATTATTTTGTAGTGTACATTACAGACCAGTTCTCAAGGGACAAATGAACTTCTACTAAGACTAGCAGAAATTTCTTGGAAGGAGACATGTGATCATTAATATGAGTAGGAGAAGAAATGAAAAATAGACTAACAGAAGCTTGACTTGTCATGAGTAGCCCACAAATGGAAAGAAGTACACAAATTACACAGGACATGGGGGAGAGAGGAAGCAGGTGAATAAAGGACAGTGGATGCTGCCTCACAGGAACTTCAAAATGCAGAAAATAGTAGGTGGTAGAGTAGAGGTTGAATGCTAAAGAAATAAAACACTTGTTAGAAAAACATATGTCAAGAAAGTTTATACCAAGAGACTATTATTATTATGCTTCATTATAATAAAATCAAGAGGTTAAACAGAATAGATCAAAGACAATAAGGGAGGACTGGCTCATATTCCATATGATATCAAACTATACATTTTATTCTTCCTACAGCATAGCCATGCTCATGCATTCATTCATTCAAAAAACATTAATTTATTTGATGATACAAAAATATGATTAATCACCTACAATGTTCCTTTTTTAATGAAACTTTCAAGTGGAGATAAATATTAAATTAAATCATGAATAATATAGTTTTATATTAAGTGGTAAGTGGGGTATTTTAGCTAGGATCTCTTGTATGATATAATATTTTAGTTGAGTCATGAAAAGAGGCAAATATTTATTTAGGCCCTTTAATGTGCCTGAGACTGTGCTAGACACAGACAATGCAGCCTACATTAAAAATAGGTGGTACATTAAAATATTAAAGAAGTAAATAAGTAAGGTTATAACAGACTTTAAATGTGTCATGAATGAAAGGAACAAGGGAATAAAACAAAGAAAGGGATATTCAACGGTGGTTACTTTAAGTAACTAACATGTGATGGAAAAAGTATTTCAGGCAGAGGGAACAGCAAGTGTGAAGGATCTGATTCAGGAGAGAGCTTAGTATTAGGATCAGTCCAGTTGTGGCTAGCTCATAGGAAGTGGGGAATGATCTTACCCATGCAATTTTAAGAAATCATATAGAGAGAGCCCCTGTATCTTTTATTTGGTTTCCCCAAATTCTAACATCTTGTAAAACTATAGGACAATATCATAAACAAGATATTGATATTGATTCAGCAGGATCTTTCCTGTTGCTCTTTTATGGCTGCACCCACCTCCTTCTCTTCACTACTCCCAACTTTGACTCCTGGTAACCACTAATCTGCTCCTCATTTTTATAATTTCATCATTTCAAGAATGTCATATATATAGAATCATATAGTATATCAAATTTTGGAACTGGCTTTTTCCCTTCAGAATATTTTTTTGGAGCCTCATCTAAGTTACTATGTTTATCAATCAATAGTTCATTTATTTTTATTTCTGAACAGTATTCCATGGTGTGGACTTACCAGTTTATCTGATCATTCACTTATTGAAGGACATTTAAGTTGTTTCCAGTATTTTGCTATTATGAATAAAGTTGATGTGAACAATTGTCTACATTTTTTTAAGTGAAAATAAGTCTTCCTTTCTCTGGGATAAAAGTCCAGGAGTGCAATTGCTGAGTCATATGGTAGCCACATGTTTAGTTTAATAAGAAAATGTTTTGCAGAGGGCCGGTACCATTTCACATTTCAACAGTGTATGAATGATCAAGTTTCTTTGTATCCTCACCAGTATTTTGTGCTGCCTCTATTTTTTATCTGGCATACTGATAGAAGAGTATCTAGCTATATTCTGATTGATATATTATTGTGATTTCAATTTGCATTTCTTTAATTACCAATGATGTTGAGCATCCTTTTATCTGCTTATTTGCTTCTGTGCCATCTGTATATGCTCTTTACTGACATTTCTGTTCATATCCTTTGTCCATTCTTTAATTTGTTTGCTTTTCACTGTTAATTTTTGAGAGTTCTTTACATATTCCAGATACTAATCCTTCATCAGCTTTGTGATTTAAAAATATTTTCTTTCACCCTGTAGCTTGTCTTCTTATCCTCCTAACAGAGTCTTTCTCAGTGCCAAAAATTTGAATTTTGATGGAGTTCAATTTATAAATTTTCCCTTTTATGGAATGTGCTTATAATGTCAAGTCTAAGACTCTTTTTTTAACTTTTTATTTGTTTATTTTTTTACAATAAATTGCATATATTTAGCATGTAAAATTTGGTATCCCAGTTTCCCAATTCGTCCCCCCCCCCAACCCTACCTGCTTTCCCCTTTGGTGTCCATATGTTTGTTCTCTACATCTGTGTCTCTACTTCTGCCTTGCAAACCGGTTGATTTGTACCATTTTTCTATACTCCACATATTTGTGTTAATATACAATATTTGTTTCTCTCTTTTCTGACTCACTTCACTCTGTATGACAGTCTCTAGGTCCATTCATGTCTCTAAAAATGTCCCAGTTTTCATTGCTTTTTACAGCTGAGTAATATTCCATTGTATGTATGTACCACATCTTCTTTATCCATTCATCTGTTGATGGACATTTAGGTTGCTTCCATGTCCTGGCTATTGTAAATAGTGCGGCAATGAACATTGGAGTGCATGTCTCTTTTTGAATTATGGTGTTCTCTGGGTAGTGGGATTGCTGGGTCATATGGTAGTTCTATTTTTAGTTTTGCAAGGAACCTTCATACTGTTTTCCATAGTGGCTGTATCAATTTACATTCCCACCAGCAATGCAAGAGCATTCCTTTATCTCCACACCCTCTCCAGCATTTACTGTTTGTAGATTTTCTGATGATGCTCATTCTAACCACTGTGATGTGATACCTCATTGTAGTTTTGATTTGCATTTCTCTAATAATTAGTGATGTTGAGCAGTGTTTCACGTGCTTCTTGGCCACCCGTATGTCTTCTTTGGAGAAATGCCTATTTAGTCTTCTGCCCATTTTTTGATTGGGTTGTTTGTTTTTTTGATATTGAGCTGGATGAACTGTTTATATATTTTGGAGATTAAACCTTTGTCTTTTGATTCATTTGCTAATATTTTTTTCCCATTCTGAGGGTTGTCTTTTTGTCTTGCTTATAGTTTCCTTTGCTATGCAGAAGCTTTGAAATTTCATGAGGTCCCACTGATTTATCTTTGTTTTTATTTCCATTATTCTAGGGGGTAGATTAAAAAAGATCTTGCTGTTATTTACGTCGGAGAGTGTTCTTCCTATGTTTTCCTCTAGGAGTTTTATAGTGTCTGGCCTTACATTTAGGTCTTTTATCCATTTTGAGTTTAGTTTTGTGTATGGTGTTAGGAAGTATTCTAATTTCATTCTTTTATATGTAGCTGTCCAATTTTCCCAGCACCACTTATTGAAGAGGCTGCCTTTTCTCCATTGTATATCCTTGCCTCCTTTGGCATAGATTAGTTGACCATAGTTTATCTCTGGGCTTTCTATCCTGTTCCATTGATCTATAGTTCTGTTTTTGTGCCATACTGTCTTGTTCACTGTAGCCTTATAGTATAGGCTGAAGTCAGGAAGCCTGATTCCCCCAACTCCATCTTTCCTTCTCAAGATTGCTTTGGCTATTCAGGGTCTTTTGCATTTCCATACAAATCATAAAATTTCTTGTTCTAGTTCTGTGAAAAATGCCAGTGGTAATTTGATGGGGATTGAATTGAATCTGTAAATTGCTTTGGGTAGCATAGTCATTTTCACAATGTTGATTCTTCCAATCCAAGAACATGGTATGTCCGTCCATCTGTTTGTGTCTTCTTTGATTTGTTTCATTAGTGCTTATAGTTTTCTGAGTACAGGTTTTTACGTACTTGGTTAGGTTTATTCCTAGGTATTTTATTTGTTTTGTTGCAATGGTGAATGGGATTGATTCCTTAATTTCTCTTTCTGATCTTTCATTGTTGGTGTATAGAAATGCAAGAGATTTCTGTTTGTTAATTTTGTATCCTGCAATTTTACTAAATTCATTGATTAGCTCGAGTAGTTTTCTGGTGGCATCTTTAGGATTTTTTATGTATAGTATCACATCATCTGCAAACAGTGACAGTTTGACTTCTTCTTTTCCAATTCGGATTCCTTTTATTTCTTTTTCTTCTCTGATTGCTGTGGCAAGGACTTCCAAAACAATGTTGAATAGTAGTGGTGAGAGTGGACATCCTTGTCTTGTTTCTGATCTTAGAGGGAATGCTTCCAGCTTTTCACCATTGAGAATGATGTTTGCTGTGGGTTTGTCATATATGGCCTTTATTATGTTGAGGTAGGTTCCCTCTATGCCCACCTTCTGGAGAGTTTTTATCATAAATCAGTGTTGAATTTTGTCAAAACCGTTTTCTGCATCTATTGAGATGATCATGTGGTTTTTATCCTTCAGTTTGTTTACGTGGTGTATCACATTGATTGATTTTTGTGTATTGAAGAATCCTTGCATTCCAGGCATAAACCCCACTTGATCATGGTGTATAATCCTTTTAATGTGTTGTTGGATTCTGTTGGCTAGTATTTTGTTGAGGATTTTTGCATCTAAATTCATCAGTGATATTGGTCTGTAGTTTTCTTTTTTAGTAGTATCTTTGTCTGGTTTTGGTATCAGGGTGATGGTGGCTTCATAAAATGAGTTTGGGATTGTTCCTTCCTTTGCAATGTTTTGGAAGAGTTTGAGAAGGATGGGTGTTAGCTCTTCTCTAAATGTTTGATAAAATTCACCTGTGAATCCATCTGGTCCTGGACTTTTGTTTGTTGGGAGATTTTTAATCACAGTTTCAATTTCATTACTCATGATTGATCTGTTCATATTTTCTCTGTCTTCCTGATTCAGTCTTGGAAGATTATACTTTTCTAAGAATCTGTCCATTTCATCCAGGTTGTCCATTTTATTGGCATATAGTTGCTTGTAGTAATCTCTTATGGTGCTTTTTATTTCTGTGGTGTCCATTGCAACTTCTCCTGCTTCATTTCTAATGTTATTGATTTGAGTCCTCTCCCTCTTTTTCTTGATAAGTCTTGCTAGACGTTTATCAATTTTATTTATCTTCTCAAAGAAGCAGTTTCTACTTTTATTGATTTTTGCTATTGTTTCCTTTGTCTCTATTTCATTTATTTCTGCTCTGATCTTTATGTTTTCTCTCTGTCCACTAACTTGGGGTTGTGTTTGCTCTTCTTTCTCTAGTTTCTTCAGGTGTAAGGTTAGATTGTTTATTTCGGGTGTTTCTTGTTTCTTGAGGTAAGATTGTATCATTATAAACTTCCCTCTTAGAACTGCCTTTGCTGCATCCCATAGGTTTGGATTGCTGTGTTTTCATTGTCATTTGTCTCTAGGTATTTTTTGATTTCCTCTTTGATTTCTTCAGTGATCTGTTGGTTATTTAGTAACGTATTGTTTAGTCTCCATGTGTTTGTGTTCTTTACAGTTTTTTTTCTGTAATTGATTTCTAATCTCATAGCATTGTGGTCAGAAAAGAAGCTTGATACAATTTCAATTTTCTTGAATTTACCAAGGCTTGATTTATGACCCAAAATGTGATCTATCCTGGAGAATGTCCCATGTGCACTTGAGAAGAATGTGTAATATGCTGTTTTTGGATGTAATGTCCTATAGATATCTATTAAATCCAGCTGATTCATTGTGTCATTTAAAGCCTGTGTTTCCTTATTAATTTTCTGTCTGGATGATCTGTCCATTGGTGTCAGTGGGGTGTTAGAATCCCCCACTATGATTGTGTTACTGTCAATTTCCTCTTTCATAGTTGTTAGCATTTGCCTTATGTATAGATGTGCTCCTATATTGGGTGCATATATACTTATAATTGTTATCTCATCTTCTTGGATTGATCCCTCAATCTTTATGTAGTGTCCTTTCTTGTCTCTTGTAAATTTTTTTATTTTAAAGTCTATTTTATCTGATATGAGTATTGCTACTCCAGCTTTCTTTTGATTTCCATTTGCATGCAATATCTTTTTCCATCCCCTCACCTTCTGTCTGTATGTGTTCCTAGGTCTGAAGTGGGTCTATTGTAGACAGCATATATATGGATCTTGTTTTTGTATTACCTATTACCTATTACCATTTTCTTAATTGTTTTGGGTTTGTTTTTGTAGGTCCTTTTCTTCTCTTATGTTTCCCACTTAGAGAAGTTCCTTTAGCATTTGTTGTAAGGCTGGTTTGGTGATGCTGAATTATCTTAGCTGTTCATTGTCTGTAAAGCTTTTGATTTCTCCATCGAATCTGAATGAGATCCTTGCTGGGTAGAGTATTCTTGGTTGTAGGTTCCTCTCAGTCATCACTTTAAATATATTGTGCCACTCCCTTCTGGCTTGTAGAGTTTCTGCTGAGAAATCAGCTGTTAACCTGATGGAAGTCCCCTTTTATGTTATTTGTCATTTCTCCCTTGTTGCTCTTAATAACTTTTCTCTGTCTTTAATTTTTGTCAATTTGACTACTCTATGTCTTGGCATGTTTCTCCTTGGGTTTATCCTGCCTGCAACTCTCTGCGCTTCCTGGACTTGGGTAGCTATTTCCTTTCCCATGTTGGGGAAGTTTTCAACTATAATCCCTTCCAGTATTTTCTCAGGTCCCTTCTCTCTCTCTTCTCCTTCTGGTACCCCTAAAATGCAAATGTTGGGGCATTTAGCATTGTCCCAGTGGTCTCTTATGCTGTCTTCAGTTCTTTTCATTCTTTTTTTCTTTATTCTTTTCTGCATCAGTCATTATCACCATTCTGTCTTCCAGGTCACTTGTTCGTCCTTCTGCCTCAGTTGATCTGTTATTGGTTCCTTCCAGTGTATTTTTCATTTCAGTTATTGCATTGCATATCTCTGTTTCTTTGCTCTTTAATTCTCCTAGGTCTTTGATAAACTTTTCTTGCAACTTTTCAATCTTTGCATCCAATCTTTTTTCAAAGTCCTGGATCATCTTCACCATCATTATTCTGAATTATTTTTCCAGAAGAGTGCCTATCTCCTCTTCACTGAGTTGTTTTCCTGGTGTTTTATCTTGTACCTTCATCTGATATAAAGTCTTTTGCCTTTTCATTTTCTCTATCTTTCTGTGGCTGTGATTTTCAGTTCCACAAGATGAAATAGTGCTGATACTGCTTGATTCTGCTGTCTGCCCTCTTGTGGAGGAAGCTGTCTAGGAGGCTCATGGGTGCTTCCTGATGGGAGGGACTGATGGTGGGTTGGGCTGGGTGGGTGAAGCTCAGTAAAACTTTAATTGGCTTGTCTGTCAATGGGTGGGGCTGTGTTCCCACCCTGGTGGTCATTTGGCCTGAGGCAACCCAGCCCTGGAGCTTACAGGCTCTTTGGTGGAGCTAATGGTGGACTCTGGAAGGGCTCATGCCAATGAGCACTTCTCAGAACCCCTGCTGCCAGTGCCCCAGTCTCCTCGGTGAGCCACAGCTGCCCCCCACCTCTGCAGGCAACCATCCAACACCAGCAGGTAGGTCTGGATCAGTCTTCTATGGGGTCACTGCTCCTTCCCCCTGGGTCCTGGTGAGCACAATTTTTTGTGTGACCTCCAAGAGTGGAGTCTCCATTTCCCCCAGTCCTCTGGAGGTCCTGCAATCCAATCCCGCTGGCTTGCAAAGTCTGATTCTCTGGGGATTCCTCCTCCCATTGCTGGACTGCCAGGTTAGGAAGCCTGATGTGGAGCTCAGAACCCTCAGGACTTCTGTGGTATAACTGTTCTCCAGCTTGTGAGTCACCCACCCAGCATTTATGGGATTTGATTTTAATGCGATTGCATCCCTCCTAGCATCTCATTGCGGCTTCTCCTTTGTCTCTGGATGTGGGGTGTTTGTTTTTTTTTTTTTTTTTGGTGAGTTCCAGTGTCTTTCTATTGATGGTTGTTCAGCAGTTAGTTGTAATTCCGGTGCTCTTGCAAGAGGGAGTGAGCGCAAGTCCTCCTACTCCACCATCTTGATTCTTCTCCCCTAAGACTCTTTTTCCTAGCCCTAGACTGAAGATTTTTTCCTATTCATCCTAAACATTTTGTAATTTTATGTTTATATTTAAGTCAATGATCTGTTTTGCGTTGTTTTAGTATTATGTATAGAGTGAGGTTTAGGTTGAGGTGTTTTTTGTTTGTTTTTTTTTTCTTTTTAGCCTATATATGTCCAGTTGATCAGCACCATTTGTTGAAAAGGCTATCCTTTCCCCATTGAGTTACTTTTATATCTTTATGAAAAATCATTTGGACACATTTGTATAGATCTATCTGTTTTTGTTTTTTTTTGTTTGTTTTTTTCTATTCTGTTCCCTTGATCTATGTGTCTCTCCCTCTCCCAATATCACACAGTCTGGGTTACCCTAGCTATTTAATGTCTCAAATATGTGTAGAATATTTCCTCTGACATTAGCAAAATTATTTTTTTTAACTTTTATGGTTTGGGAATGATTTTAATGAGTATAAATGTTATTTGAAGAACATCAAGACAGCAAAGTGTCTTGTTTTATACTTTAATATTGCATTTCTTCTGAACTCTATGGGAAAGATATCAGTTAGGAGTTGGTTGTGATTGTTTTAATATAGATGGATAAAGGTGATAGCAGTAATGACGAAGCAAGCAGGGAAAATATGAAATACATGTTGGAGGTAGAACTGACAAGATTTATTGATGGAATGGTTGCTCTGAGGAGGAAACAGAGGAAAAGGATGGGTAAATGACTCAAAGATGTCTTTCTTTAGCAACTAAGTGGATGTTGGTGGTATTTACTGAGATGATAGAGATTGGGGAAGATTTTTTTTTTTTTTTTTTTTTTTTTTTTTTTTTTTTTTTTTTGGTGAGGGGGAATCAAAAGTTTCTTTGAGCCTTTTAATTCTGAGATGGCTATCAGTTACACAATTAGACATGCCAAAAAAGCCTATGGTTATATAAGTCTGAGCTCTTTCAGATGACAGATTTTGAATAGAGTGGCTTGCATTGGAGTCATCACTTTACAGATATTTTCAGTTGTAGAAATTAATGAGAACACCCAGGGAGAAAAAGGATAAAAAAATTTTAAAATGGCCAAGTAGTGAGCTCACCATCCCACTAATATTCAGTCTCAGTAGAGGAGACGTCAGTACAGCAGAATGAAAAGAAGCCACTAATGATTTGGGAGGAATTACAGGAGACTGTAATATCAAAAACATTGAGAGAAGGTAGCAGTAATTCAAGAAGGAAGGAGTTAACTATATTCATAGTAGCATTTTCATAATAGAGAAAAATTGGAAGCAACTTTAAACATCAACAGGAAAAAGGACAGATACATTGTGAGATATTATTATAATGGATTTGTACACATTATGTAAAATTAGTTAACTCATATAGTTACACCTCAGAAACAAAATGTAGAGTATAAAAGTCAAGTTGTAGAAGAAAGTTATAGTATGCTGTAATTTTCTATCACAATTCACACATTTCAATTCTGTAAATCAATTTTATAGAATATTTCTGGACATATACATGTTTGATGAAAGAAAAAGATAAAATTAAAAATACTGAGTTCAGTAGAGTGGTTACCCACTGAAGGAAAAAGGGGAGTGGATAAGAAGGGGTAAATTTTAATTAATTTACTTTCTTATCATTTGAAGAAAATATGAAAATATTAAAATTTATTTTATAGAAGTAATAAATAGGCTTCTATTGTTCTCTCACTCCCTATATATTTAAAATATTTCATTATTTAAATAATTAAAAGAAATAATGCCATGATAAACATCAGTCTAGATAAATCAGTTAACATCCCTTCAATAAAAGTGAAGAATCCATGTATATATTTAAAAACTTTCCTCAATTATTTATAACCATCTCCATCTCCCCAATTCAATATAATTTTAGAGACCTGTCTCCACTGAGTTTTTCAGCAAATTTTACATAGACTTCACTAAAAATACCTTATTTACAATCACAATGATCTATAGTAGGAATGGTGGCCGGTAGGAGGGTAGCCCGTAATCTGGCAAGTTGGTTAAGTGGAGGTACATTAAGAAAACTTCTCTTGCACTCCCTCACTTTCAATAATTTTTAGTTGAAATTGTAAAATTTCTGGATTTAAAATATCTACATATTATAATAATTGTGCCTTCCGTCTTCTAATCTTAACATATTTGGGTTATTTTTCTTTCCAGTTTTCACTGACTAAAAATTTCAGAATGGTGTTTACAAATGGTGATAATAGATACTTGGGAAATGTTCTAGACATTAATAGGCAGCTTAAGATATTTCTATCGTATTGTGGCAACACCTTTCTTTCATGAAACATGGAAGCGTACTTTAACTAAAAAATGTATTTTTGCCTAGTTATTTAGGAAAAGAGAACTAACTACATTTTTTGGTAAGTCTAATTTATAGGGCTTAAAGAGGAGAAATACAGAGAAATACAATAGTCATGATTTGAAAATATTATACCCTCTGGAAAAAATAAATATGACCAGAATGTAAAATATATTGTTAAAGGAAAATAAAACTAGTAAAGAGAAAAATACAACTTGAATGTGTGTGTGTGTGTGTTGTAAAGATCTAAGGATTTAATCAACTGAAAGATGTTTAAAACATAATAAATGTCCCTACCCAAATACAAAGAATTGGCACCAAGTGTTAACAGTGTCAAAAGCAATTCCCTTTTCCCCTCTTGATTCTGGAGAATGATCTTGTGGGTTCTAACGTCTAAATTTATCACCACAGTTTTCAACTCCAACAGCTCTGTCATCCTGGCCTAGTGATTCCCATATTTTGTATACAAGACAAACCTCTGTGTTTCTATTGGTCTGTAAGAAAACCACATCCTTTTTCAGAGTGGTAACTATGAGATTACCTTAAAAGCGTCCCACTTCAGGAAGAGCCCTAATGCACATTCTCCATAAATTATGTTTTAAATATTGTATTAAATAATTAAGCATAATATTAAGCCCAATAGTGATAACACTAGAACAGAGTTTAACTCTTGGATGTAGGTACAAGGTCAGAGTACTTTTTCCTCTTAAATGAGTACTCCATTTAGAAATATGATCTGTGTATTCAACAAGTAACCTATCATCTCCTAAATCTTTGCAGGAAACCTACTGTATCATCAGAAATATACCACTCTAAGATTTAACTGATATAAATTTTAGTGAAATCGAATTTACAGTCATCAATTTTGATGAAACATTAGCATTATACCAAAATATTTTTCCTGATTGATGAGTGCTATTTTTTCAAATAACACAAATGTGCCTCTGTGTCTTCAATACTATTTTTCAGCATTATTATTTTGACTCCAGATCTTTGTTTTACACATATACATCCCTGGTGGAAAGTGGGGCAATTCATTAAGCTGTAGTGGAAACATTCCCTGAAAAAACATGTTCAACCTCCTTTGTACTAATTTTAAGCTAACAAGATATAATAAAAATAAAATAAATTGTTCTAATCAAAAATTTGCATCTTTCTCCCTTAGTACCTAATCCCAAGAGGAAGCTGTCACATTAAGCAGTCTTAATGGCTAGTGTAGAGTATTTCTCATTCTAAGAAATGGATGTTCTCTATTACCAATGAATACATAGTGAATTTGGTTATTGCAAATAGTTCTCTGCAACCTAATCAACTCTAGAGGAATTTAAAAAAAAAACTCCAGTTCTCAACAAAAACTCTCATTCATGACTTGGCCCTGTATTTTCTGTAATCCCCTGCCAAGAGGGCAATCACCATTACAAGTTAACCGAGTTTTTCTAAGCACCTACACTTTAACAAGTTGCCTTCCATGAAATATAATTTATCCATATGTGCATAAATTATTTTATAGTAGTGTATTTCCCCATTGTCCCTTTGGAAATTTAAACAAAGACATAATTAAATTGTACATATCATTTCTAAGTTCCTGGAGCTGCACTGAAAATTCTAAACCGATTGTAAAAAATATTCAAAACTAAGCCACTGTAACCCCAGTACTTATCTACCATCCTTCTTACCTATCACCTAAAAAAGAAAGTGTACAACTTACCATTCATGAGAGGCAGATATGTGAGTACTAACACAATCCTAGGTGGTGGGCTTTCATAGGAGAATAAGCCCTAGCCTTTGCTTTTGAGGTGTCCATGCTCCGGTGAAGGAGAAAGGCATGCCAACAAAACATTATAGTGCAAGATGACAGGTGCTGTAATAGAGATATACACAAAGCATTCTAGAAACATGCAGGAGAGAGTGACTACCTCTACCTGAGAAAACCAGAAATATTTCATGAAGTCAGATGTTAAAAATACTCAGAAAGAATCATCTCATAACAATGCCCAAAGAGAATCTGTTAATGACACTGTGCACTGGCCCTTTTCTGTGTTGAATCTCAAGGAGTTGCATTCTTTCATATTGGCAGACAAACCAAGCTCTGAATGCAGCTGAACATGGGCAGTGTTTTCAAGTGTGGGCCTCCTGCAGACATATTTTGTTCATCACATCCATGTTTTTAAAATTAATTTTATTTGAATGTCTTCAGACAGTTCATGTTCCCAAATTCACCATATGTATTATACAACAAAGAGATACTCCCTACTGTCCGTATGGGGCCAGCTTCATTCATTGATTTTATGTTTGGTTCTGCTTGGCAGTGTTTCTGTTTTTCTTTTTCCCCCAGATCTTTATTGGACTATAATTGCTTTACAATGTTGTTTTAGTTCATGCTGTACCACAAAGTGAATCAACACTATGTATACATATATCCCCATATTCCCTCCCTTCCACCCTCCTTATCCCACCCATCTAGGTCATCACAAAGCATTGCATTGATCTCCATGTGCTATGCAACAGCTTCCCATTAGTCACACATTTCACACTTGGCAGTGTACATATGTCAATGCTACTCTCACACTTCGTCCCAGCTTCCCCTTCCCCCCATGTCCTCAACTCCATTCTCTTCATCTGTGTCTTTATTTTGCCTCACTGTTAGGTTCATCAGTACTATTTTTTTTATATTCCATATATATGCATTAGCATACAGTATTTGCTCTTCTCTTTCTGACTTACTTCACTCTGAATGAAAGACTCTAGGTCCACCCACCTCACTATAAATAACTCACTCTCATTCCTTTTTATAGCTGAGTAATGTTACATTGTGTATATGTGCCACATCTTCTTTATCCATTCATTTGTCAATGGACATTTGCATTGCTTCCATGTCCTGGCCATTGTAAAGAGTGCTGCAATGAACATTGTGGTACATGTATGTTTTTGAATAATGGCTTTCTCAGGAAATTTGCCCAGTAGTGGTATTGCTGGGTCATATGGTGGTTATATTTTTAGTTTTTTTAAGAAACCTCTATACTGTTCTCCATAGTGGCTATATCAAGTTACATTCCCACCAACAGTCCAGGATGGTTCCCTTTTCTCCACACCCTCTCCAACATTAATTGTTCCTAAAAATTTTGATGATGGACATTCTGACTGGTGTGAGGTGATACCTCATTGTGGTTTTGGTTTTGATTTGCATTTCTCTAATGATATTGAAAAGCTTTTAAGTTTTATTAGGTTCCTTTTGTTTATTTTTGGTTTTATTTCCAATACTCTAGGAGGTGGGTAAAAAAGGATCTTGCTTTGATTTATATCATAGTGTTCTGCCTATGTTTGCCTCTAAGAGTTTTATTGTCTCTAGCATCACATTTAGGTCTTTAATTCATTTAGAGTTTATTTTTGTGTATGGTGTAAGGGAGTGTTCTAATTTCATTATTTTATATGTAGATGTCCAGTTTTCCCAGCACCACTTATTGAAAAGGCTGTATTTTTTCCATTGTATATTGTTGCCTACTTTGTCAAAGATAAGTTGACTATATTTGCATGGATTTATCTCTGGGCTTTCTATCCTGTTCCATTGATATGTATTTCTATTTTTGTACAAGTACCATACTTTTTTTATTATTAATTTATTTATATATTTATTTATTTATTTTATTGGCTGTGTTGGGTCTTCATTGCTGCACATGGGCCCTCTCCAGCCGTGGTGAGCGGGGGCCACTCTCCATTGCAGTGTGCAGGCCTCTCACTGTCGTGTCCCCTCCCGCTGTAGAGCACAGGCTCCAGGCACATGGGTCTCAGTAGTTGCGGCACATGGGCTCAATAGTTGTGGCTCATGGGCTCCAGAGCGCAGGCTCATTTGTTGTGGTGCATGGGATCAGCAATTCCATGGCACGTTGGATCCTCCTGGGGCAGGGATCAAACCCATGTCCCCTGCACCGGCAGGTGGACTCTCACCCACTGCACCACCTAGGAAGTCCCAGTACCATACTGTCTTGATGACTGTAGCTTTGTAGTATAGTCTGAGGCCAGGGAGCCTGATTCCTGCAACTCTTTTTTTTTTTTTTTTTTTCTCAAGATTGCTTTGGCTATTAGAGGTCTTTTGTGTATCCACACAAATTAAAAAAATTTCTTGTTCCAGTTCTGTGAAAAATGTCATTAGTGATTTGATAGGGGTTGCATTGAATCTGTAGATTGCTTTGGGTACTATAGTAATTTTCACAATATTGATTCTTCCAATCCAAGAACATACTATATTTCTCCATCTTTTTGTGTTGTCTTTGACTTCTTTCATCATTGTTTTATAGTTTTCTGCATACAGGTCTTTTGCCTCCTTAGGTAGGTTTATTCCTAGGTATTTAATTGTTTTTGTTGTAGTGGTAAATAGGAGTGTTTCCTTAATTTGTCTTTCTGAATTTTCATTGTTATTGTATAAGAATGCACAAAATTTCTGTGTATTGATTTTGTTTACTGAGACTGTGCTAAACTCATTGATTAGCTCTAGCAATTTTCTGGTGGCATCTTAAGAATTTTCTATATATAGTGTCATAGTATCACATCATCTGCAAACAGTGACAGTTTTACTTCTTTCCAATTTGGATTTTTTTCTTTTTTTTTTCTCTGATTGCCATGGCTAAAACATCCAAAACTCTGTTGAATAATAGTGTTGAGAGTGGGCAACCTTGTCTTGTTCCTGATCTTAGAGGAAATGCTTTCAGTTATTCACCATTGAGGATGATTTTGGCTATGGGTTTTTCATATATGGCCTTTATTATGTTGAGTTAGGTTGCCACTATGCCCACTTTCTGGAGAGTTTTTATCATAAAAGCATGTTGAATTTTGTCAAAAGTTTTTTTTTTTTTTTTCTACAACTATTGATGTTATCATAGGATTTTATCCTTCAATTTTTTAACATGGTGCATCACATTGATTGATTTGCATATATTGAAGAATTCTTGCATTCTTGGGATAAACCCAACTTAATCATGGTGTATGATCCTTTTAATGTGCTGTTGGATTCTGTTTGTTAGTATTTTGCTGAGGATTCTTGTATCAATGTTCATCAGTGATATTGGCCTGTAAGTTTCTTTTTTTATGACACTTTTGTGTGGTTTTGGTATCAGGGTGATGGTGACCTCATAGAATGAGTTTGGGAGTGTTCCTCCCTTTGCTATATTTTGGAAGAGTTTGAGAAGGGTAGTGGTTAGCTCTTCACTAAATGTTTGATAGAATTCACCTGTGAAGCCATCTGGTCCTGGGCTTTGATTACTGGAACATTTTTCAATCACAGTTTCAGTGTTTGTGATTGTCTGTTCATATATTCTCTTTCTTCCTGGTTCAATCTTGGAAGGTTGTACTTTTCTAAAAATGTGTACATCTTAAGGTTGTCATCAAATCACTCTCTCCTGTGAGAGCACTGGAATCACAACTAACTGCTGAACAATCATTGACAGGAAGACACTGGCACACACCAAAAAAGACACCTCTCATCCAGAGAGAGAAGTGAAGCTGAAATGAGACAGTAGGAGGGGCACAATTGTGATAAATCAAATCCCATAACAGCTGGCTTGGTGACTCACAAACTGGAGAACAGTTATACCACAGAAGTCTACCCATTCAATTGAAGGTTCTGAGCCCCATGTCAGGATTTTCAACCTGGAGGTCCAGCAATGGGAAGAGGAACCCCAGAGAATCAAACTTTGAATGCCAGCAGGATTTGATCGCTGTACTTCAACTGGACTGGGGGAAACAGAGACTCCACTCTCAGAGGAAACAAACAAAGTAGTGTGCATACCAGTACCCAGGGATAAGCAGCAGTGACCCCATAGAAGACTGAACCAGATTCACCTGCTGGTGTTGTAGGGTCACCTACAGAGGTATAGGGGTGAAGCTGTGGTTCACCACAGGGACAGGGACACTGGTGGTGAGGGATCTAGGAAGTACTCATTGGTGTGAGCCATCCTGGAGTCCTGAAATTAGCCCCACCAACGAGCCTGTAAGCTCAAGTGCTGGGTTGCCTCAGGTCAAACAACCAAAAGGTGGGAACATAGCCCCACCCATCAGCAGACAAGTGGATTAAAGTTTTACCAAGCTCTGAAAACTATAGCAACATCTGGCTCTACCCACCACCAGTCCCTCCCAAGAGGAAGCAAGCATGAGCCTCTTAGATACCCTCATCCCCCAGAGGGCAGACAACAGTAACAAAAAGAAATATAATCCTGCAGCCTGCAGAAAGAAAACTCCAGCCACAGAAAGATGGAGAAAATGAAAAGGCAGAGGACTTGGTACCAGATGAAAGGACAAGGTAAAATCCCAGAAACATAACTAAATGAAGTGGAGATAGTCGACCTTCCAGAAAAAGAATTCAGAATAATGATAGTGAAGATGATACAGGACCTCAAAAAAGAATGGAGAAGATTCAAGAAATGTTTAAAAATACCTAGAAGAATTAAAGTACAAAGAAACAGAGATGAACAATACAATAACAGAAATGAAAAATACATTAGAAAGAATCAACAGCAGAATAACTCAGGCAGAAGAACAGGTAAGTAATCTGGAAAGCAGAATTGTAATCACTGTTGTGGAACAGAATGAAGAAAAAAATAATGAAAAGAAATGAAGATAGCCTAAGAGAACTCTGGGGCAACATTAAACGCACTAACATTCACATTATAGGGATCCCAGAAGGAGAAGAGAGAAGGAAAGTAAGTGAGAAAATACTTGAAGAGATTATAGTTGAAAATATCCTTAACATGGGAAAAGAAATAGACACTCAAGTCCAGGAAGCACGAAGAGTCTCAGGAAGGATAAACCCAAGGAGAAATATGCCAAGACACATAGAAGTCAAATTGACAAAAATTAAAGACAAAGAAAAATTATTAAAAACAACAAGGGAAAAATGCCAAATAGCATACAATGGAACTCCCATAAGGCTAACAGCTGATTTCTTAGCAGAAAGTCTGCAAGCCAGAAGGGAGTAGCACAATATATTTAAAGTGATGAAAGGGAAAAATCTACAACAAGAATACTCCACCCATCAAGGATCTCATTGAGATTTGACAGAGAAACTAAAAGCTTTACAAACAAGCAAAAGCTAAAACAATTCAGCACTACCAAACTAACCCTACAACAAATAGTAAAAGAAACTTCTCTAAGGAGGAAATAGAAGAGAAGGGCCTACCAAAACAAACTCAAAACAATTAAGAAATGGTAATAGGAACATACATATTGATAATTACCTTGAATATAGATGGATTAAAGGCTCCAACAAAAAGACACACACTAGCTGAATGGTTACAAAAACAAAATCTATATATATATATACATGATGTCTATAAGAGACCCATTTCAGACCTAAGGACACATACAGACTGAAAGTGAGGGGATGGAAAAAGATATTCCATGTGAATGGAAATCAAAATAATGTTGGAGAATCAATACTCATGTCAGGAAAAATAGACTTTAAACAAAGAAGTTTGCAAGAGACAAGGAAGGACCCTGCATAATGATGAAGGGATCAATCTCTGAAGAAGATAATTATAAATATATATGAACCCAATATAAGAGCACCTCAATACATAAGGCAAATGCTAACAACTGTAAAATAGGAATTCGACAGCAACACAATAATTAAAAGTCAGGGACTTTAACACCACACTTATGCCAATGGACAGATCATTCAGACAGAAAATTAACAAGAAAACACAAGCTTTAAATGACACAATAGACAAGATAGATTTAATTGGTATTTATAAGACATTTCATCTGAAAATGCAGATTACACTTAATTCTCAATTGTACATGGAACATTGTCCAGGATAGATCACATATCGGGTCACAAATCAAGCCTTGGTAAATTTAAGAAAATTGAAATCATATCAAGCATCTATTCCAAGCACAACACAATGAGATTAGAAATCAATCAGAGGAATAAAACTGTATAAAAATATAAACACATGGAGGCTAAACAATACAGTACTAAATAACCAAGAGATCACTGATGAAAACAAAGAGGAAATCAAAAAATACCCAGAGGCAAATGATAATGAAAACACAATGATCCAAAACGCTTGGGATGAAGCAAAAGCAGCTCTAAGAGGGAAGTTTGCAGCAATACAATCCTACCTCAAGAAACAAGAGAAATCTGAAATAAACAATCTAATCTTACACATAAAGAAACTAGAGAAAGAAGAACAAACAAAACCAAAAGTTAGTAGAGGAAAGAAATCATAACAATCAGAGCAGAAATAAATGAAATAGAAACAAAGTAAACAATAGCAAAAATCAATAAAACTAAAAGCTGGTTATTTGAGAAGATAAACAAAATTGATAAATCTTTAGCAAGAGTCATCAAGAAAATGAGGGAGAGGACTCAAATCAATAAAATTAAAAATTAAGCAGAAGTTACAATGGACACCACAGAAATAAAAAGGATCATAAGAGACTACTACAAGCAACTATATGTCAATAAAGTGAACAACCTGGAAGAAATAGACAAATTCCTAGAAGCGTATAACCTTCCAAGACAGAATCAGGAAGAAATCGAAAATATGAAAGGCCAAACACAAGTAATGAAACTGAAACTGTGAATTAAAATCTTCCAACAAACAAAAGTCCAGGACTACATGGCTTTAAAGGTGAATTCTATCAAACATTTAGAGAAGAGCTAATACCCATTGTTCTCAAACTCTTGCAAAAAATTGCAGAGGAAAGAATACTCCCAAACTCATTCTACAAGGCCACCAAAACCCAACAAAGGTACTACAGAAAAAGAATATTACAGACCAATATCACTGATTAATTTGATGGAAAAATCCTCAACAAAATAATGGCAAACAGAATCCTACAACACATTAGAAGTATCATACACCATAATCAAGTGGGATTTATCTCAGGGATACAAGGATTCTTCAATATATGCAAATCAATCAATGTGATACACCATATTAACAAATTGAAGAGTAAAACCACATGATCATTTCTGTAGATTCAGACAGCTTTTGACAAAATTCAACACTGATTTATGATAAAAAAAAAAAATCTCAAGAAAGTGGGCATAGAGGCAACCTACCTCAATGTAATAAAAGCCGTATATGACACACCCACAGCAAACACCATTCTCAGTAATGAAAGCATTTCCTATGAGATCAGGAACAAGACAAGGATGCCCACTCTCACCATTACTAATAAACATAGTCTTGAAAGTCCTTGCCACAACAATCAGAGAAGAAAAAGAAGTAAAAGTAATCCAAATTGCAAAAGAAGCAAAACTGTCACTGTTTGCAGATGACATGGTACTATGTATAGAAAAGCCTAAAGATGCCACCAGAAAACTCCTAGAGCTAACTAATTAATTGGGTAAAGTTGCAGGATACAAAGTTAACACACAGAAATCTCTTCCATTCCTATACACTAACAACAAAAGATCAGAAAGAGAAACTAAGGAAACAATCCCATTCAACATTGCAACAGAAAGAATAAAATACCTAGGGATAAACTTAACTAAGGAAGTAAAAGACCTGTACTCAGAAAACTATAAGACACTGATGAAAGAAATCAAAGATGACACAAAATGATGGAATTATATACAATGTTCTTGGATTGGAATAATCAGTATTTTCAAAATGACTGTAATAGCCAAAGCAATCTACAGATCCAATACAATCCCTATGAAATTACCAATGGCGCTTTTATACAACTAAAACTAAAAATCCGAAAATTTGTATGGAGACACAAAAGACAACGAATAGCCAAAACAATCTTGAGGGGAAAACATACAAACAAACAAACAAAAAGCAGAGCTAGTGGAATCAGACTCCCTGAATTCAGACTATACTACTAAGCTATAGGCATCAAAACAATATGGAACTGGCACAAAAACAGAAATATATACCAATGGAACAGTATAGAAATCCCAGATATAAATTCACACACCTCTGGTCCACTAATCTATGACAAAGAGGCAAGGATATACAATGGAGAAAAGACAGTCTCTTCAATAGGTGGTGCTGGGAAAACTGGACAGATACATGTAAAGGAATGAAATTATAACAGTCCTTAACACCATACACAAAAATAAACTCAAAATGGATTAAAGACCTAAATGTAAAGCCAGGCACTATAAAACTCTTAGAGGAAAACACAGGAACAACACTCTTTGACATAAATCACAGCATTTTGTTTTTTGACCCACCTCCTACACTAATGCAAATAAAAGCAAAAATAAACAAATATAATGGTACCTAATGAAACAGTGTTATGCACAGCAAAGGAAACTATATAGAAGACAAAAAGACAAGCCTTAGGAGGCAAGAAAATATTTTGCAAACGAATCAGTGGACAAAGGATTAACCTCCAAAATATATAAACAGTTCATGTAGCTCAATATCAAAAAAAAGAAAAAAACCCACAACCTAATCAAAAAATGAGCAGAAGACCTAAATAAGTATTTCTCCAAAGAGGACATACAGATGGCCAAGAGGCACACATAAAACTGTGCAACATCACTAATTATTAGAGAAATGCAAATCAAAACTACAATGAGGTATCACCTCACACTGGTTAGAATGGTCTTCATCAGAAAACCTAGAAACAGTAAATGCTAGAGAGGGTGTGGAGAACAGGGAACTCTCTTGAACTGATGCTGGGAATGTAAATTGATACAGCCTTGTGGAGAACACTATGGAGGTTCCTCAGAACTACAATTGAAATTACCCTATGACCCAGCAATCCCACGACTGGGCATATGCCTAGAGAAAACCATAATTCAAAAAGACACATGTACCACAATGTTCATTGCAGCACTCTTTACAAGAGCCAGGTCATGGAAGCAACATAAATGCCCATCAACACATGAATGGATAAAGAAGAAGTGGTACACATATACAATGGAATATTACTCAGTCATAAAAAGGAATGAAATTTAGTTATTTGTAGTGAGGTGGATGGACCTAGAGTCTGTCATACACAACAAAGTAAGCCAGAAAGAGAAAAACAAATATCATATATTAACACATGTGTGTGGAATCTAGAAAGATGGTGCAGATCAACTGGTTTGCAGGGCAGAGGTGAAGATGCAGTTGTGTAGAATGAATACATGGACAACAGGGGGGACATCAGAGGAGGTGGGGTGGGGAGATTGGGTTTGTTATATCTACATTACTAATAAGAAAAAAATATTAAGTTGTACACTTTAAATATATGCAGTTTATTGTATGTCACTTATATCTCAATAAAATTTCTTTAAAAAGTATAAGTAAGTAAATAAATAAATAGATAAATAAATAAATAAATAAATAATTTGTCCATTTCTTCCAGGTTGTCCAGTTTATTGGCATATAGTTGCTTTGTAGTAGTCTCTCATGATCCTTTGTATTTCTGCACTGTCAATTGTTACTGCTCTTTTTAATTTTTAATTCTGTTGATTTGAATTTTCTCCCTTTCTTTCCTGATGAGTCTGGCTAATGGTTTATCAATTTTGTTTACCTTCTCAAAGAACCAGCTTTTATTTTATTGATCTTTGCTATTGTTTCCTTCATTTCTTTTTCATTTATTTCTGCTCTGATCTTTATGATTTATTTCCTTCTGCTCACCTTGGCGTTTATTTTTCTTCTTCTTTCTCTAATTGCTTTATGTGTAATGTTAGTTTGTTTATTCAAGATTTTTCTTGTCTCTTGAGATAGGATTGTATTGCTAAAAACTTCCCTCTTAGAACTGCTTTTGCTGTATCCCATAGGTTTGGGGTTGTCTTGCTTTCATTGGCATATTTTTCTAGGCATTTTTTTTATTTCTTCTTTAATGTATTCAGTGATATATTTTGTTGTTTAGTAGCATATTGTTTTACCTCCATGTGTTTGCATTTTTTACATTTTTTTTCCTGTAATTAATATCTAGTCTCATAGCATTGTTTGGAATAGATGCTTGATATGATTCCAATTTTCTTAAATTTACTAATGCTTGATTTGTGATGCAAGAAGTGATCTACCCTGGAGAAAGTTCTGTTTGCACTTGAGAAGAAAGTGTATTCAGTTGTTTTGAGTTGGAATGTCCAATAAATATTGATAAGTCTATCTGCTCTAAGGTGTAATTTAAAGCTTGTGTTTCCTTATTTATTTTCTTTTTGAATTATCTGTCCATTGGTATAAATGGGGTGTTAAAGTCACCTACTATTATTGTGTTACCTTTTATGGCTGTTAGCATTTGCCTTATATATTGAGGTCCTCCTATGTTGGGTGCATAGATACTTACAATTGTTATATATTCTTCTTGGATTGATCCCTTCATCATTATATAGTGTCCTTCCTTGTCTCTTACAGCATTCTTTATTTTAAAGTCTATTTTTTTCTGATACAGGTGTTGATACTCCAGCTTTATTTTGATATCTATTTTCATGGAATATCTTTTTCCATCTCCTCACTTTCGTCTGTATGTGTTCCTAGATCTGAAAACTGTCTCCTGTAGATAGCATATATAAGAGTCCGTTTTTTATTCATTCAGCCAGGCTATTTCTTTTGGTTGGAGCATTTAATCCATTCATGTTTAAAGTAATTATTGATATGTATTTTCCTATTACCATTTTGTTTATTTTTTTAGGTCTTTTCCTTCCCTTATGTCTCCTGCCTAGAGATGTTCCTTTAGCATTTGTTCTAAAGCTGATTTTGTGGTGCTGAATTCTCTTATCTTTTGCTTGTCTGTAAGGTTTTTGATTTCTCCCTCAAATATGAATAAGATCCTTGCTTGGTAGACTGTTCTTGGTTGTAGGTTTTTCCCTTTCATTCTTTTAAATGTATCCTGCCATTCTCTTATGGCCTGTAGATTTTCTTCTGAAAGATGAGCTGTTAACCTTATTTGGGTTCCCTTGTATGTTATTTGTTGCTTTTCCCTTGTTGCTTTTAATATATTTTTCTTTGTGTTTAATTTTTTTCGTTTGATTAATATGTGTCTTGGTATGTTTCTCTTTGTGTTTATCCTGTATGGGACTCTCTGCACTTCCTGGATTGGATTATTTCCTTTCCCATGTTTGGGAAGTTTTTTACTATAATCACTTCAAATATTTTCTCAGACCTTTTCTTTCTTTCTTCTTCATCTTGGAAGCCTATAATTCGAATGTTGCTGCACTTCATGTTGTCCCAGAGGTCTCTGAGACAGCCTTCCTTTCTTTTCATTCTTTTTATTTATTCTGCTCTGTTGCACTTATTTCCACTATTCTATCTTCCATCTCACTTATCCCTTCTTCTTCCTTAGTTATTTTGCTACTGATTCCTTCTAGAGTATTTTAAATTTCTGTTATTGTGTTTTTCATTGCTGTTTGTTTGCTTTAGTTCTTCTAGGTCTTCATTAAAGGTTTCTTGTGTCATTCTTTTTCTGAGATTTTGGATCATCTTTCCTATTATTACTCATTTTTTTCAAGTATTTTGCCTATTTTTTAATTTATTTATTTGGTGTTGTGGGCTTTTGTCTTGCTCTTTTGCTTGCAATATATCTCTCTGCCTTATAATTTTGTCTAATTTACATTATTTGAGTTATCCTTTCTCTAGTCTTCAGGGTCATAGTACCTCTTGCTTTTGTTCTCTGCTCCTGGTAGTAGGGTTGCTCCAGTGTCTTGTGTAGGCTTCCTGATGGGAGGGACTGATGGCTGCTTTTTGTTGGCTGGTGCTGAGTCTTTTCCCTCTGATGAACAGGTCAATGTCAGGTGGTGTGTTTTGGTGTGTCTGTGAGCTTTATATGACTTTAGGTGGTCTGTTTGCTGATGGATAGGTTTGTGTTCCTGTCTTGTTTGTTGTTTGGTGTGAGGCATCCAGTGCTGGGAGCTGCAGTCAGCTGTGGGAGTCAGATCTTGGATTCAGATAGAGGCCTCCATGAGAGCTCTCAGCAATTAATCTTCCCTGGGACCAGGAATTCTCTAGTGGTCCAGCATCCTGGATTTGTGCTCCCACCTCAGGACCTCAGGCTCAACTTCTGGTCAAGGAACCGAGACCCCACAGATTACTCATCCCAGCAATAAAGGGGAAAAAAAGACTAACAAAACACCAGAAAAATCGTAAAAAGTAAAATTAAACAAACAAAAACATAAACACAGAAACATGCACTCACACAAAAGAAACAAAAACAGAACCAAAAAAACAAAAAAAAAAAAAAAAAAAAAAAACAAAAAGCAAGAGAACAACCAAACAACAAAAAGAACCCCAGAACAAAATAAAACAATTAAAAAGAAAACTAACCAAAACAGAAATCCAAAAACAAAAGAATGAAAAACAAAACCAGAGTGGCAACTGAAAAATAAGGCAAAGAAACAAAACGAACTGACAAAAATATATAAGGAAAAAAGAAAAGGAGAAAGGGGAAAGACAGAACAATAGAAGAGCGATGTAGAAATAGAAATATTAAAAAACCCTTAAAAATGTAGTAAAGAAAAGAAAAAAAAAAAAGAGAAATGGTAAAAACAAAATCAGACAAACAAAAACAGAAACAAGGAAACACACACACACACACACACACACACACAAAAGAAACAAAAGCAGAACCAAATAAAACAAAAAGCAAGAGAACTACCAGATAAACAAAAGAACCCAAAAAGGAAGGCAAACAATTAGAATCAGAACTAAAAATTACAAAACCTAAAAACAAAACCAAAGCAGTGTGCTGATTGAAGAATAAAGCAAGGAAACAGAACAAACCAGTAAAAATGATTTAAAAAAATAAAAGGAAATGAAATACAATAAAAAGGAAAAAAAAACACAGAACAACAGAAAAGCAAAGTGGAAATAGAAATATAAAAAAATAAAAATACATTAAAGAAAAAGAACAAAAAATAAGGGAAAAGAACATGGTACAACAGAAAAGCAATGTAAAAATAGAAATATATAAAAAATAAAAGCAGAAAACAAAAAAGATGTTATAAAACACGAAGATCCCAAAAGACTAAATTAAAAAAAAAATTATGAAAACAGCAACAAACAAAAAGCAAAAAAAAAAAAGAACCAACAATAAAATAAATCAAAACATAATAAAAATTAATAGTAATAATTATGTTTCCCTGGGATCTCAGCTGTAAGTGTTCTTGCTCACACCTTGAGACACAAGCCACCTCCACCTCCCCAAGATGCCCTCCTCTGCCTCTGGTTTGGATTCTGGACCTGCTATGAGCCCTGTGGAGAGCACTCAGACTCTGATCTGGCCCAATTCCTGTATGTACTTGCCTCCAAAATCCACAGTTGCCAGAGCTAGACCATTTTCACTTGTGGGAACACATTCTCTATTCAGATATTCCTTAGATGCAGGGTCTACCTAATTGATTGAGAGGATTTAATCTGCAACCTGTACAGCTGATGGTAAGATTTTTGATCCTCTCCTTAGTTCCTCCATCCCCAGGGTTCAGATTTGATTTTATCCCCACCTGTTCACGTGGTCAACCCACAGTAGTCTGATCCTGAGGCTGCCTTGGAGCTCTTGGGTCTGTCTCAGTGAGGACAGGGTGCAAAGGTAGAGTGACTGTTTGGATTGTGGGAGCCCCAGTCATGCCAAATGCACAGGGAAGCTGGTGGCCACAGGCAGAATTGATATGGCCTTAGTGAGGGCCTTTTCTGGCACCTGGTGAAAGGGCCAGCCCTGAAAAGGTATTATTTTATTGTTCATTGGCAGGTGCCAGCATGTGGGGAGAGAGAGGCTACAATGCTGGCTGCTCCTCCTGTGTGTGACTCATCAGTAACATCCTGCTTCCACGGAAGTCCAGTCTTCCTCTGTAGGTATTCTGTGCTGTGTATTTCCTCCTTCCTGTCCCTCTGATCCATCTCCCCTCAGCCAACAGCAGTTCTTGCTCTGGGCCTGTTCTCCAATCCTCATGCACCAGCTCCCAGACCCCTTGAACACCTGTGAACACATGTCCCAGTCCAGGGCATGTAAGGTCATTATGCAGACCATCTGTATATTTCTCACTCTGTCCCATCTGCCACAGATCGGCCATTTCACCCTCTTCAGACAGCCTCAAATGCTTCCCTCTTGTCCCAATCTATTTCTCCATCAGTGAGGGGGTTTCCCTGAATTGAGGAATCTCTCCTCTGCTTCAGCTCCCCTGCCCTGGGGTGCAGGTCCCATCCAGCTTCCTCTCCTCCTCCACCTCCCTTCTTTTTTGTCCTACCCAGCTATTCAGGGATCTTTATAGTTCTTTCTGGTGTCCAAGGTTTTCTGCTAGTGTTCATCCAGTGTTCTGTGAGAACTGTTGCATCTATAGATGTATTCCTGATGCATCTGTGGAGAGTGCTGAGCTCCACATCTTCCTACACCTCTGCCACCTTAACTCCCTCTCCAGCATAGTGTTTTATTAGTCCTCTTTTAAGATTTTAAATGTAAAACTTTTCTATAGAAATAATTAATACCTTCAAAAAATATAAGACTGATTAGTAGAAATATAGGAACCCCAGTGGAGAAAGTAGATTTTGATCATTGTATTAAAAATCATTGTACTCATGGAGGCATTAAATATATAACCAAGAAGTACACATCCAGGTACTTTTTTTTGGACACAGTTTTGATCAAATGACTCTAAATGACTAGAACAAAAAATAGGTGGTTTTATGTTTTTTTAACTAGAGTTTTATATTTAAAATAAGGACTCCTGATGACTCAATGACATAACATGTTTTAGACCACTAATATTTATATTATATTTGAGGATAAGTAGTCTGACACCAATTCCAATGTATTGGCTTTTCAACACCACCAAACAAATCTCAGACATCAGCTCAGTGTCCTATAATTCAACTCAATTCTGTCACTATCCACCAAGAGATGTCAGACCTACAGGTTAAGGGCTCAGTACTATAAGATTTCCTCTACTTCAGATGCCAATTTCCAGTCTAGGTTGTTACCTGTGCTTCTGACCAGCTGGCTGTAAATCAGAGGTTCCCAAGACCCCCTTCTTGGGTTTGATTAACTTGCTAGAGCAGCTCACAGAAATAAGAAAAACATCTTATTTACTAGATTAATGGCTATTATAAAAAAATGTAACTCTGGAACAGCCACATGGAAAAGATGCATAGAGCAAGGTGTGGAGAAGGGGCATGGAGCTTCCATGACCTCTCAAAACACAGCACTGACCCCAAATCTCCATGAGTCCACCAACCCTGAAGTTTTCTAAAACTCATCCTTCTGGTATTTTTATGGATGCTTTATTACATAGGCATGATTGATTAAATCATCAGCCATTAGTAGTTGATTTAACCTCCAGCCCCTTCTCTTTCCTTGAGGTCATGGGAGTAGGACTGAAAGTTCCAACCCTCTAATCACATGATTCATTCTCCAGGCATCCAGTCCCCCTCCTTAGGTGTGGTCTGAAAGTCACCATATTAACATAACAAAAGACACTTTTAGCTCTCAACACTTAGAAAAGTCCAAGAGTTTTAGGAGCTCTGTGCCAGAAACAGGGACAAAGTCAAAATACATATTTCTTATTATAAAACACAATATCACAGGGAGCATGAACACAGGCTGCCTTTCTAGCCTTCCCATATCTAATCATTTAAGTAGATGTCCCATTTGCCAGAATTAAATACAAATTTGGTAACATTATATTAGTGTAAACTGTTTATGGAACATATTCCTGAAAGATGACACCATCTAAAGGATAATTCACGTTAACCGATATTAGCCCAAAGTCATCCACATAAAAGTTGTTTTTGAGATCATGATACTTTTCAGTTATTTTTAATAAAAAAGAAATGAGGTTTATTTTGACTCTAACTGTTGGATGTACTGAATATACCTAATAAACCTTCATATCTCACTCTGCATTTAGAATACCTTTTCAACTAGCACATAAAAAATTTCTAGCTTACATTTCTACATTGCCCTGAATTCTTGAAAAATAGGGGAAAATGAATTACATCATTACATGTTGTTTTTAATATACTTGTAACCTGCCTTTTATATTGTACCTGCTTACCTGTAATTTCCCATGAACTAAGAAAATAATTATAATTTCCCATTATTGCCAATGTAATAGTTGGTAGTTAATCAGCTCACCTGCCTTCTTCAGGGTGATAACAGAATAAATGATTCTGGAAATGTGTGCTGCTTGATGGTTTTTTAGTAGTACTCTACTGATCATTGATGACAATGATTACCTTGCTACAGAAATAATGAATCTATTAATATGGGCTCATGAGCCCCAGGGGAAGCTCTGTGTATGTATGTATATTTGTGCAGCTGTTTTTGATCATTGGTTTAATAAAGTAATGTCCAGAAAATCTGTTGTGGTCTTCTTAAAGTAAGCAGGTATCTAATTACAGTTACATCTTATTAGATGAGTATTCATTGAGTGTACAAGTTTTTAGGAATGAGGCTGGAAAGAGACAATGATACTGTCAACACCTTTATGGTGGTTTTAAGATAGAACCCGATTTGGAGTAAGTGCTGTGATCAAATACAGAAATTTGATGGTGAAGAAGTGACTTAAAGTGTCAAATGTCTGATGCATCCAAAGGAAGGCTATTGTCCACATCAACATATCCCTTTTTCTTCCCTGCTTTCCCAAGGGCAGTTGAGCTCCAGATAAAACCCTGCTTAGAAAAATCCTATCAATTCATTCACATTAAAGGATGTCTAACTCACTACTTTGTCTCTCCCAGGGATATTTGCAGTTGAAAATATTCCTATAAACATCAGGTGATATTTGACCCAAAGGAACAAATGTATTAATTACAATTCCAGAAAGCAGTGATAGCAGAAACATGCTTAGAAAGAGGTCATGTTCAGGGTAAAGTGTTCCAATATATTGCCTTCCTTTTTGCTTTAGTAATTTATATGTGATTTTTTTCTAGACAGCCCCATACACACTAGATAGCCCCATACACGCTACTCCGATATTATATATATATATATATATATATATATATATATATATATGATTGTATAGATGTAAGAGAATTTCATAACAAGCTGCCCGACACCATGCAAAAGGAAGAAATTATTATCACATTGTATGTACATCTTAGGTCTTTTGGTACAGCATGTAGCATTACTCCCTTCTCCTCCAGGATGTGCTTCCTATAATCTATTAGGAATTGAACTCAGAGATAGATTAGTGCCTCCTGAGGCACAAGGAACACCTTTAATTTGTCATGCCTTAAGAACACGTCTTAGACAAAGAATTTTGGTGTCTATTTACATGCATGTTGTATATAGAGTGGGTAGAGGTATTACTTGTGCTCTTAATTGCATGCCATATAGATATCTTTCCACTCTAACATCCAGTATTAAGAGATAATATATAATGATGCTTACTCTGTTATAGGCACTTTGATAAAAATATATTTTTCTGAAACAAATCTTCCATCAAATGCCTTGAGTTGAGACTATTGAATGCTAGTTTCACAGATGGGCAATCAGAGCTTCTTAGAAGTCAAGTGGTGTACCAAGTGTCACAAAGCCTGTGAGTGGTGGAGCTGAGTTACAAACCCAAGCATGTCTGATGTCTGAGCCTCCACAATTAATCAATATACTAAATTATGTCCACTGGTGGTGAATAATGAGATATTCGTACTACTAGGAAGAGTTATAATTTATGGAGTGCTTACAATGTTCTAAGTACTATGTTGGATGCTTAACTTGTATCATCTCATTTAACTCTGGCAGTACCTGAACGATGCTGCTACTATTTTAATTATCATTTTACATATGGGAACACAGAAGTTTAGGCAGATTATGTAATATTTCAAAGTCCGGTAAATGTGGAGTTGAATTTACCACTGGATTTATCAATTCCAGAAGCCTAACTTTTAAAAATTTTATATGTTTCTCCATCATAAAACACAGTCCAGTATCCATAGATACTATGATGAACTCACAAGAGGAATTTTATTTTGGCCTAGCTATAGCTTACTTTTAAAACTTTATGGCAAGACAGTTCAAGATGGCAGAGTAGAAGGACATGTGCTCACTCTCTCTTGCAAGAACACCGGAATCACAATTAACTGCTGAACAATCATTGGCAGGAAGACACCAAAAAAAGACATCCCACATCCAGAGACAAAGGAGAAGCCATAATGAGATGGTAGGAGGGGCACAATCATGATAAAATCAAATCCCATAACTGCTGGGTGGGTTACTCACAAACTGGAGAACAATTATGCCACAGAAGTCCACCCACTGGAGTGAGGGTTCTGAGCCCCACATCAGGCTTCCCAACCTGAGGGTCCAGCAATGGGAGGAGGAATCCCCAGATAATAACACTTTGAAGGCCAGGGGGATTTAATTGGAGGACTTCCACAGGACTCGGGGAAGCAGCATCTCCAGTCTTGGAGGGCACACAAAAAGTAGTGTGCACATCAAGACCCAGGGGGAAGGAGCAGTGATCTCATAGGAAACTGAACCAGACCTACCTGATGGTGTTCGAGGATTGCTTGCAAAGGTGCCAAGCTGGATTTAATTGATATTTACAGTGCATTCCAACCAAAAAGAGCAGATTACACTTTCTTCTCAAGTGCACATGGAACATTCTCCAGGATAGATCATAATTTCGGTCACAAATCAAGCCTTGGTAAATTTAAGAAAATTGAAATCATATCAAACATCTTTTCTGATCAGAACGCTGTGAGATTAGAAATCAATTACACAAAAAAAAAAAAAAAAACTGTAAAATAACACAGACACATGGAACCGAAACAATGTGCTACTAAATAACCAAGAGATCACTGAAGAAATCAAAGAGGAAATCAAAAAATACCTAGAGACAAATGACAATGAAAATACAATGATCAAAAGCCTATGGGATGTAGCAAATGCAGTTCTAGGAGGGAAGTTTAAAGCAATACAATCCTACCTCAAGAAACAAGAAAAATCCCAAATAAACAATCTAACCTCACACCTAAAGAAATTAAAGAAAGAAGAACAAACAAAACCCAGTGTTAGTAGAAGGACAGAAATCATAAAGGTAAGAGCAAAAATAAATGAAATAAAAACAAAGAAAACAATAGCAAAAATCAATAAAACTAAAAGCTGGTTCTTTGAGAAGATAAACAAAATTGATAAAAGTTTAGAAATACTCATCAAGGAAAAGAGGGAGAGGACTCAAATCAATAAAATTAGAAATGAAACAGGAGAAGTTACAATGGACACCATAGAAATAAAAAGCATAATAGACCACTACAAGCAAATATATGCCAAAAAAATTGACATGGACAGCCTGGAAGAAATGGACAAATTCTTAGAAAGGTATAAACTTCCAAGACTGAAGCAGGAAGAAATAGAAAATATTAGCAGGTTAATCACAAGTAATGACATTGAAACTGTGATTAAAAATCTTCCAACAAACAAAAGTCCAGGACCAGATGCCATCACAGTTGAATTCTATCAAACATTTAGAGAAGAGCTAACACCTATCCTTCTCAAACTCTTCCAAAAAATTGCAGAGGAAGGAAAACTCCCAAAATCATTCTACACAGCCACCATCACCCTGATACCAAAACCAGAAAAAGATACCCCCCCAAAAAAAAGAAAAAGAAAAGAAAATTACAGACCAATATCACTGATGAACTTAGATGAAAAAATCCTCAACAAAATACTCCCAAATAGAATCGTACAACACATTAAAAGGATCATAAACCATGATAAAGTGGGATTTATCCCTGGAATACAAGGATTTTTCAATATACACAAATCAATCAATGTTGTACACCATATTAACGAATTGAAGGATAAAAAAAATGATCATTTCAACAGATGCAGAAAAAGATTTGACAAATTTCAACACCCATTTATGATAAAAACTCTCCAGAAGGTGGATATAGAGGAAACGTCCCTCAACATACTAAAGGCCATATATGACAAACCCACAGCAAACATCATTCTCAATGGTGAAAAGATGAAAGCATTCCCTCTAAGATCAGGAACAAGACAAGGATGTCCACTCTTTCCACTACTATTCAATATAGTTTTGGAGGTCCTTGGCATAGCAATCAAAGGAGAAAAAGAAATAAAAAGAATACAAATTGGAAAAGAAGAAGTAAAACTGTCACTGTTTGCAGATGATGTGATACTATACATAGAAAATCCTAAAGATGCAACCAGAAAACTACTTGAACTAATCAATGAATTTGATAAAGTTGCAGGATATAAAATTAACACACAGAAATCTCTTGCATTTCTATACACTAACAACAAAAGTTCAGAAAGAGAAATTAAGGAAAATATCCCATTCACCATTGCAACAAATAGAATAAAATACCTAGGAATAAACCTAACTAAGAAGGTAAAAAACCTGTATTCAGAAAGCTATAAGGCACTCATGAAAGAAATCAAAGATGATACAAAGAGTTGGAGAGATATACCCTGTTCCTGGATTGGAAGAATCAACATTGAGAAAATGACTGTACTACCCAAAGCAATCTACAGATTCAATGCAATCCCTAACAAATTACCAATGGGACTTTTTATAGAACTAGAACAAAAATTCCTAAAATTTGTATGGAGATACAAAAGACCCCGAATAGCCAAAGCAATCTTGAGGGAAAAAAAATGGATCTGGAGGAATCAGTCTCCCTGACTTCAGACTATATTGCAAAGTTACAGTAATCAAAACAATATGTTACTGGCACAAAAACAGAAATATAGATCAATGGAACAGGACAGAAAGCCCAGAGAGAAATATGGTCAACTAATCTAAGACAAAGGAAGCGTGGATATACAATGAAGAAAAGGCAGCCTCTTCAAGAAATGGTGCTGGGAAAACTGGACAGCTACATATAAAAGAATGAAATTAGAACACTCTCTAACACCATACACAAAAATAAGCTCAAAATAGATTAAAAAGCTAAATGTAAGGCCAGACACTATAAAACTTTTAGAGGAAAACATAGGCAGCACACTCTTTAGCATAAATGACAGCAAGATCTTTTTTGACGCCCCTCCTAGACTAATGGAAATTAAAACAAAAATAAATAAGTGGGATCTAATGAAACTTGAAAGCCTTTGCACAACAAAGGAAGCTATAAGCAAGACGAAAAGACAGCTCTCAGAATGGGAGAAAATATTTGCAAACAAATCAACAGACACAGGATTAATCTCCAAAATATATAAACAGTTCATCCAGCTCAATATCAAAAAAACAAACAACCCAATCAAAAAATGATCAGTAGACATAAATAGGCATTTCTCCAAAGCAGACATTCAGATGGCCAAGAGGCACATGAAAAAGCTGCTCAACATCACTAATTTTTAGAGAAATGCAAATCAAAACTACAATGAGGTATCACCTCACATTGGTTAGAATGGGCATCATGAGAAAAGTCTGCAAACAGTAAATGCTTGAGAAGGTGTGGAGAAAAGGGAACACTCTTGCACTGTTGGTGGAATGTAAATTGATACAGCCACTATGGAGAACAGGATGGAGCTTTCTTGAAAAACTAAAAATAGAATTCCCATATGACCCAGCAATTCCACTACTGAGCATAGACCCAGAGAACACCATAATTCAAAAAGACACGTGCACTTCAATGTTCATTGCAGCACTATTTACAATAGCCAGAACATGGAAGCAACCTAAATGTCCATCAAGATATGAATGGATGAAGAAGAATGTGGTACATATATACAATGGAATATTACTCAGCTGTAAAATGGAACAAAATTGGGACATTTGTAGAGACATGGATGGATATAGAGACTATTATACAATGTAAAGTAAGTCAGAAAGAGAAAACCAAATATCATATATTAACGCATATATGTGGAATCTAGGAAAATGGTACAGATCAACCTGTTTGCAAGGCAGAAACAGAGACACAGATGTAGAGAACAAACATATGGACACCAAGTGGGGAAAGTGAGGGGGGTGGGGTTTGGGGTGGGGTTAATTGGGATATGGGATTGCCATGTATACATTACTAATAAGAAAAAAAAATACCAAATTGTACACTCTAAACATATGCAGTTTTTTTGTATGTTAACTGTATCTCAATAAAAATTCTTATAAAAACATCAAATTGTACACTTTAAAAAATATTTAAAAAAATAAGCAGTAAGTGTTGTAAACTAAACTAGCATTCCAAAGTAAACCCGTTTTTAGGTCCAAAGAAGTGCAAATGAAAACAATAAAAATCTTAAGCAATACAAAATAGAAACTGTATAAGCAGACTTCCCTGGTGTAGTGGTTAAGAATCTGCCTGTCAATTCAGGGTACATGGCTTTGAGCCCTGGTGTGGGAAGATCCCACATGCTGCAGAGTAACTAAGCCTGTGCACCACAACTACTGAGCCTATGCTTTAGAGCTCAGGAGTCACAACTGCTGAGGCTGTGTGCCACAGCTACTGAAACCTGCACACTTAGAGCCTGTGCTCCACAACAAAAGAAGCCACTGCAATGAGAAGCCCATGCAGCAGAATGAAAAGTAGCCCCTGCTCACTGCAACTAGAGAAAGCCCATGCATGGCAACAAACACCCAACACAATAAATAAATAAATAAATAAATAAATAAATAAATAAATTTATATTTTAAAATATATGGGCAATTGATTCTTTTTGTATTTCTATGGCAAAAATTGACATTGAATACCAATTCAAGAATTTTCAGTAGTTGTCCCTTTGAAATAGCATACATTATTTATTCATAAAAAAATGTTTATTTAGTACCCACTCTGTTGCAAGTACTGTTTTGGAATCAGACAAAAAGTGGCCAGAAATCCTTCCTCTCAAATAAATTATATTCTGATTATGGGGAGGTAAGCAATAGAAAAGCAAATAAATGAAACTATAGTCTTTCATTTGCTGATATTTCCTATGGAGGAAAATAAAGCAAGAAAGGTAAATGGTGTGCCAGGTGAAAAGTGGGTTGATTGCCATTTCAATTCCAATGGTGAGGCAAGATGACTTTTGAAGGTGATATCTGAGCAAAGTTCTATAGGATACAGGGGCAAGACATGAAGATATCTGTAGAAAAAATATTCCAGACAGAGGAAACACAAGTGCTAAAGTTCTGAGGGAGGAGAATCCTTAGTTTGTTTGAGCAAAACCAAGTAAGACAAGGCCAGTAAAAAGAAAAGTGGGAGAAGTAATAGGTGAGATCAGAAACATAATGAGAGTCAAATCTTGTAAGGTAGCCTAAGCCATTGTAGAGACTTTTGTATTTATTCTGAGCGAAATGTAGTGCTATTGCAAGATTTTGAGTAGAAGGTAAGTTTTCTAACTTAAGTTTTAAAAGGACTATTGATTCCTGTATAGTGAATAAACTGCTGAGGAACGAATGGAGGAAGGGGGCCCTGTTAGAAGGCGGTTGCAGGAGTGGAGGAGATCTGATGATGGTAGGATTAGGGTGGTGTGTAGCAGTAGTGGAGGTGGTGAAAAATGGTCAGTCTAGATTTACTTTGAAGGCAGAATTGGCAAGATTTGATGATAGATTTGGAAAAACTTATTTATTTGGATTAAGTAACTAATCTGTATCACAATATATAATAATCTAGCATTAATGATTTAAGAAAAATTTCTTGACTTTAAACAATTATAGATGAATGTTGCTATCTTATTTCATTGGCATTTGAAATAAGCATATTTAATGTCTCAATGTCTTTTTGTTAAGCTCTTTATTGGAATATAATTGCTTTACACTCTTGTACCAGTTTTTGAGGTTTATGTTTATACTGTAATGACATTTCTATTGACTTCAAATGTCTTTATAACTGATTTTCCTGAGATGAGATAATTCCTATTTACCTCAGTGACATTTAAAAATCGAATTCTTAAATTTCACACAAATATCCTATATTACTATGTTTGTTGAATTTATAATCACATAATCTACTTCTCTTTGGAGAACAATAAAAACTTATAAAACATAAGGGTTTTAGTATTATAAATTAGTTTCATGTAAAAGTATCCAATGTAATCTGAACAATAAATTGTGAAATAGTTATATTCTCAAAGATGGATAAGTTGAATGTCATCATACTGTGATGATAGTATCAATTATTGAGGAGAGGGCTTGAAGTTGTTTGTTATATTACTACAGCACAGTGCTTAATACTTTCAAGCTGTTTAATAACGAAGAGTGAATTACTGTGCACTGCCTGACTCATTAGCAACATTGTATTATTCTACTTCAATATTTTGTTTTAACATTTTCATCTTGTCTCATAATATAAGCCATGTATTTTCAAGAATTTATAAGCATTCTTTAAAAATTGACTAAGTTTTCTACTCAATATGCTTTCCATTTTTCACAATTTGATATACACCTGGCATACATTAGTTATCTATTGTAGCTTAAAAATATTATCACAAACAACAGCTTAAAACATGTTTAACATTTCAGTTTATGTCTGCCAAGTGTCTGTACATGGCTTAGTTGAGTCTTCTGCAAGATTGCAATCAACATGCCAATTGGGTTCTCATCTAAGACTAGACAGGAGAAGAATCCACTTCCAAGCTCACATAGTGGCTGGCAGAATCCAGTTCCTTACATGCTCTCAGACTGGGGTATCATTTTCTTTCTGGTTGTCAGCCAGAGCTGTCTTTAGTTCTTTACCATGTGGCCCTCTCCATAGGACAGCTCACAACATGGCAACTTTCTTCTTCAAACCTAGCAAGAAAGAAAGTCTGTTAGAAAGACAGGTTGCAATCTTATGCAATGGTATTCATGTATGTGATATCCCACCAGCTTTATTGTTCTATTGGATAGGAGCAATTCACAGTTTGTGTCAATGCTCAAGAGGAGGGGATTATATAATAATAAACAATAGGAGATAAGGATCATGAGGTCCATATTAGACTATATCCTTACATGGTACAAATGCATAGGAATAATGAAAAAATATAAAAATAGAAATATATATATATATATATATATATATATATATATATATACCTGAATATTTCTTAAAGTCTGTGGATGAGAAACAAAACTGAAATTCAAACTCAAAGCAATAAACAGAACTAAAGTCACAGGCCTCTTAGGGTCACCATTGGATGACAGGCCATGATGGATCAGATCTTAGCTCAAGGGGGATAAAAGGAACTGAAAAAGTTCTATAAAAGAAGAGGGACTAGAGTAATCATTACTGTTTGAAACTGGCTCCTGGAAGAGTGGCCAAACTCCCCCACTGAAAAAGAACTTGAGAAAATAAATTGTTACACATCACTTCCCAAAACATAAAGTGTAGGTATCAAGCAAACCGCAGTCTCAGGAATGAGGAGGACATATGCACAGTGACTTGCTGGCTTTGTGATTGAATCTGTTGTAGTCCAAATATCACTTTAAGAGGAAGTCCTTGAAATTTCTATGAGTCCAATTTCTGATGATGTGAAACATAGTATTTTATTAAATAATTGAAAATTAAACAATAGTGAGATATCACTATGCACCATTTAGAATGGCTTAAAATCCCCCCCCCCAAAAAAAATGGCACTATCAAATGCTAATGAGGATGGGAGCAACAGGAACTCTCATTTGTTGCTGGGTGGATTGCAAAATGGTACAGCCACTTTCAAAGATAGTTTAGCAGTTCCTTACAAAGTTGAATAATCCAGCAACAATACTTTTAGTTATTTACCATATTTATTTGAAAATTTATGTCCAAAAAAAGCCTACATATGAATGTTTATAGTTAATTTATTTATAATCAGTCAGTGGATTGATACACAGTGGTACATTTATTGCTGAAATATTATTCTTCAATAGAAAGAAATGAGTTACCAAGCCACGAAGAAAAAAAAAATGTGTGAATCTTAAGTTCATATTACTAAGTGAAAGGAGACAGTCTGTAAAGGCTACACACTGTATGATTCCCATTATATAGCATTATGGAAAAGGCAAAACTATAGAGACTGTAAAAAGATAAATGCTTAGCAGGGGCTTGGTGTGAGAGGAGAGGGTTGAATAGATAAAGCATATTGGATTTTTTAGGGCAATGAAACTTCTGTGTTATACTGTCATGGTGCATACATGACACTATGCATTTGTCAAAACCCACGTAAATTTGCAGCATGAAGTAAAATTTTATGTATGCAAATTTCAAAAAGTCTTTTGGGAGGTTGGCAGAATCCCAGAATGGAATGAACGATGTGACAAAATAATCTAACTGTATTACAAATATATGAAACAACCTCACTGAGGGGGTGATGGAAGAAGTGTTAGAAATAAATGGAGTCTGTAAAACTAAAGGCAAATAAACTGGATATAAACACTATATAATAGTTGATAAAGTTGTTTCCCTTAGAAGTAGGGGTTAACACTTTTAATAATACTGTACATGTATAATGAAATCAGGCAATTCAGCTGGTGGAGCCAAGTTTCTCACTGTTGAAGTAGGAAGAAAGTATAAGGAAGAGGGGGAGACTAGAAATATTCATGTATTAATGGATTAGAATTGGAGCTATCAGTATGAGTTCATGTTTAGGTTACTATAAATACAGATGGTTACCTGTGTAAATATTTGTAAATTATATGAATATGTGTATATACAGGGTTTAGTGTACACACATATATTTCCTTGCATCTTGTAATACCATAAAGTAAGAAAGAACTGAAAATAATCACAAAAAATCCAAAACCTTCATATTTATGAAGATCAGTCAAAGGGATAGAAGACCTATCTAGAAAAGTTTCCAAAGGGCAAAATTGGGACAACTAGAGCAACAAAATGAAGATGTATTGAATTATAATAAAAAGTATAAAATAAATATCAAAGAGTCCATACAGATGTGAATAAATGATAAAATAAATAAATAAATGGGAGAGAATAGACAAATATCCATTGCAGAAGAATTCCAAATAATTTATGTAGATACTACCCCTTCAAGATTGTGGAAGATAACTCTCCACTCCTTAAATGAAGGCTGAAAATAGTGACTTCCCTCCAAAAAGTGCAGTAGAGAGGAGGGAGAAAAAAAGACTACTGTTTAATGGAGAAACTGAAAAAAAATTACCTCAGCCAGGTGATCAAGGTTAACATCAACAGTGATAAATCATGTTGATAGTATGTTCCCTTTATATAATGTGATGAGAATAGCACTTTATCTTTGTGGTTTTCCTCACCAGAACTCATAAAATCAGTTTAGCAATGAGATTAAAAAAATCAAGCAAATCTCTACTGAGGAAAGTTTTACAAATACACTGACCAGTACTGCTCGAAAATGTTAAGGTCATCAAAAGCAACCTAAGGAACTATCACAAACAATGAAAACTAAACATCATGTGGCACCCTGGATGAAATCCTGGAAGAGATCATGGACATTAGCAAAAAATTAAAGAAGTCTGAATAAAGTATGGACATTAGTTAATAAAATATATCAATATTGATTCAATAGATCCTATCAAATAGAATGCCTGAAGAGTAAAACAACAAAGACAGTAAATAATTGAAAAAATTAGCTACATAATTTCCAGAACTGAGAAAAGACATGAGCACTTAGACTCAAGTATGATAAATAAAGATAAATATACAAGGGTGAGTCAAAAATTATCCATACTCTGTAAAATTTATTTTAGTTAACTTTTAGAAAAGAAAAATACATCATCTTTCAACAATCTTTTTGCTTTTCAATACACTTCGTCCATCTGTCAACAAGCTTTTGAGGCTTCCTTGGTGGTGCAGTGGTTAAGAATCTGCCTTCCAATGCAGGGGACACGGGTTGGAGCCCTGGAACAGGAAGATCCCACATGCCACGGAGCAACTAAGACCATGCACCACAACTATTGAGCCCACGTGCCACAACTACTGAAGCCCATGAGCCTAGAGCTAGTGCTCCACACCAAGAAAAGCCACTGCAATGAGAATCCCATGCACTGCAACGAAGAGTATCCCCTGCTCTCCACAACTACAGAAAGCTGTGTGCAGCAATGAAGACAATGCAGGAAATAAATTAAAAAAAATAATTAAAGAAAAACAAGCCTTTGTATTCCCTCATTTTAGGCTGAGCAGCAAACCACAAATGCACCACTGCCTTCACTTCCTCATTAGAAGTGAATCTTTGTCCTCATAGGGCTGCTATCAGAGGACCAAACAGGTGAAAGTCCAGTGGAGCAAGATGAGGATTATAGGGAGGATGTTTTAACACCTCAAAACGAAGTTTTTGCACAGTGTTGACAGTGTGGGCCAGAGTGTGTGGACATGCATTGTCATGCAAGATCACAATGCCCTTGGATAGCAGTCCTCTGTGTTTAATCTGAAGTTTAGGCTTCAGCTCTTCAATAAGTATCTCACTGTAATGAGCACTGTTGTTTGTTGAGAGTGTTTCCTGATAATGTTTCAATACTGGCCCTTGAGAATCCCAGAAAACTGTAAGCACCAATTTTCCAGCTGATGGTTGACTTATGAACTTTTTCTTGGTCAGCAATGAAGATATTTCCATTCCATACTCTGTTGTTCACTCTCAGGCTCATAATGATGAATCCATGTATCATCACCAGTAATGATTCTCTTTAAGAAACATTTACCTTCCTTAGAGTATGGGTCCAAATTTTGTTTGCAGGTCTCCAAATGTTTCTGTTTATGCTCTTCTGTGAGTTATTTCATTTCCCATCTTGCACAAAGTTTTTAAATCTAAGTCTGTTGTGGATTACTTCATTTTAAAGTGTTAAAGTATCCTTCCTGTTTCCTGATCTTGCTCCATTGGACTTCACGTGTTTGGTCCCCTGAAAGCAACCCTGTGAGGATGAAGATTCACGTCTGATGAAGAAGTGAAGACAGTGGTGCATTGGTGGCTTGAAGCTCAGCCTAAAACATGTTTTAATGATGGAATATGAAAGTTTGTTGACAGATGGACAAAGTATATTGAAAAACAAGGAGATTATGTTGAAAAATGATGTATTTGTCTTTTCTAAAAGTTAATTAAAATAAATTCTACAGCCAGAGTGTGGATAATTTTTGACTCACCCTCATACATTTGGTCATATAATATTGAAAAAACAGTACAAGCTAATAGGAAAAAGTACAGAGATTAGTGACAAACAAAAAAAAAATCTAAAATATGACTGTATTTCAAAAAATGGAATTATTTGATAAAATTTAATACCCATTCATAATAGTCTATCTTATAAACTAGGAATAGAAATGAACTTTGTCTATGTAACAAAATATACCTACTCAAATCAATATAAGATGTTTATAGTACTGGCTAAGATAAATCCTGAAGCCAGACCATGCTAAAATTCTGTCTGTGATTCTGAAAGGCTATGCATGACTTCAATACATCATATCTTCTTTTTTTATTTCAATAATAATATTTATCCATGTAATTTGATGAAAGAGATAGAGGTATATGCAAAATGCTTAAAATATTTGCTGACACATAGCAATAATCCAATTAATGTTGTTATTATTATTATTATTGATGACATGAGTTAGAAATGAAAACAAGTTGTCCTGTTTCCTAAAAGTGATAAATTATACAATCTTACAAGATGAAGAGACAATATTTTCATTACTTTTGTAAAACAATATTATTCTTAAAATACTCAAGAGAATCAAGAGACTGTAAATGTAATTATGGAATGAGGAAGATTGCTGGAAACAAGATCAGCTTATGTGAGAAATTAATAGCATTTCAATAATTAGCAATTAGGAAATTTAATAGAGAAAATAATATAATTTGCCAATTTTCTAGTTTTATTTTTGTAATTCATTTCTATTTCATACCATTGTGGTCAGAAAAGACTTGAAAGGATAATTTAATATAATCATTTTAAATTTATTAAGACTTGTTTTGTGGCCTAGCATATTATCTATTTTAAAAAATATTCCATGGGCACTTGAGAAAAATGTACATTCTTTTGCTTTTGAGTGGAATGTTCTATATGTATCTATTAAGCCCATCTGCTGCTTAAGGCCGATATCTTCTTAAAAATTTCTGTCTGGATGAAATATTCATTGAGGTAGTGGGGTATTAAAACCTCCTACTCTTTTTGCACTGCTGTCTATTTCTCTCTTAAGGCAAGTTAAATTTAAACTTTTTTATTTTACATGTAAGCTATTCTAATTCCCTTCTACAGTACTTAAAAATGAACTCTGCTCATTTATTCTAATCTTATGGTTAGAATGCATATAAAGGTTATATGCATAATATTTGTTAAGCTCTATGCAATAAGCTTCAAAAACAATGTTATTCAATCCGTACATAGTATTCATTGATTCATTTTGTTAAAGCACTGATAGTGGCATGCCATTTCATTTCTCAGAAAATCTTAATGTCAAATTTCTATTTAAATAATAAATATTCACATTTCTCTATCTATCATTTAGCAACCCCCATGATCAGATCCCTATTAACAGGTTAGATGATAAGAAAGTAAAGTACGTGATTATAGGAGACCTGGGGGCTTCAAGTAAGATTACATCTGCCTGTAAAAATTTGTTACTGGCCTTTATTCAGGTCTCTGGAGGTAATAAGTTTTAACAGTCCATAAGCCATCAGAACATCAAGGGTGGAAAAAATCTGTAAGAAAGGGCAGGAACTAGAAAATTAGTTATAATTAATGTAGACATCAAGGTGGAGACTGATATAACCACAGATGGATAAACAGGTAAAAATCAATGAGTTGCCATGGCATCTATGGACTCAGCAAATTGATTCACACTTCATGGAAGTGTGCATATTTCATAAAACTTGAGTACAAAACCTAGATTCAATGTGAGCTGCTAAAATTGTGGTACTGTTTTCATTAATTATTTTTCCAGAGCGCCACAAGCCTAATGTGGACCTTACCCTTTTTACATAAATAAATGTGGTGCTTTATTTGAAATAAGCCAGTTCTTATTTATTTTTAATTATGAATATTAAAAAAGGCAAAATTCTAATGTGTACAGAACAAACTGATCTCCCTAATTGCTTTCCCTTCTCTCACAATAAATTCCATATGAATAAGATTGCAAGACTAAATCAACTCTTTTTCAAACCAATATTTTAATTTTTCAACCATTGAGTGTGACCTTCATGCTGCCAAATAATTTCCCAATTGATCTTGTCACAGTGACTGAAAATTTTCTTTACTGAAAATAGGTGAAAATTATTAAGTAGGGTACAACCAAGGTCATTAGAACCTTGGTTACAATTAAGCATCTATCTTTCTCAAGTTTATACCATGAATAAATGACTAAGCATAAAGTTTAACTCCTTTGTACTATATAAACTCTCTTACTTCCAAACTTTAGTGCCACAGTTTCAACTTAATCAAGGAATAAACAGCAAAGTTTGCCCTTCTATTCTAGCTCTGAACTCAAGAAAGCAGTGAGTATAAGACATATAATTATACACTAACATGTATGAAACACTAAATTTCTGTTGGCCTGGATCAAAGAGCTATTCAGAAGCATGATTGCTACAAACTATTCCAGCAACTGACTGGGGAAGAGAAATATACACTCATCTTTGTGATCATGTATGTCCCTCTGGTATTAATGTTTGAATGATTGATGTATAAGGTAAAGCAGAGAAATTATTGAATATTTATTTGTATATATGAATCTAGAAATAGGCTTTGTCACAGCAGTACTAATTTTCTCCTTCTCCTGATCTACAAACAGGGGTAAATATTCCTTGATTGAATGAAAATTAATCAGAACTCCTAGGGATTTCCATTTTAGCACAGATTAAAAGTTTTATATTTGTGATCATCATGGATTAACTGTTGAGGCCTTTATCATCACCAGATTATGGATGGCTACACCCTCTATAATCTATGAGTAAGAATATCATCTTTGGTTATCTGAAAGGGACATGACTTTCCTACTATGAATCCACTATCTCACAGAAAATAAATATCTCGTGATGTGTGTGTGTGTGTGTGTGTGTGTGTGTGTGTGTTTAAATGACTAGACTATTTCAGAAGACAATGTTTGTCCAACCCATATACTGCTTTATATTGCATGGAATTTTAAATCTTCCAAATGTAAATGCCTAAAAGTAAAGGCAGCTCACCATCTTTACCTGTTGATCTATATATAGTAAAGTCATTTCATGGAACTGATTATTTTTCTTATCTTTTATTCCCTAAGAAATGAGTAAACATATAATTTTTGCTCTTCCTCTTTGAAAACTCTTTGTGTCCCCTTCTTGGAAGACTATATATTTGCACAAAATTATTCAATAAATTTCCTCCCTAACATTACATTACATTTCCTTTCTTACTCTCTTGTCTATTTCCAGGAGATTTTCAAAAATTTACACCATCTAATCTTTTAATAACTGGTTGCTCAATTGAAAATAATATATTGAATAATTATGAATAATATAATATTCATTTTGTTGTATCTGTCACTTTTAAGTAACTGTAATATAAATTGCCTTTTTCTCTGCTTTTGTCACTATCTTGGTATTCTGTATGTTACTTTTCCAGAATTGTCCTTATATTTTAAATTTTTTTAAATATTTCTGTCACTTCCCAGCCTAGACTTTGCACATTTAGAAGGGCTATTTTATTTAACCCTGGGAGAACAGAGTAATTACTGATAGTTTTGCCAGTCTCTTATTATTTGCTATATCAAAACTGAGAGACAATTTTCGTTGTAGTAGAAGTCATTTCATTCAAATATGACAGTGGAGGCAAATCTCTAGCCATAAAATTGTAGAGAAAGAAGTCCTTTACAGATTTTAAGCTGAAACATAAGGTGCTCTGCATTTTTGGAATTCGGTATAGTTTTGAAATCTCTTTTACAGGTCTTATTTCTCTCTAACTTATTTAATTTAATTTACCATGAGAATAAAAACTTTCTGAAAGTGAATCTAAATTTGATCTATATCTATAAACCCTACAGTACCTTACATGCAGTAGATGTACAATAAATGTTTTAATGCATAAATATGAGAATTTAAATGAGAGCCTGTGAAAGGACCTTAACAATTAGACATTCAGTCCCATATACTATATCATAAGACATCATCCTCTGAGAGATGCTGTAGAGAATGCAAAAAAAAAAAAAAAAAAAGAATCAACAAAAAATCTGGTTAGGAAAGTAAGTTCATATAAAAAGTGTACATAATAACATTCAGTATGTGTTAAGTAATACTTCTAGACAAGAGGGAGTTACAACAGCTAGATATATTTTCACACCTGAAATGGGAAAAACAACAACAAACTAACAAAATACATAAAACATTTTGCAAGACACTGCACATCAGGCAACAAAGTATGGTGACCACTGAGATAAGAAACATAAAGAAAATGAAACTAAGATTGTTCTAGTTACTGCCTTGAATGAGTTTCCTGGTCACAGCACAGGGAGGATGAATCCAGAACAAACACAGAAGACTCACTGAAATGAAGAGAAAATCCATGGAGGCTAAAGTAGCCCATTTTTTTCCAGGCCAGGTACTGGAGGATAGAAAGCTGCAAGGAAAGAGAACTTCAAAGATATGTAGATATTTCCCCTTGAGTATCAGCTGAATATTGGCATTCACAGAAGGAAACTATCTGAAGGTTGGGAAAGAACAGCCTGAAAGAAATAAAGGTAACAATGGTCATGTGGGTCTAGAAATAGTCCTTGTTTTGACTAACTAGGCAAGAAAACATCAAGATTCATGGAAAATTGGGTGCAATATTCAGTAGTGTCTTGTCGCATCATAGGAAATAACCTTAGACTGAGCAATGCTCTGGGCCTGCCTAATAAACCTTAAGAACAAGACCAGAAAGGATCAAACTGTTTACAAATATCTTAACTGTGCCCCAGAACAATGCTCAAGAATGCTTGTAAGAACACATAAATATTTAGCACCAACATAGTAAAATTTACAATGTATAGCTAGCATCCAATCAAAAATTTCTAGACTTGCCAAGAAGCAAGATAATATAAACCCCCTGATAAAGAGATTAATTAATCAATTGAAACTGACCCAGATCTGACACAGACTTTAGAATAATCAGGAAAGGACATTAAAGTAAATGTTATATGATATATAGGGACAAAAATGGTAACATATAAGGCTTCTAAACTCTCCTCCTCCAAGGAAGACACCAAAGATATTGTTACACACAGAGAAAATACCTCTGAAAGAAATCCAGAAACTAGCTGAGTGACTCCTACACATCAGGCAAATAAGAAAGTACATACATCTAAATGTGCAGGAAAGACTGAGACACTCTCTGCATACATCCCATCCTTGGAAATACCATGCATTCAGGAGGGAACTCTCAACTCCCAGCTTTTCCCTGATAAGTGAAGGGTTTGAACTTCACATTTAGTACCCTACTCTTAAGACTTCCATCTAGTAGATGGGTCCCCCAAACACCTAGCTCTGAGGTCAATGAGGCTTGGTTAATGAAACCTACAAAAAGAAGTTGTTAATGGGCAGATGTCACTCTCTGTATCTATCACCCTAGGGCTCAGTGCAGAGAAAGCAGGCAAAAATGCCCATCTCCCAGTCATTCCCTGAGATAGGGTCATCTGCACATTTTGAAAGCTGATGTCTGAAGATCAGGTTTCTAATTTAGTATGAATATAGAGTCTTGCTGTGATTTCCTTCAGAGATGGGGGAAGCTGGTGGACACCTCCCACGTATTCTCCCTCTAGCCCACACCAAGGCATCAGTGTCTCCTAGGAAGGAGCTTGGACACATGTCTGATGCCCAATCTTTTGCTGCTGTTGCCCAAGTGATGTGCCCTTGGATCACCTGGCTGCATTAACCAATAGGGTTTGTATTCACAGGTCCCACAGGACTGTAACAAATAAAGGAGCAGCTCTTAACAGGCAGAGGAGCATCATTTCCCTGTGGCTATACACCCAGACCCAGAGCAGATGGTGCAGGCAAAAGTGCTCATCTCCAAATTTCTCCATCAAAAGGACTTAACTACATACTTTCCCAGCTGCTCCCTTAATGTCTGGCTTCCAATCAGCCTGTATCTAGGTGTTGAATGTGACTCACCCCTCCTTTTTGGACACTGATGGGTCTTGATCTACCATTAACTATTGGGACACTATTACAAATAAGGATGCTTGGACATCACAAGGGTTTAAGAGACAGCAATGAGCTCAGGCAGGGCTGATTGACAAGGTTCATCTCCTACTCAATATCGCTGACAAGAATGGGAATTTCACAGGAATATGGTGGAAGAGTAAGATGTGGAGATCACCTTCCTCCCCACAAATACATCAAGAATACATCTACATGTGGAACAGCCTCTACAGAACATCTACTGAATGCTGGCAGGGGACTTCAGACTTCCAAAAAGGCAATAAAATCCCCAAGTAACTGGGGAGAGCAAAAGAAAAAAGGGGAAATAAAGAGACAAAGGAATCAGCATGCGATCTGCCCTTGTGGGAGGAAGCTGTGAAGGGGGAAATGTTTCCGTGTTGGTGGGGATAGGGGGGAGCTTCACAGCCTTAGAGGAGAGGGCAGCAACAGCTGTGCAGAGGGCAGAGTGGAGAGATCTCTGCAAGGAGGATCAGTGCCTACCAGCACTTCCCAGCCTGAGATACTTGTTTGCTCACCTGCTGGGTAGGAGGGGCTAGGCGCCTAGGCTTGGACTTCAGAGGTCAGACCCCAAGGAGAGGACTGGGGTTGGCTGCATGAGAACAGCCCTGGGGGCGGGGGGGGGGTGGTTGCTGCATCAAAACTAGCTGGGACAGAGTCTGGGAAAAAGCCTGGGCCTGAAAAAGAGGCAGGAGACATTTGTTTTGGGGTGCTCAAGAGGTGGCCCACAATAGGAGCTACCTACTACGTGCACTCACAGATGGCAGGGCAATGCCTACATGAACATAAGTGTGAGCTGTGGCTGTTATCTCATTACACAGAGGCTGCTGCCACAGCCTGTGTAGCCCACCACAGACAAGGGTCCCACAATCCAGGGCCAACTTCCCCAGGATAATGCATGGCATGTCTCAGGCTCTTGCAACTTTCTGCTGGACTCTGCTGCTGCAGGCACCCTCTGCACATTTCAATTGTGACTGCCATATTCCTCTCTCCTCACTGCCCTGAGTGAGCAAGTTAGCCCTAATCAGCCACTGATTTCACCCTGCTTGACTGGGAGGGGAAGAGATGCCTGAGGACATCCCAAATGCATTCAGGGCCAAATCCAAAGCTGAACCTCAGGGGCTGTGTGACCAAAGAAGAAAAAGGGGAAATAATTCCTTGCAGCCACAGGAGCATACGTGAATAGAGTATGGGTGTTCACATAATTGAGGTAGATTTTGGAGGCAACTGTGGAGTTTGAGGGCAAGTACACATAGGAGTAAGACAAGATCAGAGTCTGAGCTGGTCCCACGGTGCCCACAGCAGGTCCAGAGACCAACCTAGAAGTATTACAGGACTTCCTGGGTAGGCAGGGATTGGCTGTGGCTCACTGTGAGGTCAAGGACACTGATAGCCAAGGCCACTGGAAAATATTACTTTTGTTTTTTTATATGTTTGGTTCTTTTTGATTTGTTCTGTTATCCTTTTTCTATTATATATTTTAATTTTAATTTATATACTTTTTTCTTTTTATGCTTTTATTTTAATATATTTTTTATTTTCCCCCTATTTCTTTCATTTTGGGGTTTGTTTATTGGTTTGGTTGCTGTCTTATGCTTTGTTTTCACTTGGTTTTTCTCTTTTTTTTCTTTTTGTGAGTGGGTGGGTGTATGTTTCTTTCTGTGATTTTGACTGTTTAATTTTGATTTTACCATTTGTTTTTGGATGTTGTCTCAGTTTTTTTCTCTTCCTCCATTTCTTCCATACTGGGTGGCTTGCAGGGCCTTGGTGCTTCAGCCATCAGTCAGGCCTGAGCATCCAAAGTGGGAGAGCTAAGTCCAAGATATTGGGCTACCAGAGAACTCCCAGCCTCATGGAATATTAATCAGTGAGAGCTCTCCCAGAGGTTTACATTCAAACACTAAGATCTGGCTCCACCCAAGGGCCAGCAAGTTCCAGTCCTGGATGCCTCATGCCAAATAACCAGCAAGACAGGAACACAATCCACCCATCAGCAGACAGGCTGCCTAAAGTCATACTAAGCTCACAGACACCCCCAAAACACACCACTGGACATGGCTCTGCCCATCAGAGGGACAAGATCCAGCCCCACTCAGCAGAACACAGGCACTGGTCCCCCCACCAGGAAGCATACACAAGCCACTGGACCAACATCACACACTGGGCATAGACAAAAGAATTAAGAGGAACTATGACCCTGAAGCCTGAGGAAACGAAACCCCAAACACAATAAGTTAAACAAAATGAGAAGACAGAGAAATATGCAGCAGATAAAGGAACAAGGTAAAAACTCACAATACCAAACAAATGAAGAGGTGATAGGCAGTGTACCTGAAAAATAATTCAGAGGAATGATAGTAAAGATGATCCCAAATTTGGAAATAAAGTGGAGAAAATACAAGAAATGTTTCACAAGGACCTAGAAGAACTAAAGAACAAACAAACAGTGATGAAAAACAAAATAACTGAAATTAAAAATACTCTAGAAGGAATCAATAGCAGAATAACTGATTCAGAAAAACAGATAAGTGAGCTGGAAAATAGAATGATGGTAAAAACTACCATGGAGCAGAATCAAGAAAAAAGAATAAAAAGATAGGAGGATAGTCTCAGAGACCTCTGGGATACTAAAGGCATCAACACTTGAATTATAGGGGTCCTAGAAGAAGAAGAAGAAAAAAAAAAAAAAGAAATTGAGAAAATATTTGAAGAGATTATAGTTGAAAACTTCCCTAACATGGGAAAGGAAATACTAAATCATGTCCAGGAAGCACAGAGAGGTGCATACAGGATAAACCCAAGGAGAAACACACCAAGGCACATATTAATCAAACTATCAAAAATTAAATACAAAGAAAAAAATATTAAAAGCAGCAAGGGAAAAGCAACAAATAACATACAAGAGAATACCTATAAGGTTAATAGATGATTTTTCAGTAGAAACTAAGCAGGCTAGAAGGGAGTGGAAGGATAGATATAAAATGATGAAAGGGAAAAACCTACAATGAAGATTAGTCTACTCAGTAAGCATATCATTCAGATTTGATGGAAAAATCAAAAGCTTTACATACAAACAAAAGTTAAGAGAATTCAGCACCACCAAACCAGCTCTACAACAAATGCTAAAATAACTTCTCTAAATTGGAAACACAAGAGGAGAAAATAACCTACAAAAACAAATGAAAACAATTAAGAAAATGGCAAAAGGTATACACATATTGATAATTACCTTAAATGGGAATGGATTATATGCTCCAACCAAAAGACATAGACTGGCTGAATAAATACAAAAACAAGACCTGTATATATGGTGTCTAAATGAGACCCACCTCAGACCTAGGGACAGCTACAGACTGAAAAAAGTGAGCAGACAGAAAAAGATATTGCATGCAAATGGAGATCAAAAGAAAGCTAGAGTAGCAATACTCATATCAGACAAAATGGGCTTTAAAATAAAGACCATTACAAGAGACAAGGAAGGACACTGCATAATGATCAAAGGATCAATCCAAGAATAAGATATAACAATTGTAAATATTTATTAACCCTACATAGGAACACCTCAATATATAAGGGAAATGCTAACAGCAATAAAAGGGGAAATCAACAGTAACATAATAATAATAGGGGACCTTAACACTCCACTTACACCAATGGATAGATAATCCAAACAGAAAACAAATAAGGTAACACAAGCTTTAATTGACACATTAGACCAGCTGGACTTAATTGTTATTTAAAGTACACTCCATTCAAAAACAATAGAATCACACCTTCTCAAGTGCACACAGAATGTTCTCCAGGGTAGATCACCTCTTGGGTCAAAAATCAAGTCTTGGTAAATTTAAGAAAATTGGAATCATATCATGCATCTTTTCTGACCACAATGCCATGAGACCAGATACCAATTACAGGAAAAAAAAATGTACAAAACACAAACACGTGGAGGCTAAACAACACTCTACTAAATAACCAAGAGATCATTGAAGAAATCAAAGAGAAAATAAAAAGAAAATCTTAGAGAGAATCGACAATGAAAACATGAAGATCCAAACCCTATGGGATTCAGTAAAAGCATTTCTAAGAGGGAAGTTGATAGCAGTACAATTCTCCTTCAAGAAACAAGAAAAATCTAAAATAAACAACCTACTCTTGCACCTAAAGCAATTAGAGAAAGAAAGAAGAACAACAACAAAACCCCAAAGCTAGCAAAAAGAAAGAAATCATAAAGATCAGATCAGAAATGAAAGAAGCAATAGCAAATATCAATAAAACTAAAATCTCTCTCTCTCTCTTTTTTTTTTTTTTTTGGAGAAGATAAACAAAATTGATAATCCTATAGTGAGACTCATCAGGAACAAAGGGAAAAGACTAAAATCAACAGAATTAGAAATGCATAAGGAGAAGTAATATTTGTTACCACAGAAATACAAAGGAACAAGAAAGACTACTACAAAGAAGTATATGCCATTAAAATGGAGAACCTGGAAGAAATGGACAAATTCATAGAAAAGTACAATCTTCCACCTCAACCAGGAAGAAATAGAAAATATGAACAGACCAATCACAAGCACTGAAATTAAAACTGTGATTAAAAATCTTCTAACAAACAAAAGCCTGGGACCAGATGGCTTCACAGTTGAATTCTATCAAATATTTAGAGAAGAGTTAACATTTATCCTCCTCAAACTCTTCCAAAATATAGAATGGGGAGGAATACTCTCAAACTAATTCTGTGAGGCCACCATCACCCTGAAACTAAAACCAGACAAAGATGTCACCAAAAAAAAAAAAGAAAGAAAGAAAAGAAAATTACAGGCCTATATCACTGATGAACATAGGCACAAAATATTCAACAAAATACTAGCAAACAGACTCCAACAACACATTAAAAGGATCATACACCATGATCAAGTGGGGTTTATGCCAGGAATGCAAGGATTCTTCAATATATGCAAATCAATCCATGTGATACACATTAACAAATTGAAGGATAAAAACCATATGATCATTTCAAGAGATGCAGAAAAAGCTTTTGACAATATTCAACACTTATTTATGATAAAAAAAAACTCTCCAGAAAGTGGGCATAGAGGGAACCTACCTCAACATATTAAAAGTCATAGAAGACAAACCCTCAGACAACATCATTCTCAATGGTGAAAAACTGAAAGCTTTTCCTTTAAGATCAGGAACAAGACAAGAGTGTCCACTTTCACTACTATTATTCAACATAGTGTTGGAAGTCCTAGCCATAGAAATCAGAAAAGAAAGAAAATAAAAGGAATACAAACTGGAAAAGAAGAAGAAAAACGGTCACCGTTTGCAGATGACACAATACTATATATAGAAAATCCTAAACATGGCACCAGAAAACTACTAGAGCTAATCCAAGAATTTGGTAAAGTAGCAGGATACAAAATTAATGCTCAGATATCACTTGCATTCCTATATGCTAACAATGAAAAATCAGAAAGGCAAATTAAGGAAACACTCTCATTTACCATTGCAAAAACAGGAATAAAATACCTAGGGATGAACCTAACTAAGGAGGTAAGGGTCTTGTATGCAGAAAAGTATAAGACACTGATGAAAGAAATCAAATATGGTACAAATAGATGGAGAAATATACCATGTTCTTGGATTGGATGAATCTACATTGTGAAAATGACTATACTGTCCAAAGAAACCTACAGATTCAATTCAATCCTTATCAAAATACCAATGGCATTTTTCACAGAACTAGAACAAAACAGTATACAATTTATACAGAGACACAGAAGACCCTGAATAGCCAAAGTAATCTTGAGAAAGAAATACGGAGCTGAAGAAATCAGGCTCCCTGACTTCAGACTATACTCCAAAGCTACAGTAATCAAGACAGTATAATACTGACAAAAAAAAAACAGAAATATAGTTCAATGGAACAGGATAGAAAGCCCAGATAAAAACTCATGCACATATGATCACCTTATCTTTGACAAAGGAGGCAAGAATATACAATGGGGAAAAGACAGCCTCTTCAATAAGTGGTGCTGGGAAAACTGGACAACTACATGTAAAAGAATGGAATTAGAACACTCCCTAACACTATACACAAAAAATAACTCAAAATGGATTAAAGACCTAAATGTGAGGCTAGACACTATAAAACTCTTAGAGGAAAACATAAGCTGAATACTTTATGACAGAAATGACAGTGTGATCCTTTTTGACCCAGCTCCTAGAGTAATGGAAATAAAACAAAAATTAACAAATAGGGCCTAAAGAAACAAAAGTTTTTGCACAGCAAAGGAAACCATAAATGAGACAAAAAGATAACCCTCAGAATGGGAGAAAATATTTGTTAATGAAGCAACTGACAAAAGATTAAACTCCAAAATATACATGCAACTCAATATGAAAAAACAAAGAAACAAACAAAAAGACAACCAAATCCAAAAATGGGTGGAAGATCAAAATAGACATTTCTCCAAAGAAGACATACAGATGGCCCACAAAGACATGAAAAGATGCTCAACATCACTAATCATTAGAGAAATACAAATCAAAACCATAAGGAGGTATAACCTCACACTGGTCAGAATGGCCATCATCAAAAATTCTAGGAACAATAAATGCTAGAGAGAGTGTGGAGAAAAGGGTACCCTCCTGTACTGTTGGTGGGAATGTAAATTGATACAGGTACTATGGAAAACAGTATGGAGGGTCCTTAGAAAACTAAAAATAGAACTACCATATGACCTATCAATACCAATCTTGGGCATATACCCTGAGAAAACTATAATTCAAAAAGTTACCTGCACCACAATGTTCATTGCAGCACTATTTACAATAGCCAGGACATGGAAACAACCTAAATGTCCACTGACACATAAATGGATAAAGAAGATGTAGTACATATATACAATGGAATATTACTCAGCCATAAAAATGAATGAAATTGAGTTATTTGTAGTTAGGTGGATGGACCTAGTGTGTCATACAGAGTGAAGTAAGTCAAAAAGAGAAAAAGAAATACTGTATGTTAACACATATATATATTGAATCTAGAAAAATGGTACTGATGAATAGAGTGGCAAAGTAGGAATAAAGATGCAGATATAGAGAACAAACTAGAGGAAACAGGGTTGGGGGGAAACTGGGATGTAGTGACAGAGTAGCATGGACATATATATATACTATCAAAGGTAAAATAGATAGCTTGTGGGAAACTGCTGCATACACAGGGAGATAAGCTTGTTCCTTTGTGATGACCTAGAGGGGTGGGATAGGGAGGGTTGGAGGCTGGCTCATGAGGGAACAGATATGGTGATATATGTCTACATATAGCTGAGTCAGTTTGTTGTACAGCAGAAACTAGCACAACATTGTAAAACTATTATACTCCAATAAAGATGTATTTAAAAAGTAATAAAAATACAATTGAATTTTGTATATTAAAAAAAAGAATGGGAGAAGTGGCTGTATTATCTAGTATACAGAAATCAACACAGAGAGTCAAAGAAAATGAAGAAACAGAAGAATATGTTTCAAATAAACAAACAAAAACAAAATAAATCTCACAAAACAAATCTTAACAAAATGGAAATCAGTGATTTAACTGACAGAAAGTTCAAAATAACAGTCATAAAGATGGTCACCAAGATTTGGAGAGCAATGAATCAACAAAAGGAGAATTTCAACAAGGATATAGAAAATACCTAAAAAGTACCAAAGGGAAATCATAAAGCCCAAGAATACAATAACTGAACTGAAAATTCAATAGATGAGTTCAACATCAACTAAATGAAGTGGAAGAAAAGGCCAATGAAACAGAAGAAAGAGCAGAGGAATACTTCCAATTAAAGATTAAAAAAAAAGAGTGAAGATAGAAGATAAAAGAATATGGGGCATCATCCTGGCGATCAACGTATATGTTATGGGAATCCCAGAAGAAGAAAGTGAGAAAGGGGCAGCAATCTTATTCAAAGAAATAATGGATCAAAACTTCACTAAGCTGGGGCAGGGGGGGAGGCATTCAGATCCAGGTATCTCAGAGGGTTCCAAACAACAAGAATCCAAGGGAACATGCACAGAGACATATTATAATTAAACCATCACAAGCTAAAGACATGGAATCTTAAAAGTAGTAATAGGAAAACAACTCCTGCTTGTAGAATGAAATTCCCATAAACCTCTGAGCAGATTTTTTCAGCAAAAAACTTAGCAGGTCAGAATGGAGTAGAATGATATATAAAAAGTGATGAAATATTAAAAACTGCCAAGCAAGAATACTTTATCCAGCAAAGCTGTCTTTCAGAATTGAAGGAGGAATAAAGTTTTCCAGACAAAAACTGAAAGAGTTAATCTCCACTAGACTGGCCTTATGAAACCTACTTAAAGGACTTTGTCAAGCTCAAGAAAAGGGATGCTATGTAGCAACAGCAAAATGTATAAAAGTATAAAGCTCACAGGTACAAGTAAATATAAAGTTAAGTTTATAATATTCATACTGTGATGGTTTTGAGTAAATCCCTTATAACTCTAGTATGAAGGTTGAAAAACAAAAGTGTTAAAATAGCATTACAATCCATTAATAGATATATAACAAAAGATGTAAACAGTGACAAAAAAAACATTGTGTTTGGGGAAGTGTAAAAATTTATAGCTTTTGAATGACTTTGAAGTTAAGTTTTTATCAGCTTAAAATAGACTCATAAGCATAAGATGTTTTATGTAAATCTCATGATAATCACAAGCAAAAAAATGTGTAGTAGATACACAAAAGATAATGAGAATAGAATCAAAGCATGCCACTACAGATCAAATTACAAAGGAAGAGAGCAAGAGATAATAGAACTTAAATGTTTTCACCAAAACATAGTAAATATGTGAAGTAATGGATGCATTATTAACTCAATGGGGGAATTCTTTTCACATGTCTATGTATATCAAGTCATCTTGTACACTTTAAATACATTACAATTTTATTTGTCAATTATACCTGAATAAACCTGAAAAAAATAATGTAGTTGTTATAACTTTCTTCTATGTAGACATGGAAGATACTAGAAAAGACCCACATTAAACTTGTAGAGATGAAAATACAATACTATCTATACTATCTAAAATGAACTGAAGGAAAGTGAAAAAAAAAGAAAAAGGAACAACAGAGTATCAATGAGCTATGGGACAATTTCAAGTGGCTTAATGTGTATGCAATTGGAGTTCTCAAAGTAGAAGGGAAGAAATGGGTTAGAGAAAATGTTTTGAAAAATATTGGATGAAATTTATCAAATTTGAGATAACCTACAAAATTACTTATACAAGAAGTTAAAAAATACCAAGAAAAATAAATATGAAGAAAACTATACCATAGTATATGTATTACTAATGCATCACCACATTAAAATTACCCCCCCTTCAAATAACAACTTAGCAAATGTTTATTGTCTCAGAGTTTTGGGGGGCTAGGATTCCATATGCAGCTTACCTTGGTGATTCTGATTCAGAATTTTTCTTAGGTTACAATCAATGGGGCTGCAGTAATCTCATAATTCAAATGGGGATTGTTCCTCTCCCAAGCTTATTTGCATGATTTTTGGCAGTCCTCAGGTCATTGCTGACTGTTGGGCTGAAACATCAGCTCCTTGCTATACATGCTTCTCTATAGGGCCACTAATAACATGGCAACTGTCTTCCTTCACAGCAAATGAATGTCATCAAGAAAGAGAAGCACCAAAGTTAGAAATCAGTCTTTAAGTAACCTCATCTCAAAAGTAATAACCTATCAGTGTTGCCATATTCAGTTTGTTAGTGTTGCAGAAATTGGTCCATCGAGAAACCAAGCACCACACTCAGAGGGCTGGAGAACTCAGGTTTATTAAGCTGGTGGCTCCAGACCAGCTAACATGCCAAAGTTCTGGACCACAAGCTCAGGGTGAGCATTACTTTTATAGGGGTCAGTGCATATGGTTACAGTTAGCATTTGGTAGATTGGTTACTTGGTTTACAGAGCACAGAAGTTTCCAAACAGAAACTTACAAGAGTAGGTGCAGAACATTCCATATTTAGCAAAACATCATATGGTTACATTTGATTGCTAGGTCATCCTGCTTTTGTTTTTCCTTTTTGGCACAGCAAGCACATTTTACAAAAGCAGAAAGAGCATGGAGTTATTTTTAGCTGAGTGCAAGTTTGTAATTTTCCTCTTCATTAAAAGTGACTCACTAGGTCTAGTTCACACTCAAGAGGAGGGGATTACAAAAGAACAGGAATACCAGTACCAGAAACCGTTGAGAGCCATCCTTAGAGGCTGCCTACCAATTGAGGCATGAGTTCTAGGAATCTGCATCAAATTGCTAAAACATCAGTGACAAAGTGAAAACCTTAAAAGCAGCCAGAGGAGGAAAAACACACATTGCATACAAAGGGACAAAGATAAGAATTACACTTGAGTTCTTGCTATAAAAATTTAAATCAAGAAGACAGTAGAACAATGTATGTAAAGGCCAGGAGAGAGAAACTGAAGTATACTAATATAAGATTCTTATACTATACATGAAATTGTATGCTATTATTGATGGTTTAATATTGGAAGAACAATCAATTTATTTTACTGTTGGTTAAAAAACTAACAAACAATTAAAATGAAAAAAAAATACAGTAAAAAAGAGAAGCCATATGATCATTTCAATAGAAATAAAGCATTTGACAATCAAAGGGAAATACACAGTAAAAAGTTAGAACATCAAGTTAGTTTCCAATCACATTTTGTAATCAACTGCAAAGTTTAAGGGGAAGTTCTAAAAATGAACAGATTCTTTGAGGCATTGCTAGTATCTACTTTTCAGAAACTTCTAATTTCTCTGCTGAGTATTAAATAGTGGCCTTGACTAACTTTTATTGCTTCCTCAGATCCTATCTCTATTATGTTGGGATTGGTTCAGATTATACATAAATTATATAATAATCTTGAAATTGAAGCAGAAAATTGCTACTTAGATTGTTTCTGTGAGGTTGAAATATGACTCATTTCTTCACTCTGTCTCAAAACACATTGTCAATTTCTCAATCAAATGCTTTCTACTTTGCATTACTTTTAGGTCCATTTAAAACCTTCATATTGTGAAAAGCTGAAAGCATTCCCTCTAAGATCAGGAACAAGGCAAAGATATCCATTGTCATAATTTTATTCAACATAGATTCAGAAGTCCTAGTCATGGCAATCAGAAAAGAAATAGAGATAAAATGAATCCAAATTGGAAAAGAATAAGTAAAACTGTCACTGTTTCCAGATGACATGATACTAAACATAGAAAATCCGAAAGATGCTACCAGAAAATGACTAGATCTCATCAATGAATTTGGTCAAGTTGCAGCATACAAAATTAAGATACAGAAATCTCTTGAATTCCTATACACTAACAACAGAAAATCAGAAAGAGAAATTAAGGAGTCAATCCCATTTACCATCTCATTAAAAAGAATAAAATACCTAGGAATAAACCTACCTAAGGAGACAAAAGACCTGCACTCTGAAACCTATAAGACACTGTTGAAAGAAAGCAAAGATGACACAAACAGATGGAAAGATATACCATGTTCTTGAATTGGAAGAATCAATATTGTCAAAATGACTATAGAACCCAAGGCTATCTACATATTCAATGCAATCCTTATCAAATTACCAGTGGCATTTTTCACAGAACTAGAACAAAAAAGTTTTTAATTTGTATGGAAACACAAAAGACCCTGAATAGCCAAAGCAATCCTGAGAAAGAAAAATGGAACTGAAGGAATTAGAGTCCCTGACTTCAGACTATACTACAAAGCTGCAGTAATCATAACAGTATAGTCCTGGCACAAAAACAGAAATACAAATCAATGAAACAGGATAGAGAGCCAAGAAATAAAGACCACACACCTATGGTTACTTAATCTATGACAAAAGAGGCAAGTATATAAATGGAGAAAAGACAGTCTCTCCAATAAGTTGTGCTGGGAAAACTGGATAGCTACATGTAAAAGAATGAAATTAGAACATTCTCTAATACTATACACAAAAATAAACTCAAAATGAATCAAAACCTAAATGTAAGGCTGGAGACTATGAAACTCTTAGAGGAAAACATGAGCAGAACACTCTTTGACATAAATGCAGCTATACTTTTTTTGATCCACATCCTAGAGTAATGAAAATAAAAACAAACAAATGGGACCTAATTAAACCCAAAAGCTTCTGCATATCAAAGGAAATCATAGACAAAATGAAAATACAACCCACAGAATGGAAGAAAACATTTGCAAAGTGACCAACAAAGGATTAATCTCCAAAATATACAAACAGCTCATACAAGTCAATATAAAAACAAAAAACACAATCGAAAATGGTCAAAGGATCTAAATAGACATTTTTCTAAAGAAGACATACAGACAGCCAAAAAGCACATGAAAAGATGCTCAACATCACTAATTATCAGAGAAATGCAAATGAAAACTACAATGAGGTCTCAGCTCACACCTGTCAGAATGGCCATCATCAAAAAAGTCTACAAGCAATAAATGCCGGACAGGGTGGGAGAAAAGAGGGAACCCTCCTACACTGTTGGTAGGAATGTAAATTGGCACAACCACTATAGATAACAGTATCAACTTTCCTTAAAAAAATACAAATAGAACTACTATATGATCCAGCAATCCCACTCCTGGGCATATATCTGGAGAAAACCATAATTCAAAAATATACATGCATCCTATTGTTCATTGCAGGACTATTTACAATAGCCAAGGCATGGAAGCTACCTAAATGTCCATCTATAGAAGAACGGATAAAGAAGATCAGATGCATATATACAGTGGAATATTACTCAGCCATAAAAACGAGTGAAATGATGCCATTTGCAGCAACATTGATGGACCTAGAGATTATCATACTAAGTGAAGTAAGTAGACAAAGAAAGACAAATATCACATGATATCACTTATATGTGAAATATATAAAAATGATACAAATGAACTTATTTACAAAACAGAAACAGACTCACAGATATTGAAAACAAGCTTATGGTTACCAGATGGGAAATGTTGGGGCAGGGCAATAAATTAGGAGTTTGGGATTAACATACACACATTATTATATATAAGATAGATAACCAACAAGGACCTACTGTATAGCACAGGAAACTCTACTATTCAATATTCTGTGACAACCTATATGAGAAAAGAACCTGAAAAAGAATTAATATATGTATACCTATAGCTGAATCACTTTGCTGTACACCTGAAACTAACAACATGGTAAATCAACTATAATCCAATAAAACTTTTAAAAAGATCTTCATAATGAAATCATTTCCAAGACAGTTGAGTCACTATGTATTTGGGCTTCTCCAAGCTATTTATTTATATTTTTATCCCATTTGATTGGTAATGACTGTCATATCTATAGTTGTCCTTCTAGTTGCTCATCTATTGTTATGTTGACTCTCAAATTCTCAGTGACTTGTTTTTTCTATTATTTGTCTAACTTGTTTATTTTAGGACCCCAGCATAACTTGCCCTAAAACTTGAACAGAGATAATTGACCTTAAATAGACAGAAATCCTTATTTATTGTTTCCTTCCCTATCAACACTTACACACATGCTTACCTATTCTGGAAAGGAAGAGACTTAGAGATACATTAAAACTGTGAAGTAAAACAAACACACAAAAAATAATGTTCATGAGAGGTTCTTCAGTGAAAGTCAAAACATAAGGTCATTGCCCAGGCTTAAAAATTACAATCAGTTAATAAGTTTGATAGTACCTCAAATCATCTCTAGTTATACATTTTTCACATTTGAATGCTGCATTTATTTTATTTTTTAGAAAAGTTTTATATTTATAGCAAACTAAGGTAGTACAAAGAGTTCCCTTATACCCCTGTGCAGAGTCTTTCTTATGATTAACATCTTACTTTAGCATTATAAATAGGCTACAATAAATGAACTAATATTAATATACTATTATTAACTAAATTCCATGGTTCATTCATATTTTGTTAGTTTTTTATACTCTAATTTTATTATTAACCACTTTTTGAAATGTATACACACACCATGCAAGTCACCCATTTAAAATGTCATATTCAAGGGTTTTTAATACATTTAGAGTTGTGCATTCAGTACCACAATTTTAAGACATTTTATTACCCCAAAAGAAACTCCTCACACCTTAGCTATCATCCATCAATCCCCTACCCTCACTAGTCCTAAGCAACCACTGATATACTTTCTGTCTCCCTAGGTTTGTGTATTATAGATGTTTCACATAAATTTTATCATATAATATGTGGTCCTTTGTGACTGGCTTCTTCCACTTAGCATAATGTTTTAAGATTCATCTGTTGTAGTATGTACTAATACTTGATTTATTTTTACTGCTGAATAATATTCCATTGCATTGATATACCACATTTTATTTGTATAGTCATCATAACATCCAGTTATTTATAATTTTTGTCTATTATTGGAACTGTATGAATATTTGATTAAAAGTTTTATATGGTATTATGGTTAGTTTTATGTACCAATTTGGCTAGGCTATTCAATCAAACACTAATCTAGGTATTTCTGTGAACATATTTTACAGATGTGGTTAACTTGTACAAGCAGATGAGTTTAAGTAGAGGACATCTTTATAATGTGGGTAGGCCTCATCCAATACGTTGAAATGCCTTAAAGAAACCCTGAGATTTCTCTGAAGAATAAATTTCAATATTCTTATATATATTCACATATATATTCTTTTCAGAACCTACCTGTAGTATCTCTTTTAGCTTCTAGAACTATAATTACACTCAAGTCCCACTAGATCCTAAAGAGTGAGGTTCAAAATTTGGCCTACAAGGAAGTACATTGCACTTCAAAATAACTGCCTGATTTTTCCCATTTATACAGACATATATCTGGGGAAAGTAAGTAGAAATGAATATTATTGGCATGAGATGATGGTGAAAGGGATATAAAGTTAGAGCAGGCTGAATTTACTGACTTGGGCCCACTAAACAGTGATTCTAAATTTAGTGTAGCTTAACTTAGAAAGGGCTCTAATAGCTTGGTTGTTGGGTTGACTAAAACATAGACCGAGAGGTGGCCTACCTTAAATAAATTTGAAATGCCAGAACTACCTTGAGATATTCTAGAGGAAAGAATCCAAAGGCTTACAGAAACTGAAAAGTTTGAGTAGATTTATTATGTAAGACTGGCCCACCCAACTGACTAAGATCCAGAGGACAAACTTTCACTATGACTGTAAAAGATAAATGTGTGTTGAGCCTCAGAATCCTTGAACAATCCTGTGGTAACTCTTCCCTATAGGTCAGGAATTACAGTAGTATCTGCTGTAATTGAATTAGGAAACCTAAATGAAATGGGAATAACTGGATCCCAGGGTGACAAGGGGCAGTGACGGAACTTAAGTGCTAAAGGGAAAGTGGACATAATTACCATAATGTACAATAGAGTCAAGGTAGTGATCAGCATAGTCCAACTCACAGAGAACTATGGCATTGGCTAGTTGGCAATGATGTCCCTAGGAGTGAAATGGATGAACAGTCTACTGAATTCTTACTTTATCTATTTAAGTGGAAGTTTTCTAATTTAAGTGAACAGAAGTCTAACTTTTATCACCAAAAAAAGTCATGGCACCTCAACTAGATCCAAGACTTGATCCCATTTACAGACTGAGAATCCCTCAAATGAAGGAGAGGCAAGGTCCCTTTGAGGAAGGACCCCCATTGTATTGCCAAAAATTTATACTGTTAATATTTCTCCAAGATTTCCCCAAATAAACTTATGGCCTTTACTAGGGTAATTGTGCATTGGGGGAAAGAAATAACTAGACTTTTCAGTGATTACTGTACACTGGCCCTGAGCTGACACTAATTGTCTGAGATCCAAATTTCACTGTGCTCAACCAGTCAGAGTGGAGGCTTACAGAGGTCAGATGATCCATGAAGCTTTACCTCAGATTCATTTCACAGTGGGTACAATGGATGTCCAAATTCATTCTGTGGCTATTTCTCCAGTTGTAGAATGCATGATTGCAATAGACATACTTAGTAACTGGCAGAATCACCGTAGTTATTTTCTGATGTGTGAAGTGAGGACTATTATGGACGGGAAGGCCAGGTAGAAGCCATTAGAACTGCCTCTACCTGGGAAAATAGTGAGCCAAAAGAAACACTCTATTCTTGGAGTGATTGCAGCTATTAACACAACTATCAAGGGCTTGAAATATGTAGTGGTGATAATTCCCATCATATATCTATTCAATTCACCTATTTCTCCTGTGAGAAAGCAAATGGATTTTGAAGAATGAGACTACAGTAAACTTAACCAGATGGTGACTCCAATCCCAGCTGCTGTTACAGGTGTGGTTTAATTGCTTGAGCAAATTAAGACATGCCCTGCTGACTGGTATGCAATTATTTACTTGGTAAATGCTTTTCTTCTAAATTTCTCTTAATATAGACCAACAGAGTCAGCTTTTTGTTTTCATTCTGGAAAGGAAATGTTCACTATCCTGCCTCAGTGGTATATGAACTCTCCAACCCTATGTCATAATTTAGTTAGCAGAAACCTTGATCGACATTTCTTTCCACATGACATCACACTGATCCATTACATTGATGACATTAGGCTGATTGGACCTAGTGAGCAAAAAGTAGCAACTATTTAAGATTATCAAAATATTGAGTGTCAGATGATGGGAAATACATCCAACAAAAATTCAAGGGCCTTATACCTCAGTGAAATTTTTAGGGGTTTATTAGTGTGGGACTTGTGAGATATCCCTTCTAAGGTAGAGGATAAGCTGCTTCATCTTACCCTCTATAACTAAAAAAAAAAAAAAAAAAAAAAAAAAAGAGGAACAATGAGACTCTAGTAGAGTCTCTCTGGATTTGAAGACAACATATTTCTCATTTGGGTGTGCTGCTTAAGGCCATTTACCAAATGACCCCAAAAGTTGCTAGTGTTGAGTAGAACCCATAACAAAACAAGGCTTTGCAGAAGGTCCAAGCTGCTATGCAAGCTGCTCTGCCACTTGGGCCATATGATCCAAAAGATCGAACTATGCTTAAACTGTCAGAAGCAGACAGAGATACTGTTCAGAGATTTTGGCAGATTCCTATAGATGAATCATGGCTCAATCCCTTAGGATTTTGGAGCAAAATGCTGCCATGCTCAGCAGATAACTACTGTTCTTTAGAGAGCCAGCTTTTGGCTTGCCACTGGGCCTTAATATAGCCTGAATGATTAGACATAGGCCACCAAACTACCATGAGATCCAAGCTCCTCAATATGAACTGGGCATTTGACTCACAAAGCCATAAATTTGGGCATGTACAGCAGCACTCCTATATCAAATGAAGATGGTACATACGAAACGGGGTCAAGTAACCAGCATACACTATTTACTGATCTCGCTGTGTTTCTTCTTTCTGTGAGTGAAGCACTGTTCTAGCCAGCGCTTTGTGTATTGAGTCTTCCTTGATGACTCCAAACTTATAGAAGATACAGTGGGCTGAGCTCTGTCAGCTCCTACTTCTGATGGTTGGCATTCTTATGATCTCTTCCATCCATTGTATGGTGAAATTAGTAGCTGCATTTCCCTGCTTAACACCCAAATATATATAATCATATATTGTTTCTTTCAATTTTGAAATGAATTAGTTAATTAAAAAAAATACAAATATGCCATCTTTTATAATTACAAAATTACTTTTGTCAATGCTCCTTGTTTTTGTGTGTATGTATGGATTTGTTTCCATGTTTTACTTGTTTTCATCCTAAACAACTGTATTTTTGTAAGGCACAGTCTTTCTTGTAAGGCACAGGTGCTAGCAACAAATACTCAGAATTATTTTTTAATCTGTGAATGTCTTTATTCTACCTTCATTTTCTTTTGAAACATAATTTTACAGATATAAGATTCTTTGTTGACAGTTTTTTCCCCCAGCACTTTGAAAATGTCATTAAATTGATTTCTGGTCTTCACTGACTGGGGGGAAGTAAGTCATTACTTTTATTGGGTTTTCCTTACATGTGATGAGTTATTTTTCTCTTGTCACTTCTAATATTTTCTATTTGTGGCATTTCATCATTTTTACTATCAAGTGTCTGGGGTGTGGGTCTCTTTGTACTCATACAACTTGGACATTTTTTATTTAAGAACTTTTATGTATTATATTTTTGGCTGCATTGTGTTTCGTTGCTGCCTGCAGGCTTTCTCTAGTTGCAGCAAGTGGGAGCTACTCTTCATTGCAGTGCACAGGCTTCTCTTGTTGCAAAGCATGGGCTGTATGTTCACAGGCTTCAATAGTTGTGGCACATGGGCTCAGTAGTTGTGGCTCGCGGGCTCTAGGGCACAGGCTCGGTAGCTGTGGTACATGGGCTTAGTTGCTCCATGGCATGTGGGATCTTCCTGGACCAGGGCTCAAACCCATGTCCCCTGCATTGGCAGGTGGATTCTTAACCACTGTACCACCAGTGAAGTCCCTACAACTTGGACTTTTGTTGAACTTCTTTTATGGGTAGATTAATGTTTTTCACCATATTTGTTAAATGTTTAGCCGTGATTTCTTTGAATATTTTTATTAACCTTTTTCTTTCTCCTTTTGACACTTCCATTGCATATATTTTAGTGTGCTTAAAGGTGTCTCACTATTCTCTGAGGCTTTGCTTATTTTTCTTCTTCCAGTTTTATCTCTGTTCTTCAGATCGTATAATCCCTATTGATCTATATTCATTTATGCTGAATCTTTGTTTCACCTGTTCAAATCTAATTTTATGTTCCTGCAATAAATTTTTCACTTTGGTTGTAATTTTTAACTCCTGAGTTTCCATTTGGTTCATTAAAAAATAATTTCTACTTCATTGATAGTCTCTATTTGAGGAGACTTTTTTTCATATCTTACTGAACCTCTTTAATATCATATCCTTTAATTCTTTGAACATATTTTAATGGCTTCTTTGAAATTGTTCTCTGTTAAATTTGAATACTGGTTATTCTCACAGGCAGTTTCTGCTGTCTGAATTTTCCCCTGTGTTTGGGTTACATATTTATGTTTCTTTAAAGTCTCAACATTTTTGGTAGAAAACTAGAAATTTTAAGAAATATCAATATATTATGGCAATTCTGGAAATTGATTCCTCTCTCCACTTTCTGGGGCTTATTGTTTGTTATTTATTTGCATTGTGACTTGATTAGGCTATTTTAGTGAAGTCTATTTCTGCCCATAGTATGATGCCTTCAGTGTTACTCCACAGAGAGTACAGCCTTTTGCATGTATGCAGTTTCTCAGGGATGACAGTGGTTTTAGTGGGCCCCTCTTTGACTACCTCATTTACTCATCACTCAAACTGTCTGCTACGTTTGGTATTAATACTTCATTCTCCAGGTTACACTATTTACAAAATACTTGTTTTATTGTTTTTGGCAATGCCACCGGCATAAATTGCTCAGCAGTCTGCTCCAATTAAATTTGGACGGGGTAATGTTTGAGGCAAAGCTTTGAAATTATTTTCTTATTCGATGAGGGTTCTTTTTACCTCTTTCCCTCTGTTGAACTTGTTGGCTATGGATAAGCTTGTTTCTCATAATTAAGATGAACTAGTATTTTTGAGAATGCCCATTGGATTGAACCCCTCCACACTGTTTTATATGAAGTCAGATCCATTTGGGAGAGTCCTGGAGCTCTTTATTGTTATTTGACTGCCTCTCTCTCTTGGAAAACTTTTTGAGTGACTACTCTGGGCACTAGACAAGGCAGTAGCCTCTAGTCCTTTCAGGTTACCTCTCCCTACATAAAAACTTTTGCCTACCTGAGAGGTGAATCAAGGGCATTGTGATTCAAAGTATTATTAGCTTTATGTGTCTGGGATGGATACCCTGTCCTACGGATAGGGGTTATGTGGAGGAAGTCAGTACCTGACCTATTGGCCAAAAACACAGAGTATTTAGCCTTTTCAGTTTGAAATTGAAGGAGATGATAAATGTTGGCATTTTGTCCAATCTAGTGAGATATAGTAACCTTTGATAGGAAGTTGGACCCATCCTAGCCATACCTACTCATATGGAGGTTACATCAGCTGAGCTAGAGAGATGGGAGGGAGTAGGCCACAAATCAAATGCCACAGGTTCTCATTGTTTATATCAAAATATAGTTGCCTTTTTAAATAAATATTTCTTCATTTGTTGTTTGCCCTTAGGATAACTTTAAAAGTTGCCTTTTGCCATTTTCACAAGGTATTCTTGCTTCACTGTGGATTGGATTCACAGAGCTCCACACTCATACCAGATGAATAATAATCCCTTACTTTTTACTTCATGTCTTTTAATCTTCCAGTATCCCATCCAGAATACCACATTACATTTAGTAGTGATGTTTCCTTAGCCTCCTCTAGGCTGTGACACTTTGTCAGAATTTCCTTGTTATTGGTGACCTTGATGGTTTTGAAGGAGTCAGATATATTTTAGGATGCCCCTCTATTGCAATTTGGCTGATGTTTTTCTCATGATTAGGCTAGGATTACGGGGCTTGGGGAGGACGACAACAGAGGTAAATGCCATTTTCATCACATTATATCATATCTTGCAGGACAGAATTCTGAGTTGGTAGATATTTTATTTCAAACTTTTAAAATGTCATTCCTTTCTCTGCTTTCTTACTGGGTCTCTGACAAGAGGCACAATGTAATTTCCTAACCTTGTATTGCTATCACTTTTTAAGCATTTTTCTTAATCTCTGGTGATCTGCAATTTGAATGTGATATATATAGCTCTACATTTTTTGGTATTTATACATTTTATTTTTTTCTGAGCTTATTGATTCTATGAAAATTTTAGTTTAATCATTTTATTTCAAGTGTATTTTTATATTTTTTAAAATTTTGTTGCTGTGTAGTTGCTTCACAATGTTGTGTTTGCTTCTATAGTACAGAAAAGCGAATCAGCTATATTTATACATATATTCACTCTTTTTTTGGATTTCCTTTCCATTTAGGTCACCACAGAGCACTGAGTAGTGTTCCCTGTGTTATACAGTAAGTTCTCACTAGTTATCTATTTTATACATAGTATCAATAGTGTATACAGGTCAATCTCAAATGCCCAATTCATCCCACCCTCTTCACCCCTTATCTATATGTTTGTTCTCTATGTCTGTATCTCTATTTATGTTTGTAAATAAGATGGTCCATAAAATTTTTTCAGATTCCACATATATGCGGTAATATAAGATATTTGTTTTTCTCTTTCTGACTTACTTCACTCTGTATGACAGTCTCTAGGTAAATCTATATCTCTACAAATGACCCAATTCCTTTCCTTTTCATGGCTAAGTAACATTCCATTACACACACACACACACACACATACACACACACATATGTGTATCATATTTTCCTTATCCATTCTTCTGTTGATGGAAATTTAGGATACTTCCATGTCCTGGCTATTGTAAATAGTACTGCATTGGGGTGCATGTCTCTTCTTCAATTATGGTTTTCTATGGGTATAAGCCCAGTAGTGGGATTGCTGGGTCATATGGTAATTCTATTTTTAGATTTTTAAGGAAACTCAGTTTTCTCCATAGTGTCTGTATCAATTTACATGCCCACCAAAATTGCAAGAGGGTTCCCTTTTCTCCACACTCTCTCCAGCATTTATTTCTACATTTTGTGATGAGGCCCATACTGATGGCTGTGAGGTGATATCAAATTGTATTTTTGATTTCATTTCTATAATAGTGATGCTGAGCATTTTTTTCATGTATTTGTATTTGTATGTCTTCTTTAGAGAAATGACTGTTTAGGTCTTCCAGCCATGTTTTGATTGAGTTGTTTTTTTTTTTTGTTTTGTTTTGTTTTGTTTTGTTTTGTTTTTTTGATATTGAACTACATGAGCTGTTTGTATAATTTTGAGATTAATCCCTGGCCGGTTGCTTCATTTGGAAATATTTTCTCCCATTATCTGGGTTGTCTATTCGTGTTGTTTATGGTATACTTTGCTGTTCAAAAGTTTTAAGTTTAATTAGGTCCCATTTGCTTATTTTTGTTTTTATACTCATTAATCTATAAGGCGAGTCAAAAAAGATCTTGCTGTCATTTATGTCATTGAGTGTTCTGCCTGTGTTTTCCTCTAAGAGTTTTATAGTGTCTGGCGTTACATTTAGGTCTTTAATCCATTTTGAGTTTGTTTTTGTGCATGGTGTTAGGGAGTGTACTAATTTCATTCTTTTACATATAGCTGTCCATTTTTCCTAGCACTATTTATTGAAGAGACTGTCTTTGCCCCATTGTATATTCTGGCCTCCTTTGACATAGATTATTTGATCATAGGGTCATGAGTTTATCTCTCATCTTTCTATCCTGTTCCATCCATATCTATTTCTGTTTTTGTGACAGTAACATACTGGCATGACTACTGTAGCTTTGTAGTATAGTCTGAAATCAGGGAGCCTGATTCCTCCAGTTCTGCTTTTTTTTCCTTAAGATTGCTTTTGCTATTTGAGGTCTTTTGTGTTTCCATACAAATATTAATTTTTTTTTGTAGGTCTGTGAAAAATGCCACTGGTAATATGATAGGGATTGCATTGAATCTGTAGATTGCTTTGGGTGGTATAGTCATTTTGACAATATTGATTCTTCTAACCCAAGAACATGGTATATCTCCCCAATTATTTATGTTGTCTTTGATTTTTCTCACATCTTTTGTATTTCTGCATTGTCAGTTGTTATTACTTTTTCATTTCTAATTCTATTGATTTGTGTCTTCTCCCTTTTTTTCCTGTTGAGTTTGGCCAATGGTTTATCAAATTGTTTATCTTCTCAAAGAAACAGTTTTTAGTTTTATTGACCTTTGCTATTCTTTTCTTCATTTCTTTTTTGTTTATTTCTGATCTGATCTTTATGATTTCTTTCCTTCTGCTCACTTTGGGGTTTTATTGTTCTCCTTTCTCTATTTGTTTTAGGTGTAAGTTAGGTTGTTTATTTGGGATTTTCTTGTTTCTTGAGGTAGGATTGTAATGCTATAAACTTCCCTCTTAGAACTGCTTTTGCTGCATCCCATAGGTATTGAGTCACCATGTTTTAATTGTCATTTGTTTCTAGGTATTTTTTGATTTCTTCTTTGATTTCTTCAGCGATGTTTTGGTTGTTTAATAGCATATTCTTTAGACTCCATATGCTTGTATATTTTACACCATTTTTTTCCTGTAATTGATATCTAGCATCATGGTCTTGTGCTTGGAAAAGATGCTTGATATGATTTCAATTTTCTTGAATTTACCGAGGATTGATTTGTGACCCAGGATGTGATCTATCCTGGAAAATGTTCTGCATGCACTTGAGAAGAAAGTATATTCTGTAGTTTTTGGATGGAATGTCCTATAGATATCAATTAAGTTGAGATGGTCTAATGTGTCATTTAAAGTTTGTGTTTCCTTATTTATTTTCTGTTTGGATGATCTGTCCATTGGTGTAAGTGTGGTGTTAAAGTCTCCTACTATTTTTGTGTTATTGTTGATTTCCCCTTTTATGGCTATTAGCATTTGCCTTATGTATTGAGGTGCTCCTATGTTGTGTGCATAGATATTTACAATTGTTATATCTTTTTCTTGGTTTGATCCCTTGATCATTATGTAGTGCCCTTCCTTGTGTCTTGTAATAATCTTTACAGTAACATCTAATTTGTCTGATATGAGCATTGCTACTCCAGCTTTCATTTGCATGGAATATCTTTTTCCATCTCTTTACTTTCAGTCTGCTGGCATCCCTAGGTCTGAAGTCAGTTTCTTGCAGACAGCATATATAAGAGTCGTTTTTGTTTCTATTCAGCCAGCCTGTGTCTTCTGCTTGGAGCATTTAATCCATTTACATTTAAGTTAATTATTGACACACATGTTCCTATTTCCATTTTCTTATTTGTTTCGGGTTTGTGTTTGTAGGTCTCTTCCTTCTCTTGTGTTTCCTGCCTAGAAAAATTCCTTTAGCAACTGTTGTAAGGCTGGTTTGGTGGTGCTGACTTCTCTTAACTTGCTTGTTTGTAAAGCTTTTGATTTTTCCATTGAATCTGAATGAGATTCTTGTTGGGTAGGGTATTCTCGACTGTAGGTTTTTCTCTTTCAAAACTTTAAGTATATCCTGCCACTCCCTTCTGAGCTGCAGAGTTTCTGAAGAAAGATCAGCTGTTATCCTTATAGGTTTTCCCTTATATGTTGTTTGTTGCTCTTCTTTTGCTGCTTTTAATATTTTTTCTTTGTGTTTAATTTTCATTAGTTTGATTAATATGTACCTTGGTGTGTTTCTCCTTGGGTTTATTCTGTATGGAACTCTCTGCACGTCTTGGACTTTATTGAGTATTTCCTTTCCCATGTTGAAGAAGTTTTCAGCTATAATCTCTTCAAATATTGTCTCAGAGCCTTTCTTTTTTCTTCTTCTCCTGGGGTGCCTATGATTCGAATGTTGGTTTTCTTAATGTTGTCCTTGAGGTCTCTGAGACTGTCTTCCATTCTTTTTATTCTTTTTTTTCTTTTTCCTTCTCTGTGGCAGTTACTTCCACCATTCTATCTTCCAGCTCGCTTACTCATTCTTTTGCCTCAGTTATTCTGCTGTTGATTCCATCTATTGTATTTTTAACATCAGTTATTGTGTTGCTCATTACTGTTTGCTTGCTCTTTAGTTCTAGGTCCTTATTAAATTTTTCTTGTATTTTAGCAATTTTTTTTCAAGATTTTGGGTCATCTTGACTATCATTACTCTCAATTCTTTTTCAGGCAGTTTTCCTATTTCTTCTTAATTTATTTGGTCTTGTGGGTTTTTATATGTTCCATTGCCTGCAAAGTGTTTCTCTGTTATCTTATTTTGTCTAATTTACAGTATTGATGGCTTCTTTCCCTATGCCTCCTGGTAGCAATTCCTCTTGTTTCTGTTATCTGCCTCCTGTGGTGGGATTGGTCCAGTGTTTTGAGTAGGCTTCCTGCTGGAGGGACTGGGGCCTGATTTCTGGTGTGTGGATCTGAGTCTTTTCCTTCTGATGAGCAGGATCCTGTCAGGTGATGTGTTTTAGGGTGTCTGTGCGCTTAGTATGGCTTTAGGTAGTCTGTGTGCTGATGTGTGGATTTGTGTTCCTGTCTTGTTTGTAGTTTGGCTTGAGGTGTTGAGCACTTGCTGTTGCAAGCAGTTGGGTGAAGCTGGCTGGGTCTTAGACTCTGATAGAGGCTCCATGAGAGTCCTCTGCAATTAATATTCCTTGTGGCTGAGGATTCTCTAGTGGTCTCATGTCCTGGACTCAGTGCTCCCTCCCCAGAGCCTCAGGCTTGACTTCTGGTCAAGGAATCCAGCCTCCACAGGTTGTTCATCCCAGCAATAAAGAGGATCAAAAAAGACTATCCAAACCCCAGACTAATGGTAAAAGGTTAAGTCAAACAGACAAATACTGAATCAAGGAAACACATACACACAGAAAAAAAAAAAAAAAAAAAAAAAAAAAAACCAGAACAGTAGAACAGTAGAACAACCAGAGAGTAGAACCCCAGAATGCAATCAGACAATCAAGGTGAAAACCAAAAAAAATTAAAAATTAAAAAACAAAACAAAACAAAACTTAGGCAGAGTGCCAACTAAAGACTGATGCAAAGAAACAAAACAAACCAAGAAGTCTGGGGGGAAAAAAAGGAAAGAAGGCAGCACAACAGAAGTATATATAAAGAAAATTTTAAAAGGAAGAGAAAAGGAAAGGAAAGGAAGAAAAAGTAAAAGGAAATTTTAAAAAGACAAACAGAACCCCTGAGGAATTGTGAAAATGTAGAGGAAGTATAACAGGGACCAATCAGAAACAAGGACCAAATATAACAGAGATCAAGAGGACAATCAGATAGACTGAAGATCCCCAAACTGGAATCAAAGAATTATAATTAGAACTAACTTAAAGACAAAACATAAAAACAAAAACCAAAGCAGTGTGTCATCTGAAGAATAAGGCAAGGAAACAGAGCAGACTGATAATAATGATTAAATGTAAAGATAAAATAAAATAAGATAAAATGGGATAAAACGGAGGAGCAGAAGATCATATTATAACTGGAAATATTAAAATAAAAAGAGAAAAATAAATTAGAAATGTATTAAAGATAAAGAACAAAAAAGATACAGAAAAGCCAGCTAGAGATATATAAAAATAATAAAAATAAAAATACAAGTAAAAAAAGAATAAAAATATATTATATGATGTGAAGATCCCTTAGGACTATGATAAGAAAAAAAGACAAAACAAAAAAACTGACAACATAATGGGTCAAATTAATAGAATTAATAATATTAATTCTGTTTCCTTGTGGTCTCAGCTGTGTGTCCTTGTACACACCTTGAGCCTCAGGCCACCTTTGCCTCCCCAAGAGGCCCTCCTCTCCCTCTGGGTTGGACTCTGGACCTGCTGCAGGCCCTATGGGGTCTGCTTAGGCTCTGATCTGGCCCAATTCCTATGTGCACTTGCTCCTAAAGTCCACAGCTGCCAAAGCTAAACCTTTTCATTTGTGGAAACATTCATTGTCTACTCAGATATTCCAAAGACATAAGGCCTACCTAATTGTTTGCAGGGATTTAGTCTGCAGCTTGTATAGCTGATGGAAAGATTCTAGAACCTCTTGCCTAGTCTCCCTGTCCCTGGCTTTCAGCTTTGGTTTTGTCCCCACCTCTGTGTTTGATCCAGCCGCTGGAGTCTTGTCCTGAGGCTGCCTTGGAGCTCTTGGGTCTGCTTCAGTATGGGCTTCCTTTATTGTTCATCTGGCAGTGCCATTGTGTGGGGAGAGAGAGGCTTTGATAGTGGCTCCTCTCCCTACATGTGACTCAGTAGTAGCACCCTGCTTTGATCATGGGAGCCCTGGGGTTGATGCCAAATGCACAGGGATGCCAGCAGCCATGGGTGTAGGAAATCTGGCCTTAGTGTCATTCTTTATTCATGCCTGGCATAAGGTGCATGAAGGCCAGGACTCAGGAGGATTTTTGTATTACTTTGCAGCTGGTGGAGTTTCCTTTATTGTTCATCTGTAGGTGTCAGTGTGTGGGGAGAGAGCGGGTACAATAGTGACTGACCCCTGAATGTGAGTCAGCAATTGAGCCCTGGTTGGATTGCAGGATCCCCGGCAGTGACACTCAATGTGCAGAGATGCTGGCGGCCTTGGGTGTAGGAAATCTAGCCTTAGTGTGGTTCTTTACTCGCGCCTGTCAGAAGGCACATTAAGGCCAGCCCTCAGGGGGCTTTTTGTATTACTCTCCAATGGGTGGCATTTCCTTTATTGTTCATCTGCAGGTGCTGGCGTCTGGGGAGACAGAGAGTACGATAGTGGCTCCTCCCCCATGTGTGAATCAGCAATAGTGCCCTGCTTGGATCATGAGCGCCCTGGTGGTGGTGCTAATTGCACAGGGAAGCTGGTGGGCATGGGCATAAGAGGAATGTCCCTAGCAATGCCCCCACATCCCCAGCCAGACATATTTGGCTCTCATCAGCAGGCACTCTAGAGCTGTCCTTTGAGGGGGCTTTTTCTATTACTTGTTGACTGTCACTTGACAGTCAGGCCTAGAGGGTTCTTCCTCTACTGTTTATCACAGGCTCCTCCCCCTGTGTGTGACTCAGCAGTAACACCCTATTACCATGGCAGCCCAGTCTTCCCTGATAGGCATTCCCTGCTGTGTATTTCTTCCCTCCTGTCCCCTCAGTCCGTCTCCCCACAGCCAACAATTGTTCTCACCCTGGGCCTGTTCTCTGGTCCCCACGTTCCAGCTCCCAGACCCCCTATATTGCTCTGAACCTATGTCGCAGTCCAGGGCATGCAGGGCTGTGCTATGGACCATCTGTGTGTTTCTCACTCTTTCCCATCTGCCATAGATCTTTGGACAGTCCCAAATGCCTCCCTTCTGACCCAATCAAATTCCTCAATGGAGAGGGTGTTTCCCCATCAGATAAGGGAGGTTTCCCCGAATTTGGTATTCTGTGTTTCAGTTTGCCCTGCCCTGGGGTGCCTGTCCTGTCCCTTTCTTTTCTCCTCCCCTTTCTCCTTTTTTTTTTCCGGTCCTACCCAGTTATGCTGGGATCTTCGTAGTCCTTTCCGGTGTCCAAAGTCTTCTGCTAGTGTTCAGCTGCTTTACTGTGGGAATTGTTGCATCTATTGATGCATTCCTGATGTATCCGTGGAGAGAGATGTAATCCACATCTTTCTACTTCACCACCATCTTTCCACTCCTGTAGAATTTATTTTAATTAACTTTTAGAAAAGACAAATACATCATTTTTTGATATAATCTACTTGTTTTTCAATACATTGTGTCCATCTGTCAATAAGCTTCTATATTCCCTCATTAAAAAATGTTTTAGGCTGAGCTGCAAGACACAAATGCACCACTGTCTTCATTTCTTCATCTGAAGTGAATCTTCATCTTTGTAGGGTTGCTTTCAGGGGAATAAACAGGTGAAAGTCCGATGGAGCAAGATCTGGACCTAGGCAGGATGCTTTAATACCTCAAAATGAAGTAATCTATGACAGACTTAGGCAACACTCTGCAATTTTTTTTAATGAGGGAATACAAAAGCTTGTTGAGAGATGGACAAAGTTATTGAAAAGCAAGGAGATTATATCAAAAAATGATGTATTTGTCTTTTCTAAAAGTTAATTAAAATAAATTCTATAGCCAGAGTGTGGATAATTTTTGACTCATACTAATATACTTTAGGCAATGTTCTACATACCTTCATTATAATTTGTAAATTAATCTTCACAGTAATCTTATGAAATCAATATTATTATTATTCCCATTTTACAGATGAGCTGTAAAGAGAAGTTATATAAATTGATGAGTCACATGATTAATAAATTACAGATCCAAGGTCTGAATTCCAGAGTCCATACTTCTAAACACTATGCTTTATTGATAAGAGTAATTTAAATTTGCAGTTGGAGACAGCAGTTGGAGGGGAAAATTTTTCCAGTGCAGTCTGATTTAAAAGAATTTAATTGGGTATGATGTACATTGTATTGCTATTTTGGATTGACACATTGCATTTAAAACTAGTTTATAGTTGATATCCAAAAATATTATTCAGTCACAAATGTTATTCTATCATAAATGTTTTTGTATGGATTAAAGTAATATAAAGTAATCTAAATTGTTATCAATTTAATCATCTTCTGGTCCTTGACTCCAACCACAGCTATTTCTTTAGGAAATGGTACAAATCAGAAGGCAGAAATAGAGACACAGATGCAGAGAACAAACATATGGACACCAAGTGGGGAAAGCGGGGAGGGTTGGGGGGGAATGAATTTGGAGATTGGGATTGCCATATATACATTACTAATAAGAAAAAAAATACCAAATTGCACACTCTAAAAAATAAATATAAATAAATAAATAAATAAATAAAGCAGTGGGCAAAAGAAAAGTGAATATTCCCTACATATTTTATTAACACTACTTTACATTTATATGTAATAAATATAATAATTTGACAAGTGTATTTACACCAGTTAGTTCATTTATATGTCGTATTAACTCAATATAACAGAAAGTAAAGATAATTATCATGCTCTTTTTACCAACACATTAGTATTAAATCAGAGGGAATTAATGATTGCTTAGGATCCATTGCACACTGGTAGATGCAGCACTAGAATTCATGCCTCCTAATCTTACTACTGTCTTCTTAAAATGCATTGCTTCCCAATATATACTCATATTCACATGTATAGTATAGCTAAGGGTGGCACAATATTTCTGCCATTTTTGCCATGAGTCAGTTTGGCAATCTTAACAGTACATTGGTGAAAAGGAGAAACTGAATTGAGCTTTTATTCATATGGAACACTGATTTTGTATTGAGATATTCCCAGAAGGCTAGTGACTGAGGTGCCTAGCAGACGGAAACTTAAATCTTGCGTGGAAAAATATATTACCATTCTGAACTTCAAAACAATTATATAATTTTGAAATACAATAAAATCAACAATCTAAAGCAATAATATGTTTGAGAAGAGAAGCAACATGAACAGAAACAAGAAGAGTAGAGATTATTCAAACAGATCCCTAAGGGGGGTTTATATATTGGATTCATAAGATACAACTTAAAGATAAATATGCTTGCAATTTTCAAGGAGTGAAATAAATTGAAAACTATTCTCTCAATGAGAGTGGGGGTGGAACTTGACTAGGAAGAATCAAGAAGAATATATCTACTGTAATTGTAATTTCTGTATTTTAGTAGTTTTTTGCATGGATCAGAACTCATGAGTGGTGTACTTAAAATTTGTGTATTTTATTGCATGTGATAATGTCCTCAAATGAAAATGAAAATAATTGAACTCTATGTAATCATGTGTGCTGAAATATTTGGAGATAAGTGTAGTGATTCTTTTTTTTTTCAAGAGGGTATTAAATCGTTTATTGATTACACATGATAATGGATGATACACAAGCTTCATTCCCATCTATAACTTTATCTGTTGCCATAATTCAATTTAGATATACTGCATAGGATGTGCCAACAATCATATTAATAACCAAAAAAACTCCATGACTTTGCTTGGGTGACCCTTTTAAAGGTAAACTCCAGGTCACAACACAGTAACTGTCAGTTCAACTACACCACGGTTTCTGAAGAAAATAGCTTCTCCACCAAGGCAGGTTGTAAATAAATTTCAAATGGAACCTGGCATCACCCTGGAGGAATTCTAACTTCACACTGTTGGGGTAATTTACCAAAATGGCTTCAGGGTAGACTAACTTTACACAGTGCATTTAAAAAAAGACACATTTATTTAGTGTCATCATCAGACTATTACATTTAGCAATCCATGAAAGGAGGAAACTTTGGAGGCAGATGTTCTGTCCCCTATGGTGGTGGAGGCCAATACTTTGCCAAACCACAAAACCAAGGTGACTGTGGCGGTTCCCGCAGCAGCAGTAGCTATGGCAGTGGCAGAAGGTTTTAATTACAGCCAGAAAACAAAGCTTAGCAGGAGAGGAGAGCCAGAGAAGTGACAGGGAAGGTACAGGTTACAACAGATTTGTGAACTCAGCCAAGCACAGTGGTGGCAGGGCCTAGTTGCTACAAAGACATGTTTTAGACAATACTATGTGTATGGGTGAAAAATATTCGCGGGCCATATTTGTGACTAATTGTATAACAGGTTGTTTTAGTTTCTGTTCTGTGGAAAGTGTAAAGCATTCCAACAAAGGGTTTTAATGTAGATTTTTTTTTGCACCCATGCTGTTGAGTGCAGTGATTCTTTAAAATGAATCACAAAGTAGATTGATGAATGGCTAAGAGATGGATAGATGGATAGTTACATGACTAGCAATTTTAGTAAAATATTAATAGCAGAATGTAGGTAGTGCATTAAGGTTGTTCATCATAAAATTCAGCTTTCTGTACGTTTGAAATATTTTATAATAAAATGGGGAAATAAAAATATAAAATTCTATCAATATAATTAATCACATTAGAAGTTCATCAGTTTTATCTCATAGATGCAAAGAAAGATCTTGATAAAATTGACATGCATTCATGACAAAAACACCTAGCAAAAAAAACCAAAGGAAACTATTAATTTAGTTTAAAATATCTACAACTAACACTTTAGCAAACTATTTGCACATTAATAAAATGTTGAAAGCTTTCCCATAGAAGCTAGGAATAAAACAAGGACGCTTGAAATCATCAGTTTTATTAACCATTTTACTAGGAAGTATTGCCAGTGCAGATACATACATATAAAATTAAATATATAATATTATAATTATTTATTACATATAAATATTATTAAATATATAATATATATAACGTTAAAATTGAGGGAAAAAAGATACTGTTTTGAAATGATATTGTTCTGTATATAACGAGTACATAAGGTAAATTACTAGAATCAGTTGTTAAATTAGCAATTATACTTTAATTATTCCTTAATATTATATAGAAGATAATACATCATAATATTTTAATAACCTTTGGATAGGTAAGTTTTTTAAACAGTACATAAAATGAACTAATCATAAAAGACAAAATTTATACAGTGTCCTCAAATAAAACTAAGAAGACATTCAGAGAATGAAAAGAGATGTCAAATAGTGGGAGAAGATATTTGTAAAGCAAATAATTGAAAATATGCTTTCTAGATACTTATAATTCGAAACAAAAAAGACAAACAGCCCAAAAGAAAAAGGTAAATACATAGAATAAATAGTTTCAAAATAAACTATCTGCATTGCTCAGGGTTTTCCAAAGGAACAGAAGCAGAGAACTGGTCTGCTTTCCATCTCTATATATTAGCTTTTCCTGCTCTAGAATTTCGTATAAATGGAATCACACATCCTTCACTCCTTTGTGTATGCCTTTGTTAACTCGGCACCATTATTTTATTTTTCACATCCATCCTTGTTCTTGCCTTTTTATTGCTGCGTAATATATCATTGTATTGGTTTATTTACCTTTAATGTTGTTTTAATGAAGTTTCAAGACAAAGTGAAAGTCCACCCTTGTGTTCAATCAGCCATCTTCCTGGTCAGTGCTATGTTCTTATACAATAGATACAATTTCATCCTTCACCACTCCTTTATCTCTCCAGGGAAATACTATCTTTAGGTCTTTTCCAGCCTTTTCTGTTTTTTTTTCTATTCCCTCAGTACCAATCACTCCATGTGTGGCATGTGTTCTGTGTCTTCCATGCTTACCCTGGGTTGTGACTATCTCCTGAAGAGAAGATGTCACTGTTGAATCAGCCCTAGGCTACTGGAAGCTTGGCTTTAACCCATCCCTGGCTCTGGGCTCATCAGTGCTTTAGCCTTCCTCCCTGAACCTACCACTGGTGGCCCTACCTTACCACTGTGTTTTCCCATTTCCTTCTTTCCTTCCTTCCATCCTACCTTCTTTCCTTCCTTGCTTCCTTCTTTCCTCTGTCCCTACCCCCCTCCCTCTCTCCCTTCCTTGCATTCTCCATTTATTACATGGGAATTCTTATTTCATACTTTCCCACAAAGCTATGTATGTATTGTGATTGCAATAGTCTATGTATTCATTATTGGAATATTATCATTCCAAAACCACGATTATAAGATTTTTAAACTAAATATTGTAAAATGCTTGCACTCTCATCATTTACATTGTTCAGGTAGTTCTCAACCTTGTTCACACACTAGAGCCACTTGGGGAGATTGAAAAAGTCACTAGCACCAGCCTACACCCACAACAGTTAAAAGAGATTTGGGGTCAGACCCAAGCAATCACATTTTTCAAACCCTTCATGTGATTGCAGTGTGCAACCAAGGTTGAAAACCACTATGCTAAAAGGCATCAGCTTTGGGGTTATGCTTGCCAGAAGACCTTAGGAATGCCCGCCACCTCACTTTGCTGACTTTCCACTCAGTGCTCTTTGGGGGACCTAGTGATTCCATTAGCTCACAGCAGGGATTGGCAAACTATGGTCCGTGGGCCTGTTTCTCTATAGCCTGCAAGCTAAGAATGTTTTTACATATTTGAATGGTTACAAAAAAAAAAATCCAAAGAAGAATCATATTTCCTGACGTGTGAAAATTATCTGAAATTCTCATGTCCCTGTCCATATATAAAGTTGTATTGGAAGACAGCCATGCTGTGTCTGTGGCAGCTTTTGCTCAACAATGCAGATTTGAACAGCTCTGTCAGAAACTGAAAGGCCTGCAAAGCCTCAAATATTTGTCATCTGGCCCTTTCCAGGAAATGTTTGTTGAGCTCTGGCTTAGATCAAGTGTCCTTCAAGCAAATGTACAGTCACTGTGGTAAATGGCTGAGGGTCCCTTTGGCTAAGCCTGGGGAGAAGATTTCCTGCAGTTACTTGCGACTTCACTGCAGTTACTTGTGAGTCCACTCATTCATGGCATCCTGGCTCAAGCGTGGGAACTGAGTAAGGGACTACCAGGTGCCATCAAGATAGCTCAAGTCACCAGATCGAGAGCTTCATTTATTTATTTTTATGTTCTATCTTATTATAAATACTTATATTTCATTTATTTTTACACTGATCAAATGCAACTTTCGAGTGTGTTCAGATATTTCAAGGTCCAAGGGATCAATTAGCCACGTTCAAAGGTTGCTGTCGGTCAAACCGATGTGACTACCCTTCCAGCCTTGCTGCTTATTAAGGGAAACAGCACTCTCCTTGAGGCAGGAGGTTAAGTGCTCCTACTGGGCCTGCAACTCCAGGACCCCAACATCCCCACTGAACTGAGGGGATCGCCCAGCTCATCTGTGGCCTACACAAGTCAGCCCCTTCAGAGCATTTCAAAGATGAAGATGTCCTCCGCACTAGTGTGTTTCTCAACGCTGTGGGGAAGGGAGTGTCCTCTGAGTCCCAAACAGCAGCTGCTTGGTCCACCAATGCACTGACTTCAAGGGCACTTCAATTCAAGTGACCACAGGTGACAACTCCTGCAAGGGATAACTTTTCTCAGATTCCCACTTCCTTCAGGGCCCTTGGCTTGCAACCAATTTTGGTGTCAAGTACTCTATCAAAGTTCCCACTTGCCTATGCCAGATAGACATTCTAATAGCTATTTTATAAAAGTAAGATGTCCTTCATAAAACATATTACACAGCTGACAAAAACTCTGCGAGGGCCCGAAAAGCAGGCTTGGATGCTACACAGCCAGGAGAAGCTCCCTCACACTATGAGACTGTTACAGCTGAAACACCACTGCAGCCTGCATGCTAACTGACAGGCATGCATTCCAGGTGCTCTACTGCGACTGCTGCATGAGAACCAGGGACCCCTGCCATCATACACAGTTGGCCGTGTCACTGAGCCACACGTGGCTCCCATGTCATTCAGCTACCCCTCCAAGTCTCAGGATGGTGCATATGCTTGATACAGCTGAGATCCCATTTGGAACCCCATGTGCAAGGGGTTCTGCTTAACGTGTACACACACACACACACACGTGGGCGCGCGCGCACACACACACAGGTTTCATGTTTCAGGAAAGCATATGAGTGTTCGTGTATGTCAGAAGGGTTGCCAATGGGATCAAATCATAATTGACTTCACAGAACTTTATAATTTTTCTTCTGTAAATGGCATATTCAGAATGAAAATCGTACTTTCCATTTGTTACACTTATTTTGTGTATATTAGTTTTACACTCAACAAACTTATCATTACTGCTAATTTCCTAAGCCTCTCTTGAATTCATATGAACATAACTATGTTATGTTGACAGCTTTATTTTCACCTGTACACATTTATTAACTCATATATGTATAGATGCATGCATGTACTCTGGCTTATTGTACTGCCTAGTAGATGTAGTATGATGCTAAAACAAAGTGGTCATGTAAGTCATCTTTGTCTCTCTTCTGATTTTAAAGGGAATGCTTCCAATGTTTTGCTATTCAGTATGATATTTGACGTAGTTTATTCTTTTTCAACTATTTTTGTCAGTTTAAAGAAACATCTTTCTATTTATGAACTGCTGAGAATTCCTGTTCTTATCCGTGTTTGCTGCTGATTGGCTGTTTAAATTTTTGTAGGCCTTTCTTACTGAATATTTTGTGATAATCAACCCTTCCTCCTTCCTTTATTTCACTAATGTGCTAAATTATATCACAGATCTCCTAATGTTAAACCAACGTTGCACACTTGCGATTAAACACGACTTTGTCATACTGTGTTTCCCGTCTCAGCCATGGCAGGATTTAGGCTGCTATTAATTTATGTATACTTTTTGCATGTATCTAACTAATTGACATTGGCTAATAATTTTGCCTTCCCATGTATTCTTTGTCAAAAATACTTTTAATAACATTAAGATTTTCTATTTCTTCAGTATGGAAAATCGTGTTTTTCTCTGGGATTTATCTGTTTTCTCTAAATTTTAAATTTATCACCATATCCTTTTCATAACACTATTGTATCTTCTGAATCTTTGCTGAAACTGAAAGTGTGACAGCTTTTTTCATTTCATAGTGGTTTATCTGTGTCTAATCTCAGTTTTTTCACCCTTGGTGCCAGAGGTTTCCTTATTATCTTCTCTCTCTAAAGTGCTTGCAGCTAGCTTGTCATTGTTGTTGTTGAACTCTGTCCTATCTGCTATCGGTTCCATTCATTTCTGTTCTTACTTTTATTAATTTTCCTTGACAACAGTGGAAAGACATGAGATTACTTTTTATGAAGTAAATGATCAATGAACAGGCTTTTCATCTACCGTTACATTTTACTTTCTAATTTTTATCTTTGAATATAATGAACACTCAAATATCCAATCCATTCACCTGTTTGGAAGAGGCATGCAGCTTTGCAATGCGGCCAATGCCACCAGGTCAATCCAATTCCACTGTTGGCACATCAGATCATTAAGGAAGAGGGAACTGGAGCACTGAAGTAACAGCATTGCTACTACAAATACAGGCGACCCTTGAACCAGAGGGTTTGAACTGCGTGGATCTGCTTATACGTGCACTCTTTTTTCAGCAAATATATAAAAAAATACATGTGTAGAACATTCTGTACAAGACAGGTATTGAAGTGGATAGCCTATCCTTACACAGGCATAAGGTGAGTGACATTTAATGAAAAAAATTAAGCATGTGATAGTTTTCTTACTGTTTTATAACTTTGCTTTCAAAGAATTACATAACCGTACAGTCTGTCTGTCTGTCAGTCTCTCTCTCTCTCTCTCTGTGTCTCTCATAATTGGAGAAACTACATACCAGCCTATCATCACCACAGGTATGTGTTTTTTTTAAATATAACAACGTTTCCAATGCTGCATTATGAACATGACTGTGATACCCTACGTTATAGAAGTTTTATAAAGACACATTCATTAGTGTATAGGCTAGGCTACCATGAGAAGCAATGGTATCCATCACACTAGACAACCCTAAAGCAGTCACAGTGCTGCTGCTTCGTTATCAATGCACGGATCCTTATACCTGTAAATAAATCGGAATTTCTTTTACACCTGATCTTTCTACTTTTGATGTCTAGTGTTAGTAGTACATACAACATCTACCGTGTTTTGTATTGTACAAGACAGTACTGATGTAGGTACTGACAGACAGATGATTCATTTTGCAAACAGATGATGGAAACTTTCCATATCGATAAATACAGCACAGTACTGTAAATGTATTTTCTCTTCCTTATGATTTTCTTAATAATATTTTTTTTTCTCGGGCTTACCTTATTGCAAGAATACACTATATAACACATATAACTCATATAATCTGTGTTAATCCACTGTTTAGATTATCGGGAAAGCTTCCAGTCAACAGGAGCCTATTAGTAGTTATGTTTGGCGGGGACTCAAAATTTACCTGCAGAGTTTCGACTGTGCAGGGGGTCGGCGCCCCCAACCCCCATGTTGTTCAGGGGTCAAGAGCACATATCTATTTCATTTAAGAGACTAGCATACAACATAGAAAAGAGTATAGAGAGAACATTGACTTTGAAAACATTCCTGTATGGATTCAAATCCTGCTCTGTCCCTTACTGCCCATGTGATTTTACGCAAGTACTCAATCTCTCTGCATTTCAGCTGCATCATGCCGTAGTCAGTGGTCCTGCTTGCCAAGGATTTCCATTTCTCCCCTGTCACGGACACCTGGCAGAACGGTACTTCTTGCTTTATCCCCTTTGTTTGGGCCGGGCCATAAATGTGACTAGCTCTGGCTAATGGGTTCCAGTGATACGTATTATTTCCAGGCCACAACATATGGTTGTCGGTGTGAGACCTCCCCGCAGGCCCAGGGCCCTCTTTCCCTCAGGCACAGTGATCGACAACTTTATAGATGGTGGCTGCTCTGTTGGTTTCAGTCTCCAAGTCATTCCAATAAGAACAGATCAGATCTCCAACATCCACCATCCCGTGATGGACGTGCACCTGCCATGGACGTGTAGTGGGAATGAGAAACAAGCCACTGAGATTTGGGGATTGTCTATGACCACAGCATAGCTCAGCCTCTCCTGACTCATGTATCTTGTCTGCCAACTGAAATAACACCCTCTCGGGATCTTTCTGAGGGTTAAATGACTCAACTTACCTGACGAGGTTATCACAGTGCTTGACACCTAATAGGGGCTCAAAGCACGGCAGCTTTAATTATTAAATAATAATAACAAAACTGTTTTGGAAAAGTGTGGGGTATTTGTATAAAACGAGAGGTGTTGTGTCTGCTCATCCTGACAGGTAAGTAGTATCTTGCTTTCCAGAGGGGGGCACTGTATTTGTTGCTATAGATAAGACTGCTTAAGGATTTGCATTATGCACTTATCTTTGCCACCACGCTATCGGGCGTATGCTTAGAAATTGAGGTTGACACGGAAGACTAATAAGTGAGAAGATTTAAGCAGGGGAGAGACTGGCTGATGAGACAAGATAAAATGAATTTCAGAGCAATAAGTAATTTCTTAAAGAGAAGAAGAATGGATTCTAATAATTATAAACATACATTCCCTTGCTCTCAGTAAACAAAGGCACGAGGTTTTAAAGTGGTAGGAGATTTAGTTTGGACAGGTCTTCCCAGAATATTTCCTGGGAACACTCGTTCCTCAGACGCTCTGTGGAAAAATGTTTCATTCCCAAGTAAGTAGGGGACACTATCCCCCCCTTTGACTTTCATAGTGCATATTAGCGTATTACCTCAACAACATCCCGCAGTGCGGAAATTCCTTTACCTTTGGTCCTGTACGTTCCACGCGTCTCTGAAGTAGAGTACATTTTGTTGTTGCTGTTTTTCGGCCCAAGTGTTTTGCAGAACAAGCTTGGAAATGCTGAAATGAGAGAAAAATAAAGTGGATTATTTAAGCTACATGTAATATAAACTACCACAAGTGACGATATTCTTGAGCCATGTATCAAGAAGCATTTAGCCCCCATAAATGTAAACACAATCTTGCTATCTGCTCAGCTTTACTCATTCAATACCACTTTCATGATGGACCAGGACCCTGCTGCTGAGGGATGCCATCCAAGTCCATGAACCCCGGCCGCCCCACCCACCCAGGCAGGGCATTCTCCTCCTCCACTTCACTCTCTACCAGCGACTGCTCCTCTGAGTCCCAGTTCAGGTCGCACCCACCCACAGGCTTTCTCTGCCAGCTCTGCGACAGTTAGGCCACATTCAGAAGCCCTCCCCCTACCTCGGTCCAACACTCTCTCGGGCCCTCTGCTCTTCGCTGGACCCCAGTCTGGCGTTGTTTGGGCGCCTCAAAAAGCCCAGTTCTCTGAGTCAACTTCTAGTACCGGCGGAGGCACCTCCTACCCGAGTACCGCCCACCGCGGCAGGATATAAAAGTTGGTGGAAAGGTTGGGGTCGGAGCCAGAGTCTCCTCAAAGTTCCCCCTGAGCCAGAGCACCCACCACGGGTCTAATGGTCACAGGGGACCTATAGGTCTGACTCCTCTGAAGGCTAAGCCGAACTACACAGTCCGATAGACCCTCCCCACTCTTAAAGGGCAGACCCTCCTGCACGATCATAGGTGATCACATGACCTCGGGGACCACCTGAACCACGGAACTGAGGCGCCCTCAATCTTCACCTGACTGAGAGGGCTGAGTCTCACGTGGCCACATCTCGGCACGTGACCATGAGGCCCACTTGCCCAACAGCGGTCCAGAAGCTGCAGTGCTCACGTGCGTGGAAGAGCTTTGTGTGCCACATGTGGTAGGAGCCACATTGTTGCCCATACGTGGATCTGCAGAGTTCAGTAACCCACAACCTTCACGAGAAGGAGATTGCTGAACTTGACATGTACCATGCTGGGAAGGGCACCAGACCACAGCACCCACATAACCCTAAGCAGTACATCACGTCCAGTGCTGAGGCTACCGAATGCTGGTAGCTAGTAAGGGTCACAGGAGAGAAGGAGCCACGTGACAGGCAGGGTTTAGGAGTCCACCATGCTCTAGTGACTTAAAGGGCTGGATCTACCACAGGGTCATAGCGGCAACAGGACCAAAGAGACCACATGACCTTTGGGTTCTGACAGGACAAGAAGGGCTGGGCCTGTCATGTAAACATTGTCCACAGGATGGCAGCATCCGCATGACCTGCAGCCTTAGGAACACACAATGGTCACCTGCCTGGGAAGGCTGAGTCAGCTTTCTGACAGTAGGGCCCAATGCCAAAAGGCTTCTCCTTCATCTGTGTGTTTCAGGAGAACATCACCTTCAGGAGAACTGGACTTCTGAGACTGCCCACATTCCTCGTCTCCTCTGTGATGTTGGTATGTCCAAGTGACCTTCTAAGCACACAAGCTTGGGCTTTGCCTACCCCCATCCCTCTCTAATGTGTTAATTTTATGTGCTTTTTTTCCCCTGATAGCGCATGAAACTTAACACATAAGGATGAAATAAGTCCTCCCCAAACCACAATCCTGGGCATGCCATAGAAACTACTGTAAGAGCCTAAGCAGTGGGTACAGGTAAGCGCTCTTGAGTTCCGTTTCATGCAGGTCTAAAGGAAATTAGAGCAAATATGATGAGTAGCAGTTGTTAATTGGGGGGGAGCTGGGGGGTGGAGCATGGAGTGATTACTATGGGCCATGCACTTTAAAAGGGTAACATTTAAGAGAGGTAACTCCGGAGATTAGGTACTCTTACAGAACTTTACAGATGAGGACACTGAAGTGCATATATATTAAATCAATCAGTTGAGTAAGAGGTCACATGTATTGTAGGTGGCAAACCAAGAGTGGTCCACAGACAGTCTGGCTCCAGACTCTGTGTTCTGATCTCCCACTAGCTTCCTCACCAGAAGGTAACATTCGGTTCAGCCTTACTAATTCACAAAATGTGGCAAATTGGTCCCCGTTCCTGAAAAGTTGAGATCGTGAGAGATCTCTTTGGAATGTCACGTAAAATGATTTCAAGGGCTGTTGCTAATTAGCCCCAAAGTTGCGTCCGTTTCATGCCTCCATTTAAGGTTTGTGTATACATATAAACCTATCTCTGATATGTGAAATGTGTGTATATGAGTGGTGTATGAATTGCTTGATGTTAGCTGAAAACGTTTCCTTCTTTTAAATAAACACTGAAAAGAAGCTATTGTATAGTTTAATCACCACACTCCCTGTGCCTGCATTACAACAATTACAACTGAGGGAAATCGGAATTCACTTGATTGTACAGAGTATATTCTGTCTGTGTCTCTCCAGAAAGAACAGAGAAAGGAGTAGGAGAATATATATTGTAGGGTTGTTGTTTTTTTTTTTTAACATTGCAAATCCAGAAACACCTATTTTGCTGATTTGTGTGGGAAACTGCAGGATCATCAGTATGTCCAAAATAAGTTTGATCTGATCTTTCTGGTTTGCTGGCTTGGGTAAACAATGCTATACATTGTTCGGATTATTTTGCTAGGTTCCTGCAATGTGGCCTGGCTACATAAATGAGCTGAAGAAAATGAAACAGATCAAATTTTCCACTGTGGTCAAAGTTGAGGTATTTGGAAAAGACAAGAGACTCTGTTTGTGGTTCTAGGCCTACTGGAAAATGTCCTATGGTTTGGAGTAAAGAATACTAAGGGAAGACAGTTATTTGTGCAGGTCACCGTGTCTCATGTAACTGTGGAGCATTATTTGTGGGACACATAAATTCAGGAGACAAAAAAGGAGGCATATCTTTATTTAAAATAGAGCCTATTATGAAACTGTAACCTGGGGTTTGGAAACATCTGTGTAAAGTCATAGGATGGAATCTGACATCAAGACCTGCTATAGTTCTTATAATTAGATACAGATGAACAGATCAACAGTGTAAGATGCAGAACAATTTTATCGAGCCAAGCTATGCTCACCTGATGGTGACTGGGGTCAACTTTTTTCAGCAGAAGACAAATTCTGACCTCCGCATTGTCCCTCTTCTTTAAGTCAGATTTTGCTCCTGTCAGACCTGATACTCAGATCAATCATTCTTTCTCTGAGACGACTATCAGGAGTTTCTCAGGACCTTTTGAAAACATTTAGTTACATCAGCGGGGCCCTGTCAGCACCCTCTACTCTATATCAGGGGACGGAGAAGAAACTCTGTGGTTAAAGATCTGTGTCTCTGGGGTCCCGTTTAGATGTTACATTTATCAGGCACTGTGTTTATTTAGGTAGGCGACGTGAGAAGCCATGCCTCTTGCGTGTGATTTGGCAGGATTTCATGGGAACACATTTTCCCGATTTTATCTTTTTTGGTTTGAGGTGGCCATTTTGGAAGTTGGCGCCAGTGGCTTTAGGAGGAGGAGTGGCTTTATCTAACACAGAGAAGTGGGAAAGGAGAGCAGTGGAACAGTTGTGATGCTGTTTATCTAAAGGTAAATACTCAAATTCTCCTGGTTCTTACACAGATATGTACAGCTGAACTCGATGTCCTATGTGACTTTACTTTCAGAAAGCAAAGTTGACTTACCTAGCAACAGTACACAGGCGACAGCATCAGACGGGGCTGTATCATTATGGAAATTGCATTCAGAACCTGTTTTTCTTTGTTCCTTTGTGAAATTCGGTAGGATATATGGAAGTAAGTTTATTGTCAGGGTTAAGCAGTGGGAAAGAAAAACAGTTGCAGTCACTGTCGCATGCCATAGAGTTGAATATGCCTAGCCACCAACCATCACAATGTAAAATTAAACAGTTTTAGGTTGAGTGTATTAGGTTGACTAATAGGCTCATCCTGTGAGGACCACCACAGCTTGGAAATAGAAAATTACATCCACAGTTAAAACTTCTTCTGGGCAAAGGATGGAGAGACGTGAGAAGATAAGGATTCTGTACAGGCGTTTATTCATGAGTTGTGTCATTTGTGATGCTATGACTCTCCAGTATGATCTGGAAACCCCTTCCATGTGAAAACCATTGCAAAGAAAATTGAGGTTCACAGATTTTCATGGGACCGATCGAGAATGAACTTTTCCTGGATTACTTCTTTTTATCCATTCAAACATTTTCCCACTCAAAACATAGTTCTAGAGTGACGTCAGGAAGTTGGCAGAATAGGAGTCTCCAAATACACATGTTGCCAAATCAATCATGGGTGAGAGTGTTTTTGTGGGAGTCACGGTGTCCAGGGGTGAAGCCGCAGCACACTGATCCATTAAAAACAGCAACAACAAAAACAAACAAACAAATGAAACAAGAACAAATTGAAGAGAGTAGGAGGAACAGTTTCACTTTACCGATATCAATCTTCCCCCAAGGCTACACACATCAATGCCTAGAGAGATGCACTGGGCCTGTAATTCCTCCCGTGGGGGAAAGTGAGAGGGTGGTGAGCACCTGAATTACCCAGTGGTGCTAGACGCTGCCCAAGAAGCCCACTTCTTTCTTGCCCAAACCCAGAACCCAGAGGTGATGAGCATGGCGGAACAGTCTTGGCATAGCGAGGAGCAGGGGAAAGGGCAAGGGCTCACAGCCAACAGGGCACCGAACTCAACAAAGGGCTGCAGTTTCTACTAACTGCCTCTCAGACTGTAGCTCCCAAGCTTCATAGGACCCATCACCTACAGAAGCCCCCAGTTTGCCCACGAGCACATCCAGCACTCCATGTGCCCCTTCCCCTCAGACCTGGCATTCCATGGACACCCCTGCAGAAGGTGCACTCATGCCTCTACAGATCACAGGCAAGTGCATAAAGAGAACTGGCACCACTCTGCTGGATGGGGAGAACAGACATACCTTAAGCACTTCAGTGTCCCGAACTGGGGAAAAGAAACAGGAGGCTGTCAGCATGTGCCCTGGTTTTGTGTAATTGAGTCAAGGCATATATTATCCTAACACTTCCTTCACAAGATGCAACAAGAGGGGCAGAGCAGATGAATCCATAGAAGAGGTCTCAGAGACCCCCCCAGTATCCCTAGCTTGGCTGACTGGTGAGTGTGTTTCTCTCCTGAAGAAAGTCAGTAAAGAGTGATGGAGGAGATTGCTTCCTCAAATGTGAAGATACCAACACGAGATTTCCAGGAACAGGAAAAATCTAGGAAGCCCGACACCCCACCAATGAAACAGGATAATTTCCCAGTAACTGACCCCATAGAAATGGAGGTCCATGAATTGCCTGACAATTCTGAATGATTGTTTTAAGATGCCCAGCCAGCTACAAGACAACTCAATGAAATCAGCAAAGCAATACCTGAACAGAATGAAAAAGTCAACAAGGAGAGAGAAATCATAAAAAGGAGCCACAAAGAAATTCTGGAGCTGAAGAATGCAATGGATGAAATTAGAAATATAATAGAGAGCTTCAACAGCAGACTCCATCAAGCAGAAGAAAGAATTTATGAACTCAAAAAAGAGGTAAGTTGAAGTTCTCTAATCAGAGGAGAAAAAGAGAATGAAGAAGAGTGGGAAAAATCTATGGGATATTTTGAACACCATTAAATGGACCCATATATGCATGATGGGAGACCCTAGAAGAGGAGCAGGAGGAAGAGGAGGAGGGAGAGAGAGACAGACAGACAGAGAGAGAGGTGGGGGGGATTTTATTTATAGAAATAATGGCTGAAAACCACCCAACTTGTGGGTGCAACATGGACATCCAAGTTGATGAAGCTCAGAAGTCCCCAAACAGTATCATCTCATAGAATGCTACATGAAGGCACATTATACTAAAAATATCAAAAGTCAAAGGCAAGGAGAGAATTGCCATATACAAGGGAGTAGCATCAGGCTATCAGGAGATTTCTCAAGAGAAACCTTGCAGTCCAGGAGGGAGTGGCATGATATATTCAAAGTGCTGCAAGAAAACAACTGACAACCAAGAATACTCTATTCAGAAAAGCCGTCCTTCAGAAATGATAGATAAAGACATTCTCAGACAAACAAAAGCTGAGGGAGTTATTCACCACTAGACCTGCCTTACAAAAGCTGCTTCGAGGTGAAAGAAAAAGACACTAATTAACAACAGGAAAACATATGAAAGCATAAAACTCACAGGTAAAAGTAAGCATATACTCAAATTCAGAACTCTCCAACATTGTAACAGTGGTGAGTAAAACACTTTTAACTTTAGTACAAAAATGAAAAGACAAAAGTATTAAAAATAAATACAGTTGCAATAATTTGTTAGTGCTCACAATATAAAAAGATATAAACTGGGACACCAATAACATAAAATGAGGTGGGAAGAAGTAAAAGCATAGAGTTTTTGCATACAATCAAAGTTAAATTGTTATCATCTGAAAGCAGACTGGTATAACTAAAGATGTTTTATGTAAGCATGGTGGTAATCACCATGGTTAAGTTTAGTTTTTGTTTTGGGTTTTTTTTTTTTTTTTTCTGGTAAGTCTTTGAAATGGAGTGCATTCTTTCAGCATGTAAGCAATATGAACAAATTATTAAATAAGTTTGCATCCTTTCTCTTTTTTTTTAAGTGAAGTGTGGTTGATTTACAATATTATTTTAGTTTCAGATGTATGCATAGTGATTCAGTACTTTTTCAGATTATACTCCACTACAAATTATTATGAGATAATGCCCATAATTCCCTGTGCTATACAGTATATCATTGTTGCTTTCCTGTTTTATACATAATAGTTGTATCTCTTAATTCCATAGCCCCAATTTGTCCCTCCTATCTTCCCTCTCCCCTTTGGTAACCACAAATTTGTTTTCTATGTCTGTGAGTCTGTTTCCATTTTGCATATGCATTCATTTGTATTATTTTTTTAGATTCCACATATAAGTGGTATCATACAGTATTTGCCTTTCTATACTGACATTTCACTGAGCATAATATTGTCTAGGTCCATCCGTGTTGCAGCAAATAGCAGGATTTCATTCTTTTTATGTCTGAGTAATATTCTATTGTGTGTGTGTATATATATGCATGCCGCATTTTTCTATCCCTTCGGCTCTTGATGGGCACTTGGGTTGTTCCATATCTTTGCGACTGTAAATAGTGCTGCTGTGAACCTTGGGGTGCATGTTTCTTTTGAAATCAGTGTTTTTGTTATTTGTCTGGGTATATATATGGGAGTGGAACTGCTGGATGATGTGGTAGTTTCATTTTTAGTTTCTGAGGGATCTCCATATTGTTTTCCATAGTGGCTGCACCAATTTACATTCCCACCAACAGTGTACAAGGATTCCCTTTTCTCCACATCCTCTCCAATATTTGTTATGTGGACTTTTTGATGTTAGCCATTCTGACAGGTGTGAGATGATATCTCATTGTTGTTTCTATTTGCATTTCTCTAATAATTAGTGATGTTGAGCATCTTTTCTTGTGCCTGTTAACCATGTGTACGTCTTCTTTGGGAAACTGTCTATTCAGGTCTTTCTGCCCAATTTTGATTGGGTTGTTTGTTGTTTTGATATTGAGTTCTGTGAACTGTTTATATATTTTGGATATTAACCCCTGTCAGTCACATCACTTGCAAATATTTTATCCCAATCCTTAGGTTTTCTTTTCATTTTGTTGATGATTTCCTTTCCTGTGCAAAAGCTTTTACATTTAATTAGGTCTGATTTGATTATTTTTGCTTTTATTTCTTTTGCCTTAGGAGACGGATCCAAGGAAACAATGCTATGGTCTTTGTCAGAGAGTGTTCTGCTTATGTTCTCTTCTAGGAGTTTTATGGTCTGAGGTAGGTCTTTAAACGATTTTGAGTTTATTTTTGTATATGGTGTGAGGGAATGTTCTAATCTTCATTTTACATGCAGATGACCAGTTTTCCCAGCACCAGTTTTTGAAGAAACTGTCTTTTCTCCACTGTATATTCTTGCTTCCTTTTCTGGCAGATTAACTGACCACATGTGCATGGGTTTATTTCTGAACTATCTGTTCTATTCCATTGATCTATGGGTGTTTTTGTGCCAGTACCTTGTTGTTTTGATTACTGTAGCTTTGTTGCATAGTCTGAAGTCTGGGAGGGTTATACCTCCAGCTTTGTTCTTTTTTTCTCAAGATTGCTTTGGCAATTTGGGATCTTTTGTGGTTCCATGTGAAATTTTGGATTATTGGTTCTAGTTCTGTGAAAAATGTCATGGGTATTTGGAAAGGGATTTCATTAAATTTGCAGATTGCTTTGGGTAATATGGACATTTTAACAATATTAGTTCTCCCAATGCAACAGCATGGGCTATCTTTCCATTTCTTTGTTCATCTTCAGTTCCTGTCATCAGTGTTTTATATTTTTCTGAGGATAGGGTTTTCACCTCGCTGGCTAGGTTTACTCCTAGGTATTTTATTCATTTGGATGTGACTTTAAACAGAATTACAAAAAAGAAAAAAAACTTCCTTTTTGTGATATTATTAGTGTAGAAAATGCAACAGATTTCTGTATGTTAATCTTGTATCCTGCAAATTTGCTGAATTCATTCATTAGTTCTAATAGTTTTTGGGTGGAGGCTTTAGAGGTTCCTATACAAAGTATTATGTCATCTGCAAAGAGTGACAGTTTTACCTCTTCCCTTCCAATATCACTACCTTTTATTTCTTTTTTCGTCTGACTGCTGTGGCTAGGACTTCCAATACTATGTTAACTAGAAGTGGTGAGAGTGGGCATCCTTGCCTTGTTCCTGAATTTAGCGGGAAGTCTTTCAGCTTTTCACCATTCACTATGATGTTGGCTGTGGGTTGGTCGTAAATGCCTTCTCATGTTGATACATGTTCCCTCTATACACACTTTGTTGAGAGCTGCTATCATGAATGGATGTTCAGTTGTGTCAAATTGCTTTTCCTGCATCTATTGAGATAATCACGTGGTTTTTATCTTTCATTTTGTTGATGTGGTATATCACACTGATTGACTTGCAGATGTTGAATCATCCTTGTGACCCTGGAATAAATCCTACGTGATTATGGTGTATGGTCCTTTTGATATGTTGTTGGATTCATTTTGCTAATATTTTTTCCAGGATTTTTGCATTTGCATTCATCAGAGATATTGCTCTGTCATTTTCTTTTTTTCTTTTGTAGTGTCTTTGTCTGGTTTTGCTATCAGTGGCCTTGTTGCCTTCTTATTTTCTTATGATGTCTTTCAAATGCCATGTGTTATCATTTCAACAAAGCAACAGTATGCACAATTTACATATTAGTTATTTTAACATGTTTGTCTTTCTAAGTCAGCAATGCAGTAGCAAAATGGAGATAAGAACAAGTTATTAACTATTTTTATTAAGTATTAATTAATTTTTACATTATATTCTCTAAGTCTTTGAAATGCAGTTTTTCATTTCAAGATGTAAGCAATAAGAAAAAATAATTGCAAATTTTTTTTGCTTAGACTTTAAAATATGTGTGTTATCACTTCAACATGGAAACAATGTAAACATCATTCATTACTTTTACATTCTTCTTTCTTACTAGGTCTTTAAAATGCAATCTGTTCTCATTTCAACAAGGAAACACTAGACACAAAATACTAATTATTTTTCCATTCTCTTTTTGTTATCAAATTGTTGACATTTTCTATGTTACCACTTGAACATAAAAACAATAGGTACAACCTATTAATTGACTTTACAATATTTTCTCTCAATGTCTTTGAACTGCAATGTTTCATCATGTTGACATGTAAACACAGAAACAGGTAATTATTTTAACATTTTTCTTACTAAGTCTGAAATATAATGCTATCTTTTTAACACATAACGATATAAAGAATTTAATTTATTCTTTTATCTTTACTGTCTTTGTTATGCAGTATATTATCATTTCAACATGTAAACAATACACGTAAATTATCAACTAATTATTCTACATCCTTTGTTTCTTACTAACTCTTGGATACACAGTGTGCATTTAATACTTAGGGTGCATCACATTTGAGAGTAGCCAAATTTCTAGGGCTCAGTAGCCACATGTGGTTAGTTTGTACCATACTGAACAGTGCAACTCTAGTGGAAGAGCAGAAAGGGCAAATATATATGGAACAATGTGTACCATGAAGGAAAGGTACACGGTACATTAAGAGAGAGCAACAGCAGAATAAACCTACTTAAATGGGGAGGTAAGAGAAAACCTATCTGAGGAGGTAATATTTAAGCCATGATCAGATGGCTGAGCAGCTATCCAACAGCATAAAGAGGCCAATATCATTTGAGCAGACTACATAAGGGAAAAAGTGTAAAACAAAACACAACACAACAACAACTGGGTTATGGGGGATACATAATCTCCCCAATGCGCTAAGAATGAGTAGAGAAACTGATAAATCATAGGAATGTCTACATTCTGAGTGAGATCAGGGACTTTTTCTTAGCACCTGGAAAAGTACCTAAATCCTAACAGATAGTTGGTCCGTGTGTGTGGAATAAGGAATAACTGAGCCAGGGCTCTGGGACCTGGGAAATCAGGTGGCAACATACTGATGAAGATACCAGTAGGCAGTGGACATAGCTTGTTCATTTCCTTTTACTTATATATGGTTTCTCATAAGCAACCTGAGGTAACCAGAAACACAAGAACTTTGCAGGTCCCTAGAGGGTAAAATTATTCAACAACTACCACCTCTAGGGAGAGTTTCAATTGATCTGACTTGTGTCAAGTGCCATAAATGGATAAATGAACCAATCAATGTGGCTAAGGAAATGATGTACCATGACTGGGTCAGCTTACATCACATACCCAGCACTGTGATTAGTAATCAGAAGAAGTAGAGGGCAGTGGGCAAGAGATCTAGCGGACCTTTCAAATTCCTCTATTTCCTTTTTAAAGTTCCTCTTTTATAGAGATCAGTCACATACGCAATGTCCCTAACCCCAGATTCCTAGAACAGTAGAACTTTATATGGGTCTCTAAAAACTTGGGTTTCAGGCAAAAAAATGAACGCTTTAGGGGCCACACATCAGTGTTGAAACAACTGTGGAAACTGTGTACTGTGGAAATCACTCAGAATAAGTGACCCAGTTCATGTTGTCCTGCTGTGCCCCGTGCAGCATCGCCTGCAACTGGGCCTGAACTTCAGTGAGTTTCTGTCAGTCCAAACTGTCCTGAAAATTCCATTCTTCATAGCAATGCACAGGGACAGGATAAATCAAATGCTTCAGCTTCATCAAGGATGTCAAGTGCTGCAGAACGCTCTTGAGCATAGGCATCGTAATGGGATTGAAGGCAAAGCTAAGGACACGGAGGTGGGTACAGCGGCTCAGGGCTGGGAGGATGGCAGAGAGAGCAGAATCAGTTAGCATACAATTATTTATCTCCAGGTGTTGCAGGGTGCCTGATACCTTCTCCAGCAGACTCTGGAAGGGCTCAACAACTCCTGAGAAGATCCGGTTGTTACTGAGATTCAACACCGTTAGGTGCGTGGCCTGAGAGCTCTGGGACAGGAGAGTGACATCTCTGTTAGAAAGGCCACAGAAAGGTAGATACAGTATGCGCAAGTGAGGTGGCAGGACTCTACAGAGAGAAAAAAGCAAGGTTATTTCAGAAGAATGAGGGCAATGAGCCCTGAATTGTAGGTACCTAAGGCTCTAGAATAAACTACTGTGTACACAGTTTGCAATAGGTGGCTAACAATGTGGACTTTGGGATCAGGCTTTATAGATTTGTGACCCTGAGAAAGTTACTTTACCACTCTGAGGTACAGGGTTTTAATCTTGAAAATGTGCACAGCAGTAATTATTATACAAGGTTGTGGGAAAGATTAAGTGAAAAACTTGCATGCACTTAGTATACATAACATAATCAGTGTTGGATCTGGTTCACGAATTTGGTGAGGATGGGTCTGGGAAAGCATCCAACTGAGGGTTTCCTTTGACTAGTTCCCAGATGACAAGCTCTCCATTCAGGGTCAAAGCCTTGGAGAACACACAGGAGCAAAATTATCTGGCAGCATTAATTATTGTGGCCCATCCATGGGCATGTGCATTAGTGCTATAGCTTAATGTTTCTCCATCTGAATGCCTTCCCTTCCTCTCTAGAGAGCTGTAAAGTCCAATAGGAGCACGGCTGAGTGTTTTTCACCAATATATTTACGGGCTTATTGTAGTCCTCCCATGGTCACTGGATGAGTGAATGAGCACAGCTTCCTTTTCTAATCTTGTCTGCTCCTCACCATAAGGTACCCCTCTCTCCCTCGGCTAGGTTCAAACTCCCAGCAGTGCCCATGCTGAGGCGTAAGGAGAAATAGGTTACAAGGAGCTTAGGAAGATCCAAGCATGGTCTCTTCTGTCGTAACAATGCGGTGTTTGGGGAACCTCCCCACTCCCTCACCTGAGCACTTTGTGCAGTTGATCTGCGAGGCAGAAGGAGGCCAAGCTGAGTTCCTGGAGGCTGTCCAGCCGCCCAAGCTGGTGGAGAAAAGATCTGAATTTCCTTCCCTTATAAAATGTAAAGGGGATGTTGGACAGACTAAGGCTGTTCAGGTGGGTCATCCGAGCCAAAAGGCTGGTGACTTCACTCAGACAAGCCTGATACATTTCCAGGTGATCAATGCACCCCAGATCCAGAAACTGCAGGATACTGTTGTGGGCAGGCATTCCATCGATTTGCAAATGTCTGCAGCAGAGGTGCAAGGACCCAAAGTTCTGCTGAACTTTGGTACAAAGGAAAGAGTGGAACTGCTCTGTTCTCAAGGTACCATTGAGGGAAATAGCCACTACTAATTCCATGGGTTCCTGAGCTGACTGAGGCTCAGACCCGGAATTACCAATCCCGAGGCACCTGACACCATGCTGAGCTTCTTCTATCTTAAGGATAGAGCACTGGGAATAAATACATGACTGAGTACAGAAAGGGAGTGTGGTGTGGATCTCAGAGCATGTTGTTTCACAGTCTGGGTCGTGCCTTAAATCTAGGATCCTCAGTTTGGGCCCCCTGTAAGGAAAGGAGGAGACAGAACACATGAGAGGTAGCTGACTTTCATATAATCCAGCATGATCAATGATCAGAAGCAGGGACAGAGCATTTTAACCCTGGTTTTCACTTCATCGCCATTCACCAAGAAGTTCTTTCCACACAAATGCAGCACTTTTCATCCTTTCCCCACACTTCCTTCACCTTCGGCCTTTCCCTGTCTCAATGCCCATATCCCACTTCTATGTAATCACACTCAGATCCATTCACACTCAAATCCATTCACAGTATCCTCAATCACCTCTATTCTATAATCAACTCTAGAAGACAATGGAGTCTTGAAGGTGACCCCAAGTACTGGACCGATAGCTCTGCAAAGACTGAAGCATTCACCATTGGCTACTGTTGGGAGACGGTTAGGTATTCCCCTGCCCCAGGCTACAGGATACCCTCCTGCTGACTCCCTATGTCTCTACTGGTCATAGTCTTACCAAGAGGAAGAGTTCTGGGCAGGGTGAATCGGCAGACCATCAACCATGGCTTCCAAGATGTCATAGCATGACTCTTGTGCATTCAGTGACCCAACATGGAGACAGCGAAAAGGCCAAAGGCTCACCATTGCCTTTAGCATCATCTTATGCCCACCCAAGAAGGCAGTGTTGAACAGTGGAACAAAGAGGTCTCTTGGGATTTCGCCCAGGGCATGGATAGCTACAGGCTCATTACTCAGCAGACTCTTTGCAGCAAGCTCTAGGAGTGTGACTGTGGTCTTTTGCTCCATCTTCATAAACCTGCTTCAGAGTAGAGAACAGAAATCCTAAGAAGACATCTATACTCTCCTAGTTGCTTCTAGGGTTAGCTATGGACAAAATACTCTTATTGAGAATAAGTATATGTTGAATCATATGGCCACCTTCACCAAAATATCTAATGTAATACTAAAATCAAGGTGGAGGAAAGGGGAGGAGACTAATGTACAAAAGTTTTATGTTGTGGAAAACCAGAAATTGTGCAACTAAAAATGAGAGAAGGGAGAGGAGTAGAAGAAAATAGAACAAGCTTTTTATCATAATGCAGGAGGTGAGTGTTAAATGATGCTGGAGGGGAAAAATGTATAGACCAGATAGTAAAGTGTTGAGAAAACAGGTGGTTCAGGATGATTTTAACATGACCAAAAACATGTCTTAATGATAAAAGCTGAAACTCACAATGAAGATATAACCCTTAGGAACATTTATGCACCAATAACACAGCAACCCCCTTTATAAAGCAAAAGGGCAAGGAGACATAGATAAAATAATAGTAATAATAGGAAACAGTCACACCAGGAGATTTAATACACCAAAGTCAGCATAAGGCTGGTCAAGTAGTACAATAAAAGGGTAGGGATACAGACAATCTAAACACACTGATTAGACAGAAAGCTAATCAATAAGGATTTATACACACACTGAGAACAGAGAATATATTCTTGACAAAAATGGATCATAATTATCTCAGAGATGACATCATTAATTTCTATAAAGGAGAAATATTATAAACAATCCTCTTTAATCCCAATGCAGCAAAAGTTAGTAACAAAAATTGGAAACAGAAAAGCCTTTCCACCTGAAAACATTTTTAAAGCTTTTGTTTGAAAACGTTGACTTAAAGAGGAGATACAAACTGAACTTACAAAGAAATTTTTTAAAAGAATGACTACGGAAAACTACATATCACAATCTATGGGATACATTTAGAGCAGTGATCCGAGGCAAATTCACAGCACTAAACTTTTGATGAGTAAAAATTAAAGAATGAAGATAAATGAATTAAAGTATGGTCTCAAAACAACTAAAAAAGCCTAGAAACAAAAGAACAACTAAAGAAAACAAAAAATAAAAGCAGAAATGAATGAGATACAAAATAGAAAAACAAATCAAAGTCCTGTTTTACAAAACAGACAAGCCACTAGCTGGCTTGATGAAGCAAGAAAGGGAGAGATCACAGATAGACAAAATAATAAATGCCACAGGAGAAACTATCATTGAAACAGAAAAAATAAGGGATTACTTTGCCAACCTCTATGCAAATAAACTTGAAAATCTACATGAAATAGGTAACTTCTTAGACAAATACAGATTACCAAAATTCTGACTCTGGTGTTAGAAATCTTAAATTAGCCAATTTTCATAGACAAAATGGAGAACGTTATGATAGGAATTACTCCCAAAAAGCACCTTGCTCAGATGGTTTTACAGGTGAATTCTAGTAAACTTTCAAAGCTCAAATAGTACCAAAGCACTGTGAGTTATGTAAGCATGTTAGAAAGGAAGGAAACTTCCCTAACTTCTTCTATGAAGCAAGTAGGATGCCAACAGGTAAAACGTAGATACCAAAACACTGAATAGAATATTAGCAAACATCCAACAATACATTTAGAAACTAATATGCTGTGATCAAGTGGAATTTTTTCCATTAATACAAAGCTGCTTCTATATTAGGAATTCCATTGATATCATTCACTATAGTATATACTTAAGGGCAAATACCATATGGTTATCACCATAGATGCCAAAGAAACCTTTGGGAAACCACAACACCTATTCATGTAAAAAAAAAAAAAAAGAGAAAAACCTCAAGAAATGGGAATCAGGGATGCATTCTTAACATGAGAAAAGATATATAATTAATTCCTCACGCAAGTATTTTATTTAGTGGGGGACTACCAGACGTTTTCCAATAAAGTCAGGAACAAGAAAAGTATGTCCACTATATCATTCCTGTTCAACCTTCACATATAAGCATTAGTCAGCTGACTAGGGAAACCAATTAGATCTATATGAATGGATAACAAGAAGTAAAGCCACCTCTATGTGCAGATGATATTATAGTACACCTGAAAAGCCATATGGAAACAATGACACATTAAGTAAAATAATAAGAGAAATCACTAGCTATCTATTTGACATTTGGTAGTGTATATATGTCTATGCTACTGTATAACAAAGGGAGATCAACTCCATGATCGGTGATGCCTTAGAGGGCCAGGATAGGGAGGGTGGGGGGGAGTCGCGGGAGGGAGGGGATATGGGGATATATGTATACATACAGCTGATTCACTTTGGTGTACCTCAAAAACTGGTACAAGAGTGTAAAGCAATTATATTCCAATAAAGAGCTAAAAAAAAAAAGAGAGAGAAATCAGCAAGGAAATAGGATATAAAGTTGCACACAAAAGTCAACAGTCTTTGTGTACACACACACACACCCCCCCACACACACACACCTGGAGGACACTTTAGTAGAGAAAATCCCATGTACAATAGCAACAACAAAGGTTAAATGCATAGAAATCAACTTCATGAGAGCACCTGTATGAGGAAAACGACATAGAAGGAAAATTGAATAAGTAGACAGACACTCAATATCCTTGGATAAAATAACTCAACATTAAAAAGATGTCGATTCTCCCTAAACTAGCGTATAAATTTAATATAATCTCAAAAATATCAGCAAACGTTTGTATGGAATTAGGCCAATGGATAATAAAGTTAATATTTTTAAAAAAACATACAAGAATAGCCAGGATATAAGTGAAAAAGAAAACCGATAAATGGAGAGTAATGATACCAGACATTAAAGCACATTATGAAGCCTCAGTAATTACAACACCGTGGTCCTGGTACATGAATAAACACATAGTCCAGTGGCATAGACTCGAAAACCCAGAAAAACAGCAATCATTATGTGTAAATTTTAGTATATGATGAAAGGGCATATAAAATCACTGGGGCAAAGATGGACATTCAATAAATGTTGCTGGAACAACTCAGACAATTGGGAAAAAAACAACGTAGATCCATATCACACACCATACACAAAAATAAACTGTAAACGGGTTAGGAATCTAAACAAATGAAACCATAACAAAGTCTGGAAGAAAATATGACAGAACTCTTCTGTCACCTCAGTGTAGGGAAAGGCTTTCTAACTATGACTCAAATTTCCAGAGGCAATGAAAGAAAAGAATGATCTATGTGACTATACAAGAATTGTTTTCTTAATGTATGGCAAATGCATCATAAAGAAATGAAAGGGCAACGAACAAACTAGGATAAAGTATTTGCAGCATGCCCCCACAGACAAATGAATAATAGCCAAAGTATATATAGAACTCCAGTATTGAAGGACAAAGGGCTAATATTTCTACAGAAAAATGGGAAACGACATGAACAGATAATTCACCAAATATATATAAAACAGTCTTCAAAACATAGTGAGTCAAACTTTCTCATAAGTAGACAAATGCATACTAAAACAATGCTGAGATATCAGTTCTCACCTACCACATCAACAGAGGTCACAAAAGTAGGGCAACATGTTCTGTTAGTGAGGCTGTGGGAAAACAGTCACAGGTGCTAGTGGGGATGAAAACCAGTACAACCCTTCTGGAGAGAAGTTTGCAAATGCCTAACAGAACTACACACGCACTTAATTTTTGGTCCAACAATCCTGCCGCTGGGAAGAAAACTTGAAGATCCATTTCCACCAACACAAAAATACTTAGGCCCAAGGTTATTCACTGCAGCATTGTTTGTAATTACAAAATGCTGGAAACAATTTAAATGCCTCTCTATAGGTCAGTGGAGTCCAGTGCAGCTGTAAAAAAGAACAATGAAGCCCTCTAATGGGATGAAGAGCTATGTTATACAATGCTGTACATTGAAAAAGGAAAGCGCAAAGGAGCATTATAAAGTGCTGTCCTTCATTTAATAAACAAGGAAATATAAGAAAACATATATGCATCTGTTCATTTGTGCAGTGAACTCACACTGAAATATTGGTTTCTAAATGTCATTTTCCAAGAAAAGGAAACATGGCTCTTTGCAGAAGTGTTTTGATTTCAGGGCTGTGTTGGGGAAAAAAACACAAGATGAACAGGAATACCTTATCATGCCAGCAAGGAAGTACACAAAAGAGGATCAGATCATGCTGAAAGAACACAGACCCCACCAAAAGGAGCTTGCAATCATCAAAGCTGCAACAACTCAAGAAAGTAAATAATGATATAATTTGATTATGTCACAATATAACATAGTTATTCATGATTCAGTACTGACATAATCTGATTACTTGATTCAATAATTTGAAATAAGTTTTATAAAACAGTTTTTATAAATAACTTGCAAATTTATAAAGAAATAAATGGGGGAGAAAAGACAGCTCTTCAGAATTCCAATGGACCAATGTAGCAGGAATAAGGAAATAGAAAGTCACCATTAAAGTCATAATTGTACGCAAGACAAACAGATGGATTTTAAAAGCAGTGAATAAAAGTCTGAGAAGAAATAGGATACTTTCATAGTCTGAAACTATTTCCTACACGATATTTATTACTTCCAAATAGGAAAACAGGACCATTACAATGGAGTAACATAGTTGTCACTACCTTAATCAAGTGTTGAAAATGAATATCATCATTAATACAATATATGGACATCATGTACCCCTGAGATGATGCTTGGAGAAGGCAACGGGATCGCTTTTGCAGTGCTGTGCTATGAGACCTAAAATTAAGGCACAATGACATGTACGCCTCGACATCTGGGGGAAAACCCAGAGGGTCTCAAATGGACTAACCACAAGTTCCCATCCCCCTTTTGTGCTCCCAGGAAGAAGGTCCCCTGGCCTAAAAGCCAGCCTGATCATGGGAACTAGCCACAGTGCCTGCTTTTGTCCCTGACTATCTATCGGGTTTCAGTTCCCCACCAGCTCACAGAAGTATTCAAACAAGCCAGTCGCATCCTCCCACGTGAACCAAGGGTCACCTCGTCCTCTTGTTACTACAGACTGCCTCCCACAGCTCCTGCTTCTTCACTCTCTTCCAGAGCATGACTCCTGTGAGTTACTAACAGTAAACGTTACTAATAAGCTTACTAATAATGCTGCTGTGGGTAGCACATGTCCAGTGTCGGGTGTCGGGTGTTCAGCCACCCCCCAGAACACTAGGGTGGAAATCCCTCCATTGGCAGTGGGGTGAAGGGGAGGAGAATAAAACAGGTGCTGTTGCCAAAAAATGTGTAACTTTAATCATAAGAACACATTCAGACAAACCCAAATTGACAGACATTCTATAAAATACCTGACCAGTAGCTTCAAAATCGTCAAGGTTGGGGAAGACCCAGAAAGCTTGAGGAACTGTCAGCCTAGGGGAGGCTGAGGAGAAATGATGGCCAAGTGCAATGCAGTATCCGGAATGGGATGCTGGAATAGAAAAAGGAGATTACTGGGACGAATGGTGAAATTCAAAGAAAATATGTAGATTAGTTAACAGTACTGCATCAATGTCAATTTCCTAATTTTGCTAATTTTTCTATGGTCATATAAGATGTCAACATTAGGGAAATCTGGGTGAAGGCTTTCTATACTATGTTTTGCAAACTTTCTGTGAGTCTAAAATTATTTCAAAATAAAGAATCTTAAAAAAAAATTCAGTGGTTAAAGGAATGGTTATTGTATAAATGACACTGCTTAACAGAAATACGGTTAGGAGCATGGATAGAAAGATGGGTAAATGTTCATGCCACATCATCCATTAAAAAACTATTTCAAACTGCTTTAGAGAGCCCATTAAAATAAATGAAAGCGCAGTCATCTCCAAGATGTAGATGAATATTTATCTGCTCTTCAGATGAGAAAACCATTTTAAGTATAAAATAAATGAAATACCATATATATGTATATAAAACACACACACACACACACACACATATTTCAATACTTAAAACAATTTAAACTTTGGGATATCAAAACGAACCGCAAACAAAACTAAGATGCAAAAGAGAACTACAATTTTTTTTTAAGAAGCAGAAGGCTGATCGAGGGATTTTAAAGAGAGAGCATGAAATGTTTAGCCACACAACTGAAGCGAATCACAGGTGAGGAAAAAGGGATTCACGGGGCGTGGACAGGAGAGAGGACCGTTGAGCAATCCATTCAATTGCCTTTCTTACTAACCCCCAAACCTTGATCCTGAGTAATTTAATTTAGGTCAACAGAGGCACAGTTTATAGAAAGAACACTGTTGTAATTTACCCGATTGGAAGAAGAGTTGGAAAAAACCTTGAGCCGTCCAGGACCCCAGGAATAGGAGCACGTTCCTCCCTCTCCCGAGCCTCGCAGCCAACAAGCCTCAGTGTCGGCGGTGCCTGGCGTCTTAACGGTTCCGGTTCCCACATGCCGGAAGTGGACTTGGATTGGCGCGGCTCAGGTCAGGTGGCCCCCTATCACCCAATCATCTCTGCGCTGGGAGGCGGGGCCACATTCCCGACCCACCCAGAGGGACCGAGCGGAGAGAGGCTTGTGGGTGAGAGGGTTCCGCTCAGGCGCCAGCCCCACCCTCCTAGATCTCCTTGGCACAGTGTTTCTCTGTGTGGCCTGGGCGCCGCCTGGCCAGGGTTTCTGCCAGGCCGGGTCTCAAACCCAGAGAACTGATGTCCAAACTGATGGGCTACGCTACAGAGGGTGTGAGCTTCAAAACGAGCGGCCGCTGGATGGCAAAAAGTCGTCAGACTTTAGTGGCCCTGGGGCTCTGCTACATTACACAAGCGGTCGGGTCCCCACCAGAGAGAGGAGAAAACCTACTCTGGCCTCTGTGCAGTAAAGCCAGCATAGCGTTTACATTGACATTTGACAAAAGCAGCATAATGGAGAAATTGCCACCTGCTAATAACTGCCTATCAATTGCAAGGATAGCTAATAGTATTTATTTCCAACCCTCTCCCTGGACTCCTGATTCCACTTCTTCCCTGTTTGTTTCCTTTTCTGTTACAATTGTTTACCACCTTTTGGAAAGGGTACATTTTATCCATATGCTATTTTGTAAATTGGCCGTCTCCTGTGGTGGGAAAATATAAATTCCAGGAGGGCAGGCATCTTTGTTTATTTGTTCATTAGCATATCGTGAGTGCCTATGGTAATGCCTGGTGCAATGGATACTTGAGTATTTGTTGAATGATTTTTTTCTCCAGGCACACTAGCCTCTTTTTTGTGCCTTTAACCCTAACTCACCAAACATGTTCCCCTACAATTGTGTGTTTTCCTGTAACAGCCTGCCCCCAGATATCCCTGTACCACCTTCCTTACTAAATTCACATCTCTGGGCTCTTTATCAGACAAGCCTGACTTTTCTTCATGACACTTAGCATTTGATCATAGCTTTGGCGGGTTTTTTGTTTGTTTGCTTTGCTTTGGTTTAGTTTGGTCTAGCTTTTATTCTGTTTTCTTTCTTCAGCATCTCTTCCTTATACCCTACTTGCAGGTAAAGTAGACCAGCCACGACTGTTTTAGGTTTTGCAGTACAATATCATCTTTCAGTAGGTGGGGAAATGGCATCAAATATCTTAAGACTGGATCCCTGGTTTCATGGCTTTACCACTTACCACTATGGGATCTTGACCAGGCGTATTAACTCTTCCAAGGTTTCATTACTCATCTTCAAAAGGAGAATGGCGATTGAACTTGGTGTACCCCCAAAAAAATAATAAATACATAAATAAAATTTAAAAAAAAAGGTGAATGGTAATTGATGTGACTTCTTAAGACTGTTGATTGGGTTCCATTCAGATAACACATGTATAGGGCTTAGCAGAACACCTGACAGTTTTAATGTGACCAGTTTTATACTTGGAAAATGGTACTTGCCTCTTTTAGGTCTTTTCTGTCTTTAACCGCCCCCTTCTCCATCTCAAGGCCCCCTTCCTAATTGCAGCAATAATCTCTTAGGAAGCAATTATGTAATAAACTGTCCCAAATCTTAAAAAAAATGATTATGATCATTATCATTGACTGTATGTTGTCAGAACTGAGCGTCAAAAGAACTCGGGTTCTTCCTAGTCTCTATTGCTTAAAAATAGTTTGCAATTTCCAAGAAGTCCCCTTAAACCACCCTGCGCTTTAGATTGTGTTTCAGTCCGAAGGAATAATAACACCTGCCAATACTATCTACCATAAGTGGTTTAAGGAAAATCTAAGTATTTAACTCATCTCGAACGAACGCAGAATCACTTATTTTTTAATGGGTAATGGCCAATTGAAGTGCTTAGGGTGTCCAGAAAAATTTCTAAAGAACCCCAGGCAAGGATCATGAGAAAGCATGTTCTCCCTCCCTCAAAGGACAAGACATTAGCCCAGCCTAAGGTCAGGTTCTGCCCAGAGAATCCTGAGCAGAAAACAACTGAGGTCAGATTGGAGTGCCACCTATACAGACGGCAACCAGGCAGGGTGCAATGGTAATGCGCTTAACATTTTGTCTAGGTGGACCTTTGCTGGATGAAGATCAGAACAGCAGAAACTTTTCAAAAGGAGAAATTTAAGAGAATGTTTTCCCTCTCATATCCCCTAAAAGAATTGTGAAAACAGGTTTCTCCTATTTAGAATTTGCAAAGGTTGTGATTTCTGGTATATTGTAGATATGCACCAGGTAGATGTGTTTTAGATATCATTTTTTCCAAATCTTGACACTACGAGTATAGTTCACTCAGTTTATGGAAAATGTTCACCATATGACTGAACAATTGGAAGTCTAGTTATCACTGAAAAAAAAAGTTCAAGTATGAAGAGAATTACAGTTTACAAGTAAAAGCCTGACTTCAATTTTCAACTTCAGTAAATGTATAAATGACACTCTGTGGTATCTTCCCTCTGAATTCCAAATCTAATATTGATCGGTGGATAGTAAGATAGATAACAAGGTAGAAGAAGCCCACTTTGCTGTCTCAGAACTATCTCCCAGAATCTATGCAGTTTCAGTAAGAGATACACTAGTTTTGAGTTCTATGATTTCCACTTGTTCTCTCTTTTAACCTCCACTTCTTTGCTGAGCTTTTCGATTTTTTTCATTTCTTTTAAGAATTTGTAGCTGCTTGATAATTACTTTGAAGATGGTCACTTCGAAATTCTTGTCATTATTCCAACTTTATGCACTTCATGTTGGCATCTGTAGACTGTCTTTCATTACTCAAGCTGTGATATTCTTGATTCTTGGTATTGTGACCTCTATCATATCCTGGGCATTTGGAATACCACATTATAAGACTCTGAACACTACTAATCTTTATTTTATGCATGATTCTTGGGTGTAACACAGAGTGGTATGGGTTATGTGTTCAGATTCCCGTTCTGATTCCACCCTAGCAAAAGTGGATTACTGACTCACACTGCCTCAGTGGTAACTGAACTCCCACCCCAGCCCTGGCTACCTTTCCAATGAATGAGAGGCACCAATTCACAACAGTTTGTTGCCTCAGAATGGGAGTATAAGCTCAGTTCCCTTCTGGACGCTGCTGACACCATGGAAAGGGGAAGGGAATGGCAGACTGAATAATTTGTGGCTGGCGGCAGGGCTGGAGGAAGACACTTGGCTAGCTTGCTACCGGTCTCTGAGACATCAAGGGGAAAAAGGGGAAAGCTGAGTGCTAAGCAACCCTGCCTCCCACTACAGGGTTTTGTCTTGATGATGGGTGGAGGTGAGGTAAGGCTCTCAAAAGGGCCCAGCACACAAAGCGGGGTGAGGGAGAAAGTGGAGTGTTGAGTAGTCCCACCTCACACCACCTATTAATACTGGGTGGATATGGAGGTTCAGCTAACCACTGGCATGGCATCACTGACACCAGAAATGGGCATAGATGGGATGCTTACTAGTCCCAGTCTGCACTGCCTCGTTCACTGTCACTGTTGTTACGTGCAGCTGGAGCCTCAGCTTGCTGCTGGACCCCTCTGACATTACCCTGACAGGTGAATTGAATGGTCATCACCTGCTTCAGAGAGGCAGGGTGGAAGATTAGCTACCCCACCCCACCCCCCCACTCCAGTCTCTGAAACCTCAGGGGTTGGGGTAAAGTTTTTCCATTGGTGTTTGTCTGGAGAGGAGGTACATTATTACCAAACAGGTTTTCTGTGTTTAGACTACCCTTTTCATGGTCCTGTGGCTAGGGAAATAGACTTTTCCTAGAGCTTTGTGTCTGTCATTGCTGGTGGTTCTGAGTTAGAGGCTTCTGCCTCGCCCTATGTGGGACATTTGGGAGGAAATAAGAAAAATGAGGGAACTCACTCTTGTGTCCTTGTTCAGCTCCCAAGGACACTAAGCAATTCATCTTCTCCTTTCTACCATTTACAGTTTCCTTTGCTTGTGTGCTATGCTATATCCAGGTTGTTCTGATGTAGAGAGACTTCTCAAGCTCGGCCGGCACTGGAAGTTTCGAGCACATTGATTTTTATCATTATATTTTGATGACAGTAGTGAGCCTACCAAAATCTGCTCATCTTTTTTTGTTTTGTTTTGTTTTTTAATTTTATTTATTTATTTATTTATTTATTTATTTATTATTTTGGGGGGGTACACCAAGTTCAATCATCTGTTTTTATACACATATCCCCGTATTCCCTCCCTCGACTCCCCCTCCACCCTCCCTCGAGTCCCCCCCACCCTCCCCGTCCCAGTCCTCTAAGGCATCTTCCATCCCCGAGTTGAACTCCCTTTGTTATACAACAACTTCCCACTGGCTATCTATTTTACAGTTGGTAGTATATATATGTCTGTGCTACTCTCTCACTTCGTCTCAGCTTCCCCTTCACCCCCCCCCCAAACCTCGAGTTCTTTTGATTGCCCCCTGCATTGGAGAGCAGCTCCTCGATAGGAAAATATAACATCGTTTTCCTTTGAAGTCCTTTGATGCTCCTTGAACTTTCCGATGCCTGAGCTGCTATGGTCATGATGGGCTCTTTCTGACATGTGGCAGATCACATTCATTTTCTGTGTTTTCAGGTTTCCAAGTATGATGCTCATTTAACTCTCCCAGTTATATTTATCTTTTTAAATATGTTTCTCCAAGTAGTGAGAGAATACTAGTGGCAAACCACTGAGCTTTGCTTATCCAAAAGTTTTCTTTGCAAGTGGGGGTCTAAAAGATCTGGCCTGGTGTGCTGATGGAATTCATGAATGAAAGTTTCAGCTACAGAGAAGAGACTGGTAAACTTTTCTTTCAGTGTAGAGACTGCTGTCCTAGCTTTGAAAACGAGGTTCAAGACTGGAAGCCTGTGAAAGCATCAAAATGTGAAAAACAGTACTATGTTTTTTTGTTTAATGAATTGCATGGGTTAGGAAGGGGGGGGTCATGAAATCCCTGAGTAAATGGGAAAGAATGGAGAGGATACTATATGAAGAACTCATATAGTTCCTACGCAAATAAGTAAAAAGGCCAAGTATTCGTTCTCTGTCATCTCCTTGCAATGATTATTATTATTTTTTCCCTGCAGAGCTTGTTTGCATATGTACTTGTATCTGGCTTTGCTTTAGACTCCTTGGTAAGGTTGTGGAGCCAAAGCTGTGAGCTCTGTGAGTGTCTGTGAGTCTGTGAATGAGAAGCCTTTCCTCCTAAGGTGGTGAGAGTATATTTTTATACTTAGAAGGATTTAACAAATCTGATTATTTTCTTAAACTTAATCATATCCCAGCTTGTTTGGATTATTGCATCTGAAAAATTTTTAAATGCTTTTAATAAAAAGAAATACAATAAGTCCCAGAAAAATACCTGACCTTCCACTACTTTAAATTTGCTGGCCTTTCAATATACGATCAATATACAGAAGGCAATTGTCTTTCTGCACACTTCCAATGAACAATTTAAAATGAAATTAAAAAAAAAAACAGTTCCATTTACAGTGGTATCAAAAAGAATAAAATGCTTATGAGTTAATTTAACAAAAAACATCACAAAATCTACATCTGAAAACTCCAAAATATTGTCGGAATTAAAGAAGATCTAAATAAATGGGAAAATATGCCATGATCATGGATCAGAACCCTAAGTATTATGAAGATGGCAGTACTCTCCAAATTGATCTACAGATATAATGCAGTGTCTATCAGAAGCCTAAGAGATTGCTTTGTAGAAATTAACAAGCTGATTTAAAAATGCATAATATGGAATTGCAAGGAACTCAGATTAGTCACAACAAAATTGAAAAAGGATACAGCAAGAGGACTCCCAGTTCTCTATTTCAAAGCTTATCACAAAACAATGGTAATCAAGATACTGTGATACTGGCACAGGGGTATACATACAGCTCAGCAGAATGGAATGGAGAGTCCAGAAACAAAACCAAGCATCTTTGGTCAACCAATTTTTGACAAGGGTTTCAAGGCCATTCCATGGGGAAAAAGAAGAGCCTTTTCTGCACATGCTGCTGGGACAGAGAGCCACATGCAAAAGAATGGGGGTGGAACTTTGCCTCACGCCACATTTACAAAATTTAACACCAAATGGATCAAAATACTAAACGTGGAATCTAAAACCATAAAATTCCTACAAGAAAATATAGAGGTAAATCTTGATGACCTTGGATTTTGCAAAGAATACTTTGATATACTTACAAAAGCACGAGAGAGAAAATATAGACTTAGCGTCTTCATCAGAAGTGAAAACTTTTATGCTCCAAGAAAGTGACAGTAGCACACACAGAACTGAGGGAACTGTTTGCCCATCATATATCTGACAAGAGACTTGTATCCTTAATATGTAAGGAACTCTTACAACTCATTAATAAAAGGACAACCCAATTTCTGAACCTGGGCAAGTGATCTGAATATACATCTCTCCAAAAAACATAAAAACGGGCAATGAGATACTCGACATCATTAGTCATTGGGGAAAACTCAAATCAAAACCACAATGAGATACCACTTCAAACCCACTAAAGTAGCTGGAATGAAAAAGTCAGGTAACACCAAATATTAGTGAGGATATGGAGAAATCGGAACCCTCATACACTCCTGGTGGAAATGTAAAATGGCACAGTCACTTTGTAAAACAGTCTACAAGTTCCTGAAATGAACAGAGTTACCATACAACCCAATAATTCCACTCTAGGTATATATCCAAGAGAAATGAAAACATACGTTCACACAAAAATTATAGATTAAAGTTTATAGCAGCATTATTCATAATGCCCCAAATTGGAGACAGTCCAATTGTCCATCAATTGACTGACAGATAAGCAAATTGAGGTATATCCACACTACAGACTATTATTCAGAAATACAAAGGAGTGATTTACTGATATATCCTACAAAACGGATCAACACCGAAAACATTATGCGAAGTGAAAGAAGCCAGTCAAAAAAGCCATATATTATATAATTTTCATTCACACAAAATGTCCAAAATAAGCAAATCTATAAAGACAAAGTAGATTATTAGTTGCTTAAGGCTTAAGGGATAGGAGTATAAGGGGTGACAGCTCAAGGGTTGGGTGTTTCTTCTTGAAGAGATGAAAAAATTTTAAAATTGACTATGGTGATGGTTGCTGTGAATATCCTAGAGACAACTGAATTGTACACTTTGGGTAAATTGTATAAGATGTGAATTATATCTCAATAAAGCAGTTAAATACACAAAACAAAACAACTCCCCCCCAAAAGACATACATCTATACATTTCAAACTTAAAATACATTTCAAATAGACAATCTTTATAAGCCTGTATCTGTTAAAGAAATTGAATCAATAATGAATAACTTTTTTAAAACAGAAAGCATCAAGCCCAGATGGCTTCACTGGTGATTGATACCAGCACATTTATGTAAGAAATTAGACTAATTCTCTATAATCTCTTCCAGAAGATAGAAGCAGAGAGACTATTTCCTAACTCAGTCTATGAGGCCAACATTACCCTAACACCAAAACCAGACAATGATGTTACACAAGAAGAAATCTACAGACCAATATTTCTCATGAAGATAGATGCAGAAATCCTCAACAAAGTATTAGCAAATAGAATCTAACGATATATTAAAAAATTATACACCATGACCATGTGGGATTTATTACACGTATGCAAGGTTGATTCAACATTTGAAAATCAATTAATGTAATCCTTCACATCAACAGCATAAGGAAGAAAGCTCTCCTGATTACATTAATGGATCCAGAAGTATTTGACATAATCCAACACCCATTAATGATGAAAACTCTCAACAGACTGGGAATAGGGGATGATTTCCTCAACCTAATAATGAACATCTATAAAAACCCTGCAGATATCACCGTACCTAATGGTGAGAAACTAGATGCTTTCCTGCTAAGATCAGGAATGAGACTAGGATTTCCCCTCTCACTACTCATTTTCAACTGTGGACTGGACGTCCCCGATAATGCAATGAGGCAAGAACTGAAAACTAAAGGTATGCAGAGTAAGAAGGAAGAAATAAAAATATCTTTGTTCACAGATGACATAATTGTGTGGAAACTCTGAAAACATCTGCAGAAAACTCCTGGAACTAATAGATATAGCAAGGTTTCAGGATACAAGATTGATACAAAAGTCAATCATCTTTAAAATATGAGGAAATCTACAAAACTCTGATGAATAAAATGAAGAACTACATAAATGAAAGTACTCCATGTTCATGAATAGGAAGATTCAATGTTATCAATATGTCATTTCTCCCAAACTTTATCTATGAACTCAACACAATCCCAATCAAAGTACCAGAAAATTATTTTGTGGCTACCAGCAAACAAATTATAAAGTTTATGTGGGGAAGCAAAAGACCCAGAATAGCTCACATAATATTGAAAAAGAAGAACAAATTTGGAGGACTGACACTACTCAACTACAGCACTTACAAAGCTACGGTAATCAAGACAGTGAGGAAATGGTGAAAGAACAGACAAATAGATCAAGGGAACAGAATAGAGAGCCCAGAAATAGACCCACATAAATAGAATCAACTGATCTTTGACAAAGGTGCAAAGACAGTACAATAAAGATTGTCTTTTCAACAAATGGTCCTGAAACAACTGGACAGCCACATGCAAAAACTGAATCTAGACACAAACCTTACACTCTTCACAAATATAAACTCAAAATGGATTACAGACCTAAATGCAAAAGGAAAAACTGTAAGATACCTACAGTATAACACAGGAGAAATTTTAGATGACTTTGCATTTGGCAATGACCTTTTAGATAAAATACCAACAGCACAGTCCATGAAAGAAACACTTGATAAATTGGACTCCATTAAAATTAAACACTACTACACTGTGAGTGACATTGTCAAGAAAATGGTAAGACAAGCCATGGACTTGGAGAAAATATTTGCAAAAGGTATATCTGATGAAGCACTGTTATCCAAAATATACAAAGAACTCTTAAAACTCAACAAAAAGAAAATAAACAGTGTGATTAATAAGTGATAAAATATCTGGACACTTCACCAAAGAAGATATATAGAGGGAGAATAAACTTGTGAAAAGATCCTCAATACACTATGTCATTAGGGGATTATAATTTAAAACAACAATAGCATACTACTACACAACTTTTGGAAGAGCAAAATCCAAAACACTGACAGCACCAATTGCTGTCAAGGATGTGGAGCAGTAGGAACACTCTTTTATTGCTGGTGGGAATGCAAAATGGTAGAGCCACTTCGAAAGCTAGTTTGGCAATTTCTTTCAAAGCTAAACATACTCCTAACCATATGATTCAGCAGTTGTGTTCTCTGGTATTTACCCAAATGAACTGAGAACTTATACCCATACAAAAACATGCAAATAGAAGTTTGTAGCAGCTTTATTCCTGATTGGAGGCAACCAAGGTGCCTTTAGTAGGTGAATGGATACATAAACTCTGGTACATCACTATGATGGCATACTACTTAGCACTAAAAAGAAATGAGCTATCAAGACATGAAAAGATGTGAAGGACCCTTAAATGCATATTATTAAGTGAAAGAAACCAGTATTATAAAGCTACATAGTGTATGATTCTATTTATGTGATATTCTAGAAAGGGCAAAACCATGGAGACAGCACAAAGATCAGTGGTTGCTAGGGGCTGGGAGGGACAAAGGGATGAGCAGGTAGAGCACAGAGGATTTTTGGGAAAGTGACATTATTCTGTATGATACTATAATGTTGTATACATGTCATTATACATTCGTCCAAACCCCATAGAACATACAATACAGAGTGAACGCTAGTGTAAACTATGAACTTGGGTAATGATGATGTATCAATGTAGATTCATCTATTACAAAAAAATGTACCACTCTGATATGGGATGTGGATAGCAGAAGAGGCTGGGGGGTGGGAGGTATATGGGAACTCTCTGTCCTTTCTGCTCAATTTTGCTGTGAACCTAAAACTGCTCTAAAAAAATAAAGTCCATTAAAAATACATTTCACAACTTCAAATTTGAGATCTCTTCATCAAAACTGAACAAAACAAAAATAGAGACAGAAGAGAGGTAAAATTATATAGAAAAGTGAAAAATACATTTGCAATATTCCAAAGAGGAAGTATGAAATTATGGAAACAAGCTGTGAATATAAGAAAAAAATACTCTTAAAGGATATTAAGAAAGTAGAAGAGCCAATGGCATTGACCTGGAAATCCCAACTGTACTGAAACATAATTATGAGTAAGCACTTGAGCAAGCCAGTTTGAAGGAGGAAAGGTTATGGCCAGAGAATGGGAAGTTTGAATTCATTGTTTCAGAGGTAATGAAGCAGTTTTGAGTTATTTTCATTCACTCATTTAATACATTTTTATCGGATGCCTAGTATGTGTCAGACACTATTTAAGGTACTTGAGATACGGTAGTAAAACAAACAAACAAACAAAAAAGCACACAAAACAAACAAAAAAACAAGCAAACAAAAAAACAAAGATTTATGCCATCGTGGAGTTGACATGTTGATAGCCTTTTGTTTCCTGACAAATTACTTCAAAATGTATCAGCCTGCAACAATAAATATTCATTATTTTACACAGTTTATAAGGGTCAGGAATTCAGGGGAAGCTGAGAATCTTTCATGAGGTTACAGTTCATATATCTGCCAGGGCTGCAGTCATCTGAAGGCTTGATGGGCAAGAGGATCTGCTTTCAGCTTCACTCACATGGCTGTTGGAAGTGGCCTCATTCCCTTGCTAGCTGTTAGCCAGAGGCCTCATCTCCTCATGATATGGGCCTGGCTACAGGGCTTCTCATGACAAGGCAGCTGGCTTGCCCCAGAATAAATGATATGCAAGAGAGTGAGAGAGAGAAACCAAAATAGAAGATGCAAGTTCTTTTAGAACCAAATCTCAGAAGTAACATACTAGCATATCTGTCACTTCTAGATACTGGGGATGCAACAGTGAGCAAAGAGGTCAATACCCTGGGCTTCTTTCAGGAGAGTCAGCAGGCATGAGGGCCTAGAGATGTACACACAGTTATAGTAGCTCCAGAGCAGATGAATTAGAGGCAGTCAAGGCATTCTCTTTAGACTGGGTAAATTTGGAGGAGGGAAGGCTTTGGTCATGAAGATTTCTCTATGCCCTTTGGTATTCAGGCCCCGGATCTTAACCTTCAGAAGGATTAACCTCTGAAGGCTGGGAATTGTCAAGTGATGGCCCAAATAAGATCAAGGACTTATTGCTGTCCTAACACAGAGGTGAGGCATACCCTCACCCCTAACTACAGTTTATGATCAGTCATAAGCTCTTATTTATTTATTTATTTTTTGGCTGCATTGGGTTGCAGCATGCGAGATCTTCATTGAGGCATGTGGGATCTTTCGTTGTGTCACACAGGCTCTTTGTCGTGGTGCCCGTGATTCTCTCTAGTTGTGATGTGCGGGTTTTCTCCCTCTAGCTGTGGCATGTGGGCTCCAGGGCACATGGGCTTTGTAGTTTGCGGTGCACAGGCTCTCCTGTTGAGGTGCGTGAGCTCAGTAGTTGTGGTGCATGGCCTTAGCTGCCCTTCGGCATGTGGGATCTTAGTTCCCCAACCAGGGATCGAACCCATGTCCCCTGCATTGGAAGGCAGATTCTTTACCACTAAACCACCAGGGAAGTCGCCAGTCACAAGCTCTTTAAGAACAAAGCTTCTCTCTTTCTCCATAGTCCCTAACACAGGGAAAAACATTTATTGAGCACAATACAATGTGGAACATGAGATTGTATGATCCATTCCACATATTAGATGCCCCACCAATATTTGGTGGACAAATGAATCAGTGAATGAAATCCAGTAATGCCTACATAACTCCTACATAACCTGTCTCTGCTGCATCAGAGAAGAACCCAGAAAGGACAGGCAAGATGAAGTCTCTACGTGATTTCATGAAGTGAATGGGGTGAGCTAGGCAGCACCACTGAAGCTGACTGTCTTTTTGTTTAGAAAGTCCACTGAGACAAAACGTAAAATATAAAAGTGAGTTGTTGCCATATACTTAATTTTATTTTTTTCAAACTGTCTTTATTAATATGGTCCACATCAATATGCTGCAAAAAGCTGGGGAACATATTACCTAGAGCCACTAATTTAAAGATTTGTTGGCCACAACCTATAACAAAATTGACATTGGAATATAATTGGCATGCCTTTAGAGTTCTAACTCTAGTAAACTAAATATGCCAGAAATATCAAATACATCTCATTTGATATCCAATTATCATCTCCAGAAATATTTTCCAAATCAGATTGCATTGTCTAGTAGAATAATATATTGTTTTCTTGAGTTCATAGATCCTGACTGGAATTTTCCTTACAAAAACATTTTGATGTGAATCAAAACTACACTTTGAAGTGAATCAGTTTAAAAATATTCAGTAACCTTATTTGTAATAAAATAAATAACAATGGAACCACTTTTTATATAGCCACATTTGGTGGATTTTCTTTGGATGTAAACATTTCTCAATGTATATGATCATGTGATTGCAAATAATTTTGTTATTAGTATCTATGTTAGTTCAGGTTCCCTGAGAAGCAGATACCAGGTTGAGGCTTCCAGGAAACAGATTAATTGGGGGGAAAAGCTTGAAAAAGATAAAAGGGAAAGAGTGAAAGAGGGCAGGAAGAGCTTTAAGACCACAATGCAGAGATGATATCTGTGAAAAGAGAGAAAAAGGATCTGATAGGAAAATTCTCAGACTGCCACACTGTTGTAAAGTTTCTGACAGGCTAAAGGGGGTACCATGAGCCAAAGTTGCCTGTTAGAGGAGCCCCATCCTCAAAGAAAGGACCTGCATTGGTAGCCCCCATCTATACTATTACTTCCCACTTAGTGATCATTCGGGAGCAGTTCAAGGGAAGCATGGCTTTGATGCAAAGACAGTGGTGGATGGAGAGGGGCAGCAGCTGAGGCTGTCAGTCAGCTAGGCTCCAGCCACCAGACCTCATAAGATCTGAATGGCACATTTTCTTTTTTCTTTTTTTTTTTCTTTTTTAAAGCTCTTTATTGGAATATAATTGCTTTACACTCTTGTACCAGCTTATGGGGTACACCAAAGTGAATCAGCTGTATTTATACACATACCCCTATATCCCCTCCCTACTGTGACTCCCTGCCACCCTCCCCGTCCCGGCCCTCCAAGGCATCACCCATCATCCAGTTGATCTCCCCTTGTTATACAGCAACTTCCCACTAGCTATCTATTTTACAGTTGGTAGTCTATATACGTCTATGCTACTCTCTCTCTTCGTCCCAGCTTCCCCTTCACCCCCAACCCCGACAACCCTGCGTCCTCCAGTCCATTCTCTGCATCTGCATCCTTATTCTTACCCTGTCACTACCTTCATCAGTACCATCTTTTTTTTTTTTTTTTTTTTTAGATTCCGTATATCTGAGTTAGCATACAATATTTGTTTTTCTCTTTTTGGCTTACTTCACTCTGTATGACAGACTCTAGGTCTATCCACCTCATTACATATAGCTCCATTTCATTCCTTTTTATAGCTGAGTAATATTCCATTGTATATATGTGACACATCTTCTTTATCCATTCATTTGTTGATGGGCATTTAGGTTGCTTCCACGTCCTGGCTATTGTAAATAGTGCTGCAATGAACATTGTGGTACATGTTTCTTTTTGTATTATGGTTTTCTCTGGGTATATGCCCAGTAGTGGGATTACTGGATCATATGGTAGTTCTATTTTTAGTTTTTTAAGGAACCTCCAAACTGTTTTCCATAGTGGCTGTACCAACTTACAATCCCACCAACAGTGCAGGAGAGTTCCCTTTTCTCCACACCCTCTCCACCATTTATTGTTTCCAGATTTTTTGATGATGGCCTGAATGGCACATTTTCATAGCCACCACCATTCATCTTTGTACTGCACAGATCTTCTCCATGCAGGTTTAGAGAACAGCTCCTCCCTCATTCTTGTGGTCCTAACTTCATGAGGAGAAACTTTGAAGGGAGAGGTTAATGGGATAAATTACTGCTCCATTTTGTCTTTGGGAACTGGTAATTATTCTTTTCCTTTTCCACTATCTATTTTAAATTTCTCTCACCTTCAGTTATTATCTTAACAAGTCTTGGAAGCTTATATAGTTGTGTGAACCAAACCTTCATTCCTGAGGGACCTGAACCCTTAGCAATAATATTTACCTCAGACTGGGATTGCTACATAACCATTAAGTTACAATAGGGCAACAGAGTACCAGGAGGCACCAAAGTAGATCACCTGGTTCCACATGCATTTCTCCCTGACCCATTGCATAACAGCAGCCCTACCTCCTCCTATTGATCATAGTCGATTATTCCTGCCACAGAGTGATTTCTCTTCTTGCCTGCAAGTCCAGTGCTTATCATTCAATGGGATACCTGCTGTGACCCCATGGATCATTTTGGTGGGAAGTAGAGACTCCTCCTTCCACTCTTGATTCCAGATCTAATTCTTCCAATTAAGGCCAAAGCCCAATATTGTGGTCTATATACTGCATCCTAGAGAATGATGCCTACTTTTTTCAGTGTCACTTTTGGTGCTTTAGCTGTGCCTTTAAATGCGGTCTATGTGGTCAGGTGCTTCTGGATAGTGTAGCATGTTATATGACCAATGGATCCTCTTGTCATGGACCCATTTCTGCACATCCTTTACTGTGAAGTGGCTACCCTGTGCAGACGTTATACTGGGTGGGATTCCATGACTGTGGATCAGGCACTCAAAAAGCCCCCGGTTAGTGGTGCTTACTAAGGCTGTGCAAACAGAAAGCAAAATCTCATACCCTGTCATCATGATCCTCTGATCCTTCCAGGATAGAATGGGTCCAATGCAGTCAAATTGCCACTAAGTGACCTGTTGGTCTCCTTGAAAATAGTGATATATTTGGGAAGCAGCCTTGGCCTTTGTTGCCACAGGTTGAATATTCATAATGGGAAACAGCTAGAATATCTTGGTATATACATTTTTATGCTATTGGGCCCACATATAGGCTCCATTTCTGCCACCATGGCCACTCCTTTGAGGTGCCCATTATGCCACTCCTGAGGTAGCCAAGATGGGTGCTGGTTAATGTCAATTAGCCAAATCATTTTGTCTACTTAGTTGTCCAGTTACTCTTTTATGATGGATGGTTTCAAGTAGCCATTAAAGTAGAACTAATACAAACATCTTCTCATTTCATGACCACTCCCATGTGTCCATTCACGTGCCTCTACTCCAGATTACCTTTTATCTGACCTTTTCTTTCCAGGCTCCTGATCAGATGGCCAGATCATTGGTTACCACCTATAAATCTATGTAGACTCTCACCTTGCGCCACTTCTCCTTCCATACGTAGTGAATGATCAGGTGCACTGCTTGTAGCCCTACCCACTGGGAACGTTTTCTGTCTCTGCTGCTTTTCAGGACCACCCCTAAATGTGGCTCTAATGCATTCACTATCCATTTTTACTTGCATCCACATACCAGGCTGGTCCACCTATAAACCAACCTTGAGCTTTTTTTCCTTCCTCCTTCAGCAGGTTATATGGGTCCACACACTCTCCCCCTGCCCCCATACAGCTAAAGGTACAAGCCAGGAGAGAGGCACTGGTGCAATTGTGGTAGGCAACATGGGGATCTAGGCTACCTGCTCATTCACCTCTCCTGTGCTTTCTGGTCCTCTTTGCACCTAATTCAGATGTTCTGTTTCCAACTTATGATGGCCTGAAAGAATTCTGTGGATACTGAAAGAATCCACATTAATGGGTAATTCCATATGTATGGTCACTTGGTGCTGCGTGGTCAAGCATTCTGTCTACTAGATCCTGGTACCAAACCAGGAGCTCTCTCTCAAAAGGTATATCATTATCAGCTGTAGATGGCATGGCTTTACTCTGGAATCCTGGGACTTCCCATAAGGTCCACATTGCATTCTTTTCAACCCAAAGCACAGAGACTACAGAATCACGTGGCCCCAAAAACAAAGCTGATGGCAGCATGGGCTGGACCTACTGCAGAGACCCTTCCTGCACAGAAGACCCCACTGAAAGCTGGAAGCCTTCTAGGTCACCTAGGATATGGGCCAGAGCAGTATACCTAAGTGTTGCTTCCAAAACCCAGAGGCCTCCTAAGCACTGTGCTTCCTTATTTGTTGGAGGGGATGCACGGTGCAGCAACTTGTCTTTTACTCTGTAGGAGGTATCCTGGCATTCTCTTGACCACTGTAACTTGAAAAATGTTGATAATGTAATGTCTCTAAATCTTCTTAGGGTTTATCTCTCACCCTCTAGAGCACATGTGTCTTACCAAGCCCTAGTATAATAACCCCTTATTGTCCTTCCTGTCCAATCAGTATAATGTAGTAGATATAATGGATCCGTGTGATGTTCTGTGAGATGGCTTGGTGGTTCAGATCTTGTTTGTGGTGGGCAAAAATCTATAAATAAATATTGTATCTGTTCCAGATGTGAATGTGAAATGTTTCTTTTTCCCCCAGATTTATTGAGATATAATCGACACATAATGTTGTATGAGTTTAAAGCTTACAACATGGTTATTTGATACACTTTTATGCTGAGAAATGATTACCACCATAGAGTAAGCTAACATCTCCGTCACCTCACATAATTACCATTTTTTTAGAGTGAGAAAATTTAAGATCTAATCTCTTAGCAACTTTCAAGTATATAATACAGTATTATTAACTACAGTTACCATACTGTACATTAGATCCAGAGAACTTATACATCTTATAACTGGAAGATTGTGCCGTTTGACCAACATCTCTACATTTCCTCCCCACCCCAGTCTTTGGCAATCACCATTACACTCTCTGTTCCTATTAATTTGGCTTTTTTAGATTCCACATGTAAGTAATAACATACAGTATTTATCTTTCTCTGTCTGACTAATTTTACTTAACATAATGTCCCCAAGTTTCAATCATGTTGTTGCAAATGGCAGAATTTCCTCATTTTTTATGGCTGAATAATATTCTGTTGTACATATATACCACAAAATCTTAAACCATTCATCTTCGACAGACACCTAGGTTATTTCCATGTCTTGGTTACCATGAATAACGCTACAATGAACATGGAAGTGCAGATTTTTTTTTGAGGTATTGATTTCATTACCTGCCTTTGTGAATTGATGATTTTCCATAGTGGTATGTTCTGATCCCTTTAGCTTTATCTTTTGTGTATCTTCTGGAGGTTTTTTGCTTTGTGGTTACCATGAGGCTTACATAAAACACACTTATAGATATAACAGTATATATTAAACTGATAGTAATTTAAATTCAACCACATACAAAATCCAGTGAAGTTATCTTTCAGAAATGACAGTGAGGTAAAGACTTTCCCAAACAAAGTTAAGAGAGTTCATCATCACTAGACCAGACTTACAAGAACTGCTGAAAGGGGTTCTTCATGGTGAAATGAATGGACACTAATTAGTAACATGAAAACATATTAAAATATAAAACACACTGGTAAAAGTAAGCATACAGTCAAATTCAGAATACTCCAGTACTGTAATATGGTATTATGTTAATCATTTAACTATAATATGAAGGTTAAAGGACAAAAGTGTTATAAATAACTATAGCTAAAATAATTTATTAATGAATCCACAATATAAGAAGAGATAAAGTGTGATGTCAAAAACGAGATAGTTGGGGGATACATTGGTAGAGCTTTTGTATGTGGTTGAATTTAAATTGTTATCAGTTTAATATATACTGTTATATCTGTAAGTGTATTTTATGTTAGCCTCATGGTAACCACAAAGCAAAAAACCTCCAGAAGTTTTGATTTTAGTTCCTCTAATAATTAGTAATGGTGAGCATCTTTTCATGTGTTTATTGGCCATCTGTATGTCTTCTTTGGAGAAATGTATATTGAAGTTTTCTGTCTTTTTTTTTTATTGGGTTGTTCATTTTTTTGATATTAAGCTGCATGAGCTGTTTGTATATTTTGGACATTAATCCCTTGTCAGTTGCTTCATTTGCAAATATTTTCTCTCATTCTGAGGGGTGTCTTTTCGTCTTGTTTATGGTTTCCTTTGCTGTGCAAAAGCTTTTAAGTTTAATTAGGTCCCATTTGTTTATTTTTGTTTTTATTTTCATTACTCTAGGAGGTGGTTCAAAAAAGATCTTGCTGCAGTTTATGTCCAAGAGTGTTCTGCCTATGTTTTCCTATAGGAGTTTTAGAGTATCCAGTCTTACAAAATGGGTCTTTAACCCATTTTGAGTTTATTTTTTTGTATGGTTTTAGAGAGTGTTCTAATTTCATTCTTTTACAGGTAGCTGTCCAGTTTTCCCAGCACCATTTACTGAAGAGACTGTCTGTTCTCCATTGTATATTCTTGCTTCCTTTGTCATAGATTAGGTGACCATGGGTGCGTGTGTTTATCTCTGGGCTTTCTATCCTGTCCCATTGATCTATATTTGTGTTTTTGTGCCAATACCATACTATCTTGATTACTGTAGCTTTGTAGTATAGCCTAAAGTCAGAGAGCCTGATTCCAGTGGTTCCATTTTTCTTTCTCAAGATTGCTTTGGCTCTTTGGGATCTTCTGTGTTTCCATACAAGTTGTAAAATTTTTTGTTCTAATTCTGTGAAAAATGCTGATGGTAATTTGGTAGTGATTGCATTGAATCTGTAGATTGCTTTGGGTAATATAGTCATTTTCACAATATTGATTCTTCCAATCCAAGAACATGGTATATCTCTCCAACTGTTTGTGGCATCTTTGATTTCTTTCATCAGTTTCTTATAGTTTTCTGAGTACAGGTCTCTTGCCTCTTTAGGTAGGTTTATTCTTAGGTATTTTATTCTTTTTGTTGCAGTGGTAAATGGGATTGTTTCCTTAATTTCTCCTCCTGATCTTTCATTGTTAGTGTGTAGGAATGCAAGAGATTTCTGTTCATTAACTTTGTATCCTGAAACTTCACCAAATTCACTGATCAGCTCTAGTAGTTTTCTGGTGGCATCTTTAGGATGATTCTAAGTATAGAATCATGTCATCTGCAAACAGTGACAGTTTTTCTTCTGCTTTTCCAATTTGGATTCCTTTTATTTCTTTTTCTTCTCTGATTGCCATGGCTAGGACTTCCAAAACTATGTTGAGTAAGAGTGGAGAGAGTGGACATCTTTGTCTTGTTCCTGATCTTAGGGGAAATGCTTTCAGTTTTTCACCATTTGCCATATATGTCAAATGCACACCACACTTGCTGTGCGTTTGACATATACAGCCTTTAGTATATTGAGGCAGTTTCCCTTTATGCCCACTTTCTGGAGAGTTTTTATCATAAATGGGTGTTGAATCTTGTCAAAAGCTTTTTCTGCATCTATTGAGATGGTCATTGGTTTTTATTCTTCAGTTTGTTAATACAGTGTATCACATTGATTGATTTGCATATATTGAAGAATCCTTGCACACTACTCAACTACAACACTTACAAAGCTACAGTAATCAAGACAGTGAGGAAATGGTGAAAGAACAGACAAATAGATCAAGGGAACAGAATAGAGAGCCCAGAAATAGACCCACATAAATAGAATCAACTGATCTTTGACAAAGGTGCAAAGACAGTACAATAAAGGTGTCAACTGAGCTGCATTCTCACTGGAGCATCTGGGGGGAAATATGCTTCCAAATTCATTCTTTGTGTTGTGTTGGCAGATTTCAGTTCCTTGTGGCTGTAGGATTGAGGTTGCCCTTTCATTTTTGGCTGTCGGCCAGAGGCCACTCTCAGCTCTTAGAGGGGACTCACGTTCTTTGCCACCTAGGCCATTCCATATTCAACCCAGCACCAATGTGTCAAATCCTTCTCATGCTTCCAGTCTCTGAATGCTCTGTCTCTGACCTCTAGACCCAGATTTAAAGACCTTATGTGATTAGATTAGGACCACCCAGATAATACTCCTTTTTTAAAGTCAGCTATACCATCTAACATAGCCTAATCATGAGAGTACAGTCCATCACATTTACAGTTCAGGGGATTATGCAGGGTGAGCGCACCAGGGGGTGGGGATATTGGGGTCATCTTATAATTTTACCTGCCAGAAATGGTTTACTTTCCACTAGGGTCACTAGTTTAATTTTCCCTCTTGTCATGGTCCAATTCATGAACCATGCAGTGGTTCTGAGACCCAGACTGCTTGGATATAGGGACTTAATTCCCTGAGGTTTTGGAGTTTGCTAGTGTACAATTGCCATCCGGGCATCTGACAAAGTGAAGGAAGAAAACATATCTGCAGGATCTTGCAGTTTTTATGGTCCAGATCTGAAAGATGCATATATTATTTAAACCCTCATTCCATTGGTCAGAAAAACTCAGTCATAAGGCTTCACCCAACTCCCCACAAATTTGTAAAGTGTCTGTGTGACAATGACAAAAGAAGAGCTTGAGTGAACACATGACATTGTCTCTGTCACACAACCTCTTCTTGATTCCTCAGGGTTGTTATTTTAAACACATGATAGATTCTCACCAATTGTTGCTCAATGCATGAATGAATGAATTAGTCAACCAAATATTATACAGTAATATCACCTGGGCTTTTTGAGGTGAGGAAAATCATTTCATGGCATACTGCTGTAGTCTATTTTCCTTTTGGTCATGATGCTCAGCTGTTAATTTTCAACCTGCTAGTATTTCCCTGAGTATACTGATCTTTCTTGTCAGTCTGGCTTGACTCTTTTTTTTTAAATTAATTAATTTATTTATTTTATTGGCTGTGTTGGGTCTTTTTTGCTGTGCGTGGGCTTTCTTTTTAGTTGCAGTGAGCGGGGGCTACTCTTCCTTGTGGTGGGCGGGCTCCTCATTGCCGAGGCTCCTCTTGTTCCAGAGCATGGGCTCTAGGGACGTGGGCTTCAGTAGTTGCAGCACATGGGCTCAATAGTTGTGGTGCATGGGCTTAGTTGCTCCACAGCAACTTCCTGGGGCAGGGCTCGAACCCCTGTCCCCTGCATTGGCAGGCAGATTCTCAACCACTACGCCACCTATGAAGCCCTTGCTGGACTCTTACTGTGAGTTGTGAAGAGAGAAAAAATTAGAACTCTGTGTTAAATAACACAAAATCTTTTCTAAGTTATGGCTTGAGGAATTCCTCTGTGAGCAAATCCCTTGAGGTTTAGTTGATACCAGAGTGAATAGAAAGATTAAACTGCAAAATATGAAGCCTATACTATGTGTTAGGAAATTTGTTCGGTATCTCATTGTATCCTTTGTAGTTATAATGTGGTTACAGCTGTTACATATGGTTATACCTTGTTACATATTTAAGGTGATATTACAAATGAGGAAACAGAGACTCAAAATGCATTCTGTTGTAACTGGCAGGTATCTGTAAACTCCAAAAATATTTGAAAGCTAAACAACATACTTTAATTATCCCATGGGCTAAAAAATAAATCAGAAAAAGTTAAAATGAAAATAAAAGTACATGTCAAAATTTGTGAGATATAGGAAAAACAGTGCTTAGAGGGAAATTTATAGTTTTAAATGCTCACACTTGAAAAGAATAAAAGATAAAAATCAATAACACAAGCTTCCACCTTAACAAACTAGAGAAAAACGTGAAAATTATCTGCAACGTAAGTAGAAGAAAGAAGTTAATAAATTGTAAATATGAGAACAGAAATCAGTGAAATAGCAACTGGACAAACAGTAGGGAAAGATCAAGGCAAAAAAGAAAGTTGGATCTTTGAAACAAAATTGATTAACCACTAGCTGGGCTGATGAAGAAAAAGAGAGAGACAGTGGGGGGTGGGGGGTGGGGGTGGGGGGACAGGGCACAAATTACCAGTATCAGGAATAAAAGAAAGCCATCATGAAGAAGTGACATTCTTCTCTGCCACTTTTCAGAAGAAACAAACAAACAAAACAAACAAAAAAACCAAACCAAACCAAAAAACAAACAAACAAACAAAAAACCCACAAACTTACAGCAGCCAGAGCAGTGCATAGTGAAGAAAGAGGCTACTAAATTTTGGTAAGAACACTTTGTGGCGGTGTTCCCTGGCACAGAGCGGCCGCGGCAATGGCGTATGCCCATCTCTTCAAGTACATCATCATCGGCGACACAGGCGTTGATAAAGCATGCTTATTGCTACAGTTTACAGACAAGAGGTTTCAGCCAGTGCATGACCTTACTATTGGTGTAGAGTTTGGTGCTCGAATGATAACTATTGACGGAAAACAGATAAAACTTCAGATATGGGATATGACAGGGCAAGAGTCCTTTCGTTCCATCACAAGGTCATATTGCAGTGGTGCAGCAGGGGCTTTACTAGTGTATGATATTACAAGGAGGGACACATCCAACCACTTGACAACCTGGTTAGAAGATGCCCACCAGCATTCCAGTTCCAACATGGTCATTATGCTTATTGGAAATAAAAGTGATTTAGAATCTAGAAGAGAAGTAAAAAAAGAAGAAGGTGAAGCTTTTGCACAAGAACATGGACTTATCTTCATGAAAACTTCTGCTAAGACTGATTCTAATGTAGAAGAGGCATTTATAAACACAGCAAAAGAAAATTATGAAAAAACCCAGGAAGGCGTCTTTGGCATTAATAACGAGGCAAATGGCATTAAACTTGGCCCTCAGCATGCTGCTGCTGATGCCACACACGCAGGCAGTCAGGGAGGACAGCAGGCCGGGGGAGGCTGCTGTTCAGTCTGTTTTTACTGTCTCGCTGCCCAAAAGGGGCGACTCATCTATTCTTTCACCCTCTCCTCCTGCTCAGCTGAGACATGAAACTATTTGAAATGGCTTTATGTCACAGAAGACTTTAATCCTTCAAATTCTTGTATAACTTTGAATAAATTGTTGATGTTCACTTAAAAAGACTGATTTTGGAGATTGTATTCATGTCTATTTGCATTTGATTTCTAGGTCAATCGATGCGATTATTTTTGTTAAATGTTGTCTTGTGCCCTTACCTATGAACTGAATTTTATTAAACACTACAAAGTCATCCTGAGTATTCTAAATCAGTTTGTGTAGTTAGGTTTCCCCACACCTGTGGTTACCCAATGTTTAATATTATAGAACTGTCCTCAAAAGTTTGTCAATTTTCAAGGCTATACGGAAAACAGAAGGACTCTTTTAATTCTGTGTTTATCATTTACTTTCTGTATATATAGTTCAATAACCTGCTTGGGTGTAATTTGCCAAGCTTGAATTCTTTAATGCATTTGCATAAATTCTATACTGTTTAGCACTTAAAGCTACAGAAGCATCATTAAGAATTGTTTGAACACTGAATTTTAAACTTTTTTGACATTGTTAACAAGCATGTTCATCTTTTCTTGTCACTAGTGCAAGAGAAATATACTTAATGTACACTACTAAAAACTATGTATGTGTTAACCTGTTTTAATGCCAAAAGTTTGCTATTTGTCCACAGTTTCCTTAAGACCACTTCAGAAAAGGATTTGTTTGCCTTAACGCATACTGTTGGGTAAAAACACCGTGTAATGAGTGAGGTGGGCGGAAGCAAGAACTCCCGCCACCTGAGCGACTCCAGGAGGAGTGAATGTCCATGTAGATGGCACATTATGAGGACTTTAATCTTTCCTTAAACACAATAATGTTTTCTTTTTTTCTTTTATTCACATGATTTCTACATATATTTTTCATGCAGGACAGGTTTTCAACCTTGATGTACAGTGACTGTGTAAAATTTTTCTTTTGGTGGCAGCATATAATCTTTAAAATATGGTAAGCATCTTGTCTGTTCTGAAGGGATGTGACAATAAACTTACCAGATGGAAAATCCTGTTAAAAGTAGAAAGGCTTTAGTAATTTGCTCAGCGTGGTGGTTTTATCCTTCTTTTTCTTTTTCTCCCTTGGTCTATAATGAAATTGTTAGAGCAGTGCAAAATAAAATGCTATGTACATTAAAAAAATACATTGTGGAGGTTTTGCTTATCTGCCTAACATTCCCCATTCTCCAGAGCAGTGGTGGCCATGAGAGTGACAGCCACATTCATGGTGCTTCTTGCTGGTCCCAGTGGTCACAATATGGACCTTGTTCTCCAAAAAATGTGATTGTGCCTTCTGACCTGTATGGAGGATACCTCAGGGAAGGGCACAGAGGATGACTTCTGTTTCCCACTGCCCCTCCCAGGCATGGAGTGGCTTTCTCATTTGCATCTCTCGAAAGCATGTAAAACCATATCATGCCCATAGCTTCCTCGGGCAAGGGAAAGAAGATAAGGCAATCAGCAGGGAGCCCCCAAAGCCTGGGAAGGGCAAGGGTGATGAGGAAAATTCCTGGGGGGAATAAGAGTTTTGAAGGGCATAGCACAGATTCCAGAGTGCAATGCATATGCACAAGGCAGGACACAGGCTTGGCAAAGGTCTGAGAGGAAGCCAGGCTTGCACACGTGGCTGGCCTTTTGGCTCCTCAAAAGCAGTAGGTGAAGGCTAAGGCAGAGTTGGAGGCAGCGTGGCTAAGTAAGCATTGGTGGAGTGCCCCAGATCAGAAGCCAATCTGCAAAGACTAGACAATATTGCTTTCCTTTCCTTTTTGGCTCCAGACCCTTCAGGGAATCTCCGTCAAGTCACTATCTGACCACTGATAAAATAGGACAACTTCAGTGACCACATATGACAAGGATTTCAGTCTTTGCAAAAATACATATTCCAGTGTGTGTATACACCACAATTTGTTTATCCACTCATCCCTTGGTGGACATATGGGTTGTTTCAACCTTTTGAATACAATGAATAATGCTGCTGTAAGCATTTGTATACAAGAATTTGTTTCAGCACCTCTTTCAATTCTTTCGGGTATACACCTAGGAGTGGAGTAGCTGGGCCATATGTTACTCCAGTGTTAAATTTTGTGAGGAACCACCAAACTGTTCTCCACGGCAGGGAAACCATTTTGTATTCTCACCAACAATGTACAGAAGTTCCAATTTCTCCACATCCTCACCAAAGTTCACCTTGTCATGTTCCTTTTTTTAAAAAAAAAAGCTATAGCCAATGTAGTGGGTGTGAAGTGGCATCTTATTGTGGCTTTGATTTGCATTTACCTAATGACTCATAGATTTTCCTCTGATGGTCGCTTTTGCTCTGCAAGTTTTGGTATGCTGTGTTTCCATTTTCAACTGTCTAAATGTATTTTTAAATTTCCCAACTTGACACATGATGTATGTAAACCCATCGAGTAATGAGCTGGGATATAAAGGAGTTTTGATGCATGCACTTTAAATTGTTATGCCATTTTTGTGCAGAATCTTAATGTTTTATAAATGGAAAAACGTGTATAAAAACCCACTTGTTTGGGTCAGAAGGTGCCTCCTTCTCGAGGAGGAGGGCAGGGCCTCTCAGGTCTGGACACACTGGCTCATGATTGCGGCAGGGAAGAGCAATGCAGGACACACAACATACAACGTGCAGCAGCACTCTTTATTATGAAAACAAACAGCAATCGTGAGTGGGAAAAATACACAGAACAACTGACCCTTCAGGTGGCTATGTTACCTGGCCTGCAAGGTAACTTTCGCTTCTTGGTCAGCCAGGCCTCCAACTCCAGTCATGGGCATGGCCCGAGGCTGGAGAGAAAAGATGAGGTGGATGAAGACAAAGATGACATCCAAGGGCTCCTTTTAGGGGATTTCTTTGAAGGCCTCCTCTGGGATCTTGCCCTCAGTCTGGAGAGAAGGAGTCAGGATGTCAGAAGAGCCAACTCTCCGAGTTCCATTCCCAAGTCTCCAGCCTCCACCTTCTTGGCCTCCCTGAAGGCCCAGAAATGTTCATCTTTAACCCACTTGATTCCCAGACCTCACCTTGAGCATATTGAAGACCTGACCAGCTCTGGTGTAGTTCCATTCGTTGTCCTGAAGGCACCTGCAGAGGAAGAAGAACAAGTGATCTCCATTATCACCACAGTACAGACACGCTGACCATGCAATGCCACCGCTAAATCTATGCCACTTTCTTGCTGGGACACACGTACCAGTATGAACACTATGTGTAATGACGAAGAAAGACCCAGTGGAAACCAAACCATCTATCATTAGCATTCATGCCCACTAGAATTCAAAACAGAAAAGTAGAGCTGTGCAAAAGAACAAGGGAATTCAATATATATTGATCAAGAACGATGTTCAAGAAAATAACAAATGAAAAATTCTAAAGGACAAGTTTCTAACCATCTTTTATTGAGATCTAATGCACACACCACTTTAAAGTATACAAACCAGTGCTTTTTAGTTCATTCACAAGCTTGTGCAACCGTCACAACTATCTAACTCCAAAATAATTTTGTCACCTCAAAAAGAAACTCCTTAACCATTAGTGATCACTCCCTATTCCTCCCCTTCCCCCAGACCCTGGTGACCACTAATCTGCCTTTGGTCCCTGTGGATTTGCCAATTCTGGACATTTCATACAATATGTGACTTTTTGTGACTGGCTTCTTTCACTTAGCCTCATGTTTTCAAGGTTCATCCACGTCACGACATGTACCAGAACAGTATTCTTTTTTATGACTGAATAACATTCTACTATATGGATGTGCCAGATTTATTCTTCCATTCATCAGCTAAAGAGCATTTGGGTTGTTTCCACTTTTTGGCTGCTGTGAATGTTCCTGAACAAGTTTTAGAGTCAACATAGGTTTCCATTTCTCCTGGTAAAATACTTGGGAGTGGGATTACTGAGTCATATGGTAACTCCATGTTTAACATTTTGGGGAAGTGCCAAGATGTTTTCCTAAACCACTGCTCTATTTTATATTCCCACCAGTAATACATGAGAATTCCAATGTCTCCACATCCTCACCAACACTTGTTATCATTCGTTTCATTGATTAAAGCCACCTTAGTGGGTGTGACCTGGTAATTCATTGTGGTTTCAATTTGCATTTCTTTAATGACTAAGGACGTTGAGAAGTTTTTCATTTCCTTGTTGGCCATTTATATATCTTCTTTGGAGAAATGTCTGCTCAGATCCTTTCCCCATTTTAAAAAAATTGGGTTGTTTGCCTTTTTACTGTTGAGTTGCCAGGGCTCTTCATACATTCTTGCCAGATGTGTGGTATGCAAATATTTCCTCCCATTCTGTTGGTGGGCTTTTCACTTTTTTGATACTGTGCACTGATGCTCAAAATGTTTTAATTTTGATGAAGTCAACAATGTATCTACTTTTTTCCTTTGGTTGCTTGTGCTTTTGGTGTCATGTAAGAAATGACTGCCTAACTCATGAAGACTTATACCTATGTTTCCTTTCCAGACTTTTATAGTCTTAGCTCTTACTTTTAGATCTTTGATCCATTTTTAGTCTATATTTGTACATGGTGTGTGAGTCAGGGGTCAAAATTCATTGGTTTGCATGTGGATATCCACTTGTCCCAGCACCACTTGTTGAAGACACTATTATTTTCCCATCAGATTTTTTTCAGCACTCTGTGAGGTTGATAATCAATTGACCATAAATGTGAGGGTTTATTTGTGGACTATCAGTTCTATTCCATGGATTCATATACTGTCCACATGCCAGTACCACATAGTCTTGATTACTGTGGCTTTGTAGCAAGTTTTGAAATTGGGAAGTGTGAGTCCTCTAACTTTGTTCTTCTCTTTCAAGATCGTTTCGGTGCACTTCCACATGAAGTTTAGGATAAACTTGTCAATGTTTGCAAAGAAGGATTCTGATAGGGACTGCATTGAATCTAGTTTGCTCTGGGTAGTATTGCCATCTTAATAATATTAAGTCTTCCAACCCATGAAAATGGAGTGTCTTTCCACTTATTTAGGTCTTTATTGTTTTTTCAACAGCGTTTTACAGACTCCAGAGTATGAGATTTGTGCTTCTTTTGCTACACTTGTTTCAAAGCATTTTACTCTTTTGATGCTATGGTGACTGGGTTTGTTTTCTTAATTTCATTTTTAGGTTACTCATTGCAAGTACATAGAAATACAAATAAGTTTTGTATATTGGTCTTGTATCCTGCAACCTTGGTGAACTTGGTTATTAGTTCGAGTGGGGTGTTTTGTTTGCTCGTTTGTTTGTTTTGTTTTTTGGTGTGTGTGTGTGTGTGGATTCTCTTGGATTTTTCATATACAAGATAATGTCATTGAGCATTATACTATCTTAAAAACCCTGTACATGTATAATAGTATGATACCCTTTTCATGGGCTCACTTTTCTTTTTGGAAGCAAAATATTCAAAAAGCTATTTTTCCAAATTGCTTGCAAGTTTCCATGATTCCCGCTCCCCCTTTTCCAACCCAAGCTCATTCCCATGCACACCCAGCACTCACTTCTGAGACCACTCGAGTTTCATCCCAGACAGGGTGGAGAAAGCCTGCACCATTTCCTGCTGCTCCTGGGAGAGGGCTTGCGTGGAGCTGGAGGTGGATGTCGGCATTGGGATGGAGGACATCCTCTGAGTCTCACTGGGGCTGGCATCCCTCACAAACAGCTCGTCATTCACGATGCATAGACTGGAGCAAAAAGGGGCACTCGGACAACTGGAAAGGTGGACCACCCCACACCCCCAACAATGATTCTGCTCCCACTGCCACTCAGCAACTAGTTTCTTTCCATACCCCTCCTGTGTCTGTCCCCCAGGTTCCTTGACTGGTACCTCTGCCCCTCCCACAGAGCCTGCCTTTGGAGAAATTGTCTACCACCTTCATTAGATTTATAGGTTAATCTCCAACCCAGGGACGATTTTGCATTTCCCCTTTACAACAGCCCAAGGACTGGACAGTCTGATCCCCATTTTCAGAACAAGACAATGAGTCACAGAGAGGTCATGTGACTTGATCGAGGTCACACAGCAAGTGAGTGTTGGGTCAAGGAGAGAACCCATATGCCGCTTCCAGAGCCCATGCTCTTCTTAACCACTAGCCGACACTGCTCCTTGGATCTACCTGCTGGCTTTCCACCATGCTGACTAACCCTACGGTCTGCATCACCACATTCCCACGCCCCTGAGCCCAGGCTGGGATGGGCGTTCCCACCCACAACATGGCTCTCACCTGGAATGGCTAGCAGGGGTAGTGATGAAGGTCCGGGTGAAGGCACGCACACAGCCCTGAGAACCTTCTTCCACTTCAACAACAAACAACAGTATCCCTTAGAGCCACGGGTGCTTTGCACACTCACATGGGGGTCCCCAGTCAGGGTCATGACTTGACACAGGCTGAGGGGACAGTTGTTCACCAGGGCCAGGGTGTCAGGAATGGGGAGGGCAACTATAGGAGCAGTCTGCTCCCAGTGACAGGGCCCCATGACAACCACTTCACAAGTTCATGAGATGCATTTTTCATCGCTGCCCAAGAGGTGGATATCACTACCCCATTTTGCAAATGAGGAAACTGCGAGGTTAAGTAATGGCCTAAGTTCTCAGACTAAGGATCTGCGATGAGAGCCACCAAACTCCACAGCCTATGTCCCTAATGCCCAGAGTGTGCGGGGCAGGCAGACATGGACACAGCTCAGACCTGGGTTGGCTGTGGGAAGACTGAGGGCTAGAGAACCCAGTAGGGATGGGATGAGAAGGCAAAGGAGGGGAGGGAAGGGGAGGGAATGGAAGGGAAGGGGTCAGGGAAGCCTGGAGGGTTCTGGGAGGGAGACGGGCCAGGGGAAGGGAGCAGTGGGGCAACTGGGGAGGGATCTACACACACTCACCTTCCTTGAACACCCCATTGACAGAGAAGCAGAGCATCGTTTCCTGAAAGGGAAGAGCCCAGGCACTCAGTCACCGCCTCAACCTCCTACCCACCTGTGGCTTCCTGGGCCCGCCCCAGGGAGGAAGCAGGCACTCACCGTCTGGAACCACAAGTCCACCATGAAGGAGCTGAGGTCATGCTGAGTCTTGGGCAATGCACAGAGGGCCCACAGAATGTCACCTTTTGTGTGCTTCAGCAGCTGGAGCCGCAGGTCTGTTGGGGGAGGGGAAGCAAGCGGAGGTCAGAGGCTGCCTCGCCCTGGAACCTATGATTGACCCCTTCACCACCCTTTCCCACCCAGTCTTCCCATCACACACTCACGGGGGTCCTTGAGCTTCTTCATATTCCTGCTGACCTTGAAGTACTCGCCCAAGCTGCTTTTAGGAGACAAAGAGGAACAGTGGGTGGTGGTCCAGCCAGTGTGGGTGCTTTCAGGAGCTGGCCTGTGTCTGCTGGGGAGCTACATGGCCCGGGAGCAGAGCCCAGGCTGTGATACTCACGGGGCTGGGTCCTCGGGGTGGAAGGAAATGGTCAGGGAGAAGCAGGCCTCCTCGTGATAAGTGCCCAGGAGATGCTGTCGGTCTCCATAGTCATGGATCAAGTAATACCTGAGGGGGAGCAATGAGGACAGGCTGTATCTGTGGTCTGGACCTAAGTGAGACATGAAAACTCCTATGAGCAGACCTGAGCTTGGGTGGCCTCACCTGTCCTAGCCCTCCTCCCCTTGCTCAGATTCCCAAGGGTACTTACTGCTGCAGGAATTGCAGGACAATACTCTTCAATGTCTCAGATCCTTTATAGCTTTCCTGGAATCAAAAGGCATTTAAGACTATGTGGCTGATAAAGCCTCCCCATAACACCCCAAGTGTTGTTTGTTCCTTTTCCTCACCTCGCAGGGCTTTATTACGTAAGGAGTGCCAATGTCAACGATAATTGGTGAGGGTAACTCCTGGCCATCCTGGAGAAGGGAAGAGGAAGTCAAGAGTGGAGACCAGGGGAGTGGCCCTGGATGATCAGGGGAAAGGATGGGCCCAGGAGGGTGAGGGTTAGAGGTCAGGTGTGAAAGGGCCCTGGAAATTCCATGGGGAAGTTTACAGTGCATGTCTTCATCGTGAGGTCCTGGACGTCTCCAGTATATGTACCGTGTGTGTGTGTGTGTGTGTGTGTGTGTGTGTGTGTGTGTGTGTGTGTGTGTATTTATGGGTGTTTTTTGAGTGAGTGTATCCATGTCATTTTTAGGACTCCATGTCCCCTAAGATGGTTAAGGGTCTGATGCAAATGTATAATCTAGGCAAGACCCAAAGCGCTTGAGGGCAGGTGCAGAGGTCACCAAGGTTACTAAGAGACAATGATGAAAGTTGGCACTCACCAGGCGTAACAACTTGGGGAAACAATCCCGGATGGCACTGTCCAAAACCAAAAATAGAAAGAAGTGATTGACGACAGTTCAGGGTTGCAAACCCTCTCTCCCTCGGTCTCTCCCTCTTTCTCTCCTTCTTCTCCTTCCCCTGGGTAGTTCCTACCCAGACTGCCCTGACTCCCTTCTCCTGTGCCACAAGGACCAGCATTTCAAACTCATGCTGCAGGCCTTCCTTCCTCTCCCTTCCTTCCTCCAGAGCCCCACTGGAGGCGGTGGAGAGAAGAGGGAATGGGGTGGGTACCCAGGGCTCTGCTACCTCACTGAGCATCCGGAACTCTGCCAAGACCAGGACACCCCCTGCCCAGGGATCGCCCAGGATGCTGGGGCAGGAAGGGGAGTGAGGCGGGGCTCAGGAGGCAGGGAGGGAGATGGAGGCGGATGAAGACAGAAAAGGAGTGAAGGTAGGAGGGGGAGATGAGAGAGACATAGGGGCATAGAGACGAGGGGGAGAGAGAGAAAGCAAAGGGAAGGGAGAGAAGCTCTACTGTGGTGGGGGTCAGGGAAGAAGAGAGGAGAAAGAGGAAATGGCACCCCTGCTGCAGCCCTGTCCTTCACCTGCCCTGGGATGGCCCAGGCACTCCAGGTAGGAATGGAAAATATGCACATGTTGGGCTGGAGGCCCAATGGGTGCTGCTTGAAACTTTGGCACCTGCGCGAGCTCAGTCAGACTTGGGCCTGGGAAATGGAGCAGCCATGGGGGCAGACCTTCCCCAGGAGGAGGGCAGTGTCAGGTCCCAGCTCAGCATAAGGGCTGAGGTTCCACAACCCTCTTGTGATCACCATCTTCTCTCCTGATGGCCCCTGCACCTGTCTCAGTTGGCTCTTTATCTGAGGAATCACACCTGTCTCAGGCTGCCCAGGGCTCCTCTGAAGGACCAGGCGGGATGATGTGACGTGTGCAGGGAGGGATGTGAAGTGCCCCTGAGAGGCCTGTCCTTCTGTCTCCTCTACCACCTCTGCCCTCTGCCTTCCACTCCTGACTCAGGAAACCCTCGACTCACTGGCAGGGGCCCACATCTGGCCCCTTGACTCAAGGAACCCTGCTTTTTCCCAAGAAGGGTCCAGCCCCCGGCACTGGGCCCACAGAACAGATGTCATGACAGCAGCCACCCAGGGCCTCAGCTCCCAGCATGGGGCAGGACAGCCCCCATGTCAATGTCTGGGAGAGGAGAGGGGACCCTGCTGGAGGAAGGGGAAGGGGGCCCCTCTCAGAACAGGGGAGGGAAACCCCATCTCAGCACGAAGAAGGAAGCCCTGTCTCAGCACGAGGCCCTGAGCTGGAGGACCCTTCTCAGTCCAGGGCACCAGCATCGGGATCAAAGCCCATCACTCCTGGTCCTGGTGAGAAGGAGACGCCCTGCTTCCTGGTGCACACTCTTGGGAGGACTTGGTGGAGAACGCTGGGTGCAGAGAGCTGGAAACAGACCCCAGAGCACCCAAAGAGGGAATTTCCTCCCTCTGACCTGCGAGGGACACAGAGAAAGCAGAAGGTGGTGCCTGCGGCCCTTGCGGAGGACCAGGCTTGTAGCTTCCTGCAAACATGAATTCTCTGCAGCAGTTCAGGCTCCCAGGGAGCAAAGGTCCCCAGGAAGGGTGACAGTGGTTATCACCAACCTTATGTAGGTGGACTGATCTGGGAAGGTGCCACACAATGGGTTCCCTTCTAGCCACAGCTCTTCAAGCTTCAGCCCCTTCATCTTGTTCAACTCCCAGGCTGACTTTAGCTGAGAAATATGGGGCAGAAATGGGAAAAGGAATCTCAGGGAAGGAGAGACCTCTGGATGCCTGCACCCCCAGCCCCCACCCTCTCCCACTGGTACTCTCACCGGCCTCCTCATCACTCTGATGACCACTACCCGCCCCTCATCCCACTCTCAGCCCAACTTTGATCTGGCTCCCTCTTCTCACCTCATTGTTGGAGAGGTTCAGGATCTTGACCATGGGGGCCATCTGTATAATGTCAGACAGGCCATCCAGCCGGTACAGTTTGTTGCTGCTCAAGTTCAAGGACAACAGCTTTGGGGGAAGAAGAGGTAGAGCGAAGGCTACTCCCTAGGACCTTACACACACATCTGCCCTCCGCCTCCTGTCTCTCCCACCCCCTACCATCATACCAGCGCTGGACCTACAGCCTCACCTCAGGGAAATTCTTTTCGATGATCTGCAGGGTGGCAACCATGCAGTTTCTTCGACTCAGAATTATATCAATATCATGGCCTACCAAGTCTTCAGGAAGGAGAGGGGAGGGAATGAGATGGCTGAGTGGGGTCCAGGGCCAGCACCAGCCCTTCCCCACATTACGATCCCCGAGTCTCCCTCCAGGAAGACCCCTCTGCCCTCACCCGCCCTAGAATTACTGCTGTCAGCCTTACCTGGGTCAAAGCGGAGCCTCTGGAGGTCAAGAGCTTGCTGGAAGACATCATACCGTTTGCTCAAGGTCAGCTGCAGAGAGAGATGGAGAGAGCCGCTCTGAGGCTATGGTGATGGCAGGGAAATCAGGGGCAAGGGGGACGGGGGGCTGGAGGAAGCAGAGGTGGGCACACAACATGCCTTCAGTCTGCACTACCTTTAGCTGCTCCATTTCTTCTGGCTCCAACTTATTCTGCACAGAGTAGGGAACAGCAGAGGCATTGACAAAGATAGGTATCTGCAGGAAGAAGACGTGGGCTGAGCACCAGGAACCCTAGTTCCAAAGAAGACGACCAGCCCCTGGCCTGTACTCCTTCCCCAGGATGAGGTACAGGTAACACCCTCAACACATACCTTTCGGCCCTCCTGGTCATAAATCTTGTAGCTGACACCCTTCAAGGCGGAGGCAGTGCTGGCTTCCTGGACAAAGAATCGAGCCATATTTCTCACGTAGTGGAACTACAGGGATTGAAGGCAACAGCAATAGTATCAGAGGCCAACAGAGCCTGCTGAACCCGGTCTCTCCCCCTTCCCTGTGCCCACTCGTCTGGCTTCAGCATCCTCTCTTACATCCACTGGAGTGAACGGAACACTGCAATGGCTCTGGATTGAGTTCATCAGCCATGTCTTGTCATAGTGTTTCCCATAAGGAATCTAAGGATGGAAAGAAGGGATGGGAGACAGGACAGACAACAGGGAATGCAGTCTGGAGAACAGACCCAACACAATGTGCTTTTCCGGCCTCCTACTGAGCTTGAGAGGGCTTCTAAAGAAGGGACCACTGTGGCACGATTTCTTAAGTGTGCACCAATATGGATTTCCTAAAGTCTTTCTCTCCATTCGAAAGCTCTCCTCCAGGAGTGGGGGAGGGACAATTTAGGAATATGGGATTAACAGATACAGACTGCTATACATAAAATAGATAAGCAACAAGGATTTACTGTATAGCCCAGGGAATTATAGCCAGTCTTGTAATAACCTATAAGGGAGTGTGATCTGCAAAAAAAAAAAAAAAAAAAAAAAAAAAAAAAAACGAACAGCAACAACAACAAAAGCAAACAAACAAAACAAATCACTATACTGAACACCTGAAATTAACAGAATATTTTAAATCAACTATACTTCAGTTTAAGAAACGAAAAAGAAATCTCTCCTCCAAATAAATCGACATAAGGTGTTTAATGTGGTCCCCATTTTATAAGGATCCAAGCTGTCCTATGCAATGAAGACCTTGCCAAGACACTCACTGTGACCTTGAACCAGCTCCCTGGGGTTCCATCTTGTGTGTTCTCCCCCATTTCTCTCTCCAGAGGTCCTCTATTTCTCCACACAGTAATAGGGATGAGGCCTTCAGTGTCCCATCTCACTCTCCTCTTGTTGCCTCGGATGTTATAGGGAGAGCTGCAGGGGGGAAGTGGAGAGAAGGAGGGTGAGTGACCATAGGTGCTAAGAAAGTCTTCTGTACACCCTTGTCTCTTTGACACCAGCACCACAATTAGGATTGCTCAACCATTATTCCACTTCGAGCATGCTTCAGTTGTACAGTGAGGGAAGAAAAAGCAGTCTATGGAGAGTGAGAGAGTTGCATACTCCCACAGGCTGCTGCGTGCAAACCATGCTGCCTGGTCACTTACTGTCTCACTTTGGGGTCCTCTTGGACATCCCTTATCACCACGTTTCCGTATTCCTCCTGGATATGTGAGGGCCGAGGCTCACATCCATCATATTCACAATGTGGGCTCCTCTTGCCAGAATTACCTGGGAAAGAGCTCCAACCTTTCTGTCTTCCTTGAGGTGGTCTACCACCATCAATGCATTCTGAAAAGCAGAACAAAAATACAAGTGTGAAGACACATCAGTGGTCCACTTACCATGTACCATGTCTTAGCTGAGAGGATGGTAAGGCAGGCAAAGTGCCAACCTGGCCTAAGGGCCCAATCCCACCAAGCTCAGAAAGGAAACTCTTCTGCCTGTCCAGATAAGGAGAGCCTTATCTGACAGATGGCACTATCAGGGGAGGAATCGAGGAGGAGCAGCACAAGGAAGAGGAGGACCAGGAGGAGAAGGAGGGAGGAGAAGCAGGAGGGAGGAGAAGGAGGAGGGAGGAGAGGACAACTGTGTTGAAGCTTTTAAAACAACAGAGCAGGATTTATAAAGAACCGAGGTGCATGCGTCCATGGGTTAGATGGGACAGCAGTCATATGCCAGGAAGGCACCTGGATCTTGCCTTCTCTCGGGACTTGCTAACAACCACACCGATACCTCTCTCGTGCTTCCCAAATCCACCCAGCCACCAAACCGATTCCACTAACAACCAGCAAGCTGTGCTTCCTTTGCCAGTGCAGTAGGAGCTTTAATATCAGGTGGCACGGATGTAACAGCCTCCTGAGCTGCCTCCCTCCCTCCAGCCTCGCCCTCAACAACACTCTGCTTGCCATATCCAGAGTGAGCTCTCTTTTGGGCCAGCCTGAAATGCTGCTCAGCTCAGGAAGCAATTCCTGCTTACCTCAGCTCTTCTATAACAAGGCTGTGAATGATAGCCTGGAATGATGTGTCCACTACCATTTCCAAGTGTTCAGGGATTCTTCTTTTTGCTTCCTATTACTGGTTTCTAGTTTGATTCCATCGTGGCCAGGGAACACACCCTGGGAGATTTCAATTCTTTTTAAATTTATTGAGGTTTCTTTGATGGTCAAGGAGATGGTCTAACTTGGTGAATGTTACATAGACTCTTGGAGGGGAAAGTTGTACTCTGTTGCTGTTCAGCGGACTGTTCTATTTATGTCATGTAGCTCTCGCTACTTTGCTGTGTTATTCGGGTCTCCTATATCCTTGCTGATTTTCTCTCTAGTAATTCTGTCACTTGCTAAGAGCCAGGGGGATGTGGAAGGCCCCCACTACAATTAGAGACCTAGCTCTTTCTCCTTTCCGCTCCATCAGGTTTTGCTTCGTGTACTTTGAGGCTCCGTTGTTTGGTGCGTACACATTTACGATCACTCTGTCTCCCTGGTGTCCTGATCCTTCCATCATTCTGTAAGGCCTCTCTTTGGCTCTTATTCATTTTCTTTACTCTGACATCTACTTTACTGGACACTGAAGCCACAGGTACGCTTAGAAAGTGTCTTGGTCATATCTCACCCTGGGTTCACCCCTAGGAGTTGTGCTGCCATTCACCCCTCCACCCACACACTCGCCCCTCCAACATGTCTAATCTGCCATGTGAAAAGATGTCTAAGTTTTTGGCATCTGCAGAAATAAGACAGTATCAGTTCTCTCTCCATAGGTGGGTTCACTAAGGGTATTTTATTTTTACCACATTGCACTGAAACCGTGAACCAGCAGATAAACATCCTAGTGGTTTGTGGGGAGGGAGGACTATGGTAATTATACTGTTAGAAACCAGCTTCCTTTGGGTTGTGATACTTAAGGTCCTCTAGGTTTGTGTGTTGTGCATTTTGTATATTAACCATTCCACTCTGTCTCAGGGCGCGCTTATGAGTAAAGATCCGTCCACTGTTGATCATACGACCAAGCCTCCAATGAGCTCCTCTGGGGAGGCACTGCTTTCCCCGTGTGACCCGCTGTCAGGACATTCCTGCTACTCCCACCCTTGGGACTTTCCCTGTGTGGCACTGGAAGAGAAAGTAAACACGGATAGAGCATTTGACCCTCACATGCCACTTGCTCAGTCCCCAAAACGCGGAGGGGGCCTGGCATGCTCTCTTTCTGCCACACGCCACATCCAGCTGGTCAGGAAATTCTCTCGACCCCTCTCTCAAAGTATGTCCAGAATGCAGCCACTTCTCACCACCTCCCTTACCACCACCCTGGCCAGGACACCATCTATCTCCTGCACTGGACTGCTGTCCAGCTGGCCCCTCTGCTTTCTTCCTGGCTCCCTTACCTGTCTGTTTTCAACCCAGCAGCAGAGTGCAAGTCACATCATTTCACACCTCTGCTCAACACCATAGAATAATGGTTTGAAGCCCACCAACATGCTAAAAAGCCAGGAGTTCATGATGCTACTCAGCAGCAGTAACAACAACAGAGAGGAGCCTTATTGGTGCCCTTTGGAAAATGCCAGGCAACCAACTCGTTTTCATTAAACTCCAGCAATGAAAGGACAAAAAAAAATCACACATTAAAGGGAGGAGCAAGGGCATGTGGTCTACATACGGTGTATAGCAAGCCTCAGAGTCATTTTCGAAACCAGCATTACTCCAGAAATAACGTTGCCAAGGGGAAAGTGTAAAAGGGAGCCAGCTGACAGCCATGGCAGTCCCCAGCTTGACCGACTAAGTCGGGTGCCTAAACAGGGCCAGAGCCCTCCCTCATCAGGCTGATTCAGACACAAGCAATCTCAGGCATCATCTTGTTTTGGGACGCTTCCAGGAGAATGAGTATGTGATAAAATGCCATCGAGGAGCCATCACATACACACACACAGTTGACACACACATGCACGCATTCACTTACTGAACATCTGCATCTCAGTCTGATTCCTGACTCACAGTCGTGCTGCCAGAATCAAAGGTGATCACAGGAATATTATATAGCAACCAGTGCCTCCCACTGAGGCTGCCTGGGTTGTCCCTCAGGCTCCACCACTTATTAGCAGATCCTCCCATAGAGAAATAGTCTTTGGAATCCTTTATGACATCATGTGTGTTCATATGGAGACTTCCTGTGTTGTTTGGAATTCTGCCTACATCACTGCTATGCCACTGAGTCCATGGCACCAGCATCCCTGCTATGGTAGAGAGAGAACAGGGTGAGACGTAAGCCAACACTTGCCCAGCAGCAACCAACATTTGCTCAGTGTTGGGTAGACTCGCTAGATTTCTTTGACCTCTTCACAAATAGCCCATGACGATTGTATGCACAGTCCCTTCTCAGATTATGAATCTTAGGCTCACAGGGGTTAGATACAATACATTTTCCAGGACTCTCAGTCAAGCAAGTGGCAGAAGGGAGATTGTGTCCACACCTATCAGCCTCCCTCCACATCCTAAGTGTTCCTCCAGCTACTGCACTGGTTCTCTTTGAACAGTGAGCTTTCAGGTCTCAGGGATGGATTTCTGTGAGCAGACCTGGGATGCTCTTTTGTGACCAGATGCTAGTCACTCCTGCTTGGGCGGGTCCAGGTGCCTTGGGCCAAGTGGAGATAATCTGTCTTGAACTAGAGGAGAGGTCTGTTTGAATCACAGGGTTTGCAGATTAGAAATCCCTTTGGCCTGGCGATTTCTGGCACAGAATAACAACTAACTAATATGTGTTAAATGAAAGTGTGTAATGGCGATTTGGGATCATTGACAAAGCCGCATTTGAGAATCCACACATCTCAACCATTTCTATCCACATCTATTTATCTCAGGGGAAATTCAAAACAAACAAACAAACAGACAAACAAACAAAAAAAAAGGGCTGCAGAACTGTTTCATAACCTGTTTGGAAAACTAGCATGTGTTGATTCTTGCTTTTGCAAAATTAATATGTTTCATTCTTGTACAGTTAGAAATAGAACTAAACCCGTCCCTGCTGACTAATGCTAAAACTACAGCTTTTCTGATCACAGGAAGGGAGGCTTTTGCAAGAAGTAGGAACAGAAACAAGGAGAAACTTTCCTCGAACCCAGCAGACATAGCTTCTTCCAGGGCATCTGGTGTGTGGGGGAAGAAAGTTCTGGACCCACAGGGCATGTCTGTGGGTGCTCAGCTTTGTGACATATGGTAACCATGGCCACTGCCTCAGAGGAAGAGAAGAGTGTGCAGGTACATGGGCATGTGTTAATATTTTGCATTATAAGCTTTTATAACTAGGTTACAGATACACGTATTCCAAATCATGTTGGCAAATGCACTGCCCCCCAAACTGGATCCTACTCTACATTTTCTGCATTCCATTGTATTACATATGACAATTTTTGCCCTTTAGTCTTAGTCTTAATGTGCTTTTTAATTATTTTTTATATCAGCGTTTGACTGATTTCTTTAAATTATGAAAATATTGTGATAAGAGTTCTCTGTACCAAAAAAAAAAAAAAAAAAAAAAAGCCACAATACCCATGGGTTGACCAGGGATATAGAGCATCCCCAGTGGAGCACAGCTTGGGCTTCAGGGCAGGTCCAGAACACGAGTCCCTGCTCTTCAGCTTCCCAGAAGAATCACACCACTATTTTTCAATGTAAGACATGGCTTTCTAAGGACATGTGATGATAGTTACAGCAAAATACAGTTCCGCTAACAGTGTTTGAGAGCCTAATTGCCAACAGTATGCTTAAACCATTCAAAAGTCATTCTTATACTCTGACTCAGACATTTCCCATTTCGAACTTATCATACAAAATATTTCCTGGCTAGAGGACTGGGATGGGGAGGGTGGGGGGGCTCGAGGGAGGGTGGGGGGGGAGTCGAGGGAGGGAGGGAATACGGGGATACGTATATAAAAACAGATGATTGAACTTGGGGTACCCCCCAAAAAATAATAAATAAACAATTAAAATTAAAAAAAAAATTCCTGCCTAAACATATACCTAAGCGACATGGCTATGCTTTACTGGCTCTTTGGTACAGAAGGACAATGGGACCAGAGGGTGGCTGCTATTGTCAGAAGAGGGGTAGAAATGATTGTCATTGGAATCAAGCATAGGTGGAAAAGAAGGGACGTGAGTACCTGACGTACAGCGTGAAAAGGCCAAGGGATGGATGCATGGGTCAGAAAGATGAGGGTGAGCATTGGGAAGAGAATGAAACACAAACGAAAAAAGCCTCTGAAGACTGAATTCATCCTGGCGATATGCGCCCTCTGGAAACCTTCCTGCTTTCCCTGTGTAGCTTGTCTGTCTCTGTTACTTCACCTCCAACTTGAACACCAGAGACACAGTTCCCACACAGTCTGAGAAAGGAGAGACAATACAGGGCAACGGCGTGCAATGATAGGTCTCCTGGACAGAAGGCTGGAGTTCAGGGCATCTTGGTCCCAGACCCCATACTCCTCATTGCCTGCCCAACCTTGTGAGTTCCATCCCAGTGCTCACTTCAGTCTGAACAGAGAGTCACACAGTAATGATTATGGGCAAAGGATCTGAGCTCAGATCGATCGGGGTTTGAATCCTGGTGCTAAATTCTATGGTCCGAGGCAAGTAACTTTGACCTTATGGTGACTCAATGCCTCTGCCCCTCCCTCCCCCACCAAACTGAAAACAGTAATAGTTTCTACCTCATAAGGTAACTGTAAGAATGGAGTTGGTATGTGGAAATACATGGAAAAGCCCACGGAGATGTGCCTGTGACCTAACGAGCACTACAAGTAAGTAGTCAGGTACTTAATACAGTATCTGGTGTTTAGTAAGGGATGACTGTGTGTTAGTAGCATTTATTGTTACGAAAAGGAAAATGGATGGCTGTATGGGGGCAGGTTGCAGTGTCAGCTACTAATGTATGTTATAAAGTAGCAATAGTAAAACCTGGCAGCCCCAGTGAGAAACAACCTGACATACTGTTTAAGGGAACTAAAATGAAAAGTTCAGAGCCTGAAACAGACATGTGGAAGGATTAAGTGGGGGAGTGGCAGGGCAGGGGCCTTAAATTCCCATTTCCAAAGGCTGGGCAGAAAAAAAAAAAGTATCATTGTTTAAGAAACAGTTTTGGCTTAAGTGGCAGATTACACAAAGCTAGACAGAGTATTCCTGACACCACATTATACAATATGAAAAAAAAAATGTCAGGATATAAAACTGCATATTACAGTATAGTTCCTCAGAAGATATTAATGAATGCTTACATTTTTATGTATAATAATAAACAATAAAATGTCAAGGTAAAAGAAGACGTGAGAATGCCAACTATGTTTATAAATGCCTGGTTGGAACGCACAACAGCTCTTTGTTCAGATCTATGCTTTGCTTGTATAAAAGGATGTTTGTGTCGGGGTCAACATTTTCCCAGGTGCTTAGGGCAAAGCACTATACCTGTTGCCTTCTTATGCAGCAAAATAGGGACAATTTATGACTGATAAGCAGATACAAGTATCTTCTCGCTGATTAAGAAGCTGCATCACTTTACACAACTCACCCAACTTTTCCTGATCCCAGTTCCTTTCATGTAAAGATCAGGGGTTAGGGCTAACCACCAGCTCAATCAAGATATAGAACACATATCACACCCCCAAAAGGTTCCCAGTGAATCTCCTCTTCATCCTCTGGCCCCATGCGAACTTTGGTCTGCTTTCCATCTCTATATATTAGCTTTTCCTGCTCTAGAATTTCGTATAAATGGAATCACACATCCTTCACTGCTTTGTGTATGCCTTTGTTAACTCGGCACCATTATTTTATTTTTCACATCCATCCTTGTTCTTGCCTTTTTATTGCTGCGTAATATATCATTGTATTGGTTTATTTACCTTTAATGTTGTTTTAATGAAGTTTCAAGACAAAGTGAAAGTCCACCCTTGTGTTCAATCAGCCATCTTCCTGGTCAGTGCTATGTTCTTATACAATAGACACAATTTCATCCTTCACCACTCCTTTATCTCTCCAGGGAAATACTATCTTTAGGTCTTTTCCAGCCTTTTCTGTTTTTCCTATTCCCTCAGTACCAATCACTCCATGTGTGGCATGTGTTCTGTGTCTTCCATGCTTACCCTGGGTTGTGACTATCTCCTGAAGAGAAGATGTCACTGTTGAATCAGCCCTAGGCTACTGGAAGCTTGGCTTTAACCCATCCCTGGCTCTGGGCTCATCAGTGCTTTAGCCTTCCTCCCTGAACCTACCACTGGTGGCCCTACCTTACCACTGTGTTTTCCCATTTCCTTCTTTCCTTCCTTCCATCCTACCTTCTTTCCTTCCTTGCTTCCTTCTTTCCTCTGTCCCTACCCCCCTCCCTCTCTCCCTTCCTTGCATTCTCCATTTATTACATGGGAATTCTTATTTCATACTTTCCCACAAAGCTATGTATGTATTGTGATTGCAATAGTCTATGTATTCATTATTGGAATATTATCATTCCAAAACCACGATTATAAGATTTTTAAACTAAATATTGTAAAATGCTTGCACTCTCATCATTTACATTGTTCAGGTAGTTCTCAACCTTGTTCACACACTAGAGCCACTTGGGGAGATTGAAAAAGTCACTAGCACCAGCCTACACCCACAACAGTTAAAAGAGATTTGGGGTCAGACCCAAGCAATCACATTTTTCAAACCCTTCATGTGATTGCAGTGTGCAACCAAGGTTGAAAACCACTATGCTAAAAGGCATCAGCTTTGGGGTTATGCTTGCCAGAAGACCTTAGGAATGCCCGCCACCTCACTTTGCTGACTTTCCACTCAGTGCTCTTTGGGGGACCTAGTGATTCCATTAGCTCACAGCAGGGATTGGCAAACTATGGTCCGTGGGCCTGTTTCTCTATAGCCTGCAAGCTAAGAATGTTTTTACATATTTGAATGGTTACAAAAAAAAAAAAATCCAAAGAAGAATCATATTTCCTGACGTGTGAAAATTATCTGAAATTCTCATGTCCCTGTCCATATATAAAGTTGTATTGGAAGACAGCCATGCTGTGTCTGTGGCAGCTTTTGCTCAACAATGCAGATTTGAACAGCTCTGTCAGAAACTGAAAGGCCTGCAAAGCCTCAAATATTTGTCATCTGGCCCTTTCCAGGAAATGTTTGTTGAGCTCTGGCTTAGATCAAGTGTCCTTCAAGCAAATGTACAGTCACTGTGGTAAATGGCTGAGGGTCCCTTTGGCTAAGCCTGGGGAGAAGATTTCCTGCAGTTACTTGCGACTTCACTGCAGTTACTTGTGAGTCCACTCATTCATGGCATCCTGGCTCAAGCGTGGGAACTGAGTAAGGGACTACCAGGTGCCATCAAGATAGCTCAAGTCACCAGATCGAGAGCTTCATTTATTTATTTTTATGTTCTATCTTATTATAAATACTTATATTTCATTTATTTTTACACTGATCAAATGCAACTTTCGAGTGTGTTCAGATATTTCAAGGTCCAAGGGATCAATTAGCCACGTTCAAAGGTTGCTGTTGGTCAAACCGATGTGACTACCCTTCCAGCCTTGCTGCTTATTAAGGGAAACAGCACTCTCCTTGAGGCAGGAGGTTAAGTGCTCCTACTGGGCCTGCAACTCCAGGACCCCAACATCCCCACTGAACTGAGGGGATCGCCCAGCTCATCTGTGGCCTACACAAGTCAGCCCCTTCAGAGCATTTCAAAGATGAAGATGTCCTCCGCACTAGTGTGTTTCTCAATGCTGTGGGGAAGGGAGTGTCCTCTGAGTCCCAAACAGCAGCTGCTTGGTCCACCAATGCACTGACTTCAAGGGCACTTCAATTCAAGTGACCACAGGTGACAACTCCTGCAAGGGATAACTTTTCTCAGATTCCCACTTCCTTCAGGGCCCTTGGCTTGCAACCAATTTTGGTGTCAAGTACTCTATCAAAGTTCCCACTTGCCTATGCCAGATAGACATTCTAATAGCTATTTTATAAAAGTAAGATGTCCTTCATAAAACATATTACACAGCTGACAAAAACTCTGCGAGGGCCCGAAAAGCAGGCTTGGATGCTACACAGCCAGGAGAAGCTCCCTCACACTATGAGACTGTTACAGCTGAAACACCACTGCAGCCTGCATGCTAACTGACAGGCATGCATTCCAGGTGCTCTACTGCGACTGCTGCATGAGAACCAGGGACCCCTGCCATCATACACAGTTGGCCGTGTCACTGAGCCACACGTGGCTCCCATGTCATTCAGCTACCCCTCCAAGTCTCAGGATGGTGCATATGCTTGATACAGCTGAGATCCCATTTGGAACCCCATGTGCAAGGGGTTCTGCTTAACGTGTACACACACACACACACACGTGGGCGCGCGCGCACACACACACAGGTTTCATGTTTCAGGAAAGCATATGAGTGTTCGTGTATGTCAGAAGGGTTGCCAATGGGATCAAATCATAATTGACTTCACAGAACTTTATAATTTTTCTTCTGTAAATGGCATATTCAGAATGAAAATCGTACTTTCCATTTGTTACACTTATTTTGTGTATATTAGTTTTACACTCAACAAACTTATCATTACTGCTAATTTCCTAAGCCTCTCTTGAATTCATATGAACATAACTATGTTATGTTGACAGCTTTATTTTCACCTGTACACATTTATTAACTCATATATGTATAGATGCATGCATGTACTCTGGCTTATTGTACTGCCTAGTAGATGTAGTATGATGCTAAAACAAAGTGGTCATGTAAGTCATCTTTGTCTCTCTTCTGATTTTAAAGGGAATGCTTCCAATGTTTTGCTATTCAGTATGATATTTGACGTAGTTTATTCTTTTTCAACTATTTTTGTCAGTTTAAAGAAACATCTTTCTATTTATGAACTGCTGAGAATTCCTGTTCTTATCCGTGTTTGCTGCTGATTGGCTGTTTAAATTTTTGTAGGCCTTTCTTACTGAATATTTTGTGATAATCAACCCTTCCTCCTTCCTTTATTTCACTAATGTGCTAAATTATATCACAGATCTCCTAATGTTAAACCAACGTTGCACACTTGCGATTAAACACGACTTTGTCATACTGTGTTTCCCGTCTCAGCCATGGCAGGATTTAGGCTGCTATTAATTTATGTATACTTTTTGCATGTATCTAACTAATTGACATTGGCTAATAATTTTGCCTTCCCATGTATTCTTTGTCAAAAATACTTTTAATAACATTAAGATTTTCTATTTCTTCAGTATGGAAAATCGTGTTTTTCTCTGGGATTTATCTGTTTTCTCTAAATTTTAAATTTATCACCATATCCTTTTCATAACACTATTGTATCTTCTGAATCTTTGCTGAAACTGAAAGTGTGACAGCTTTTTTCATTTCATAGTGGTTTATCTGTGTCTAATCTCAGTTTTTTCACCCTTGGTGCCAGAGGTTTCCTTATTATCTTCTCTCTCTAAAGTGCTTGCAGCTAGCTTGTCATTGTTGTTGTTGAACTCTGTCCTATCTGCTATCGGTTCCATTCATTTCTGTTCTTACTTTTATTAATTTTCCTTGACAACAGTGGAAAGACATGAGATTACTTTTTATGAAGTAAATGATCAATGAACAGGCTTTTCATCTACCGTTACATTTTACTTTCTAATTTTTATCTTTGAATATAATGAACACTCAAATATCCAATCCATTCACCTGTTTGGAAGAGGCATGCAGCTTTGCAATGCGGCCAATGCCACCAGGTCAATCCAATTCCACTGTTGGCACATCAGATCATTAAGGAAGAGGGAACTGGAGCACTGAAGTAACAGCATTGCTACTACAAATACAGGCGACCCTTGAACCAGAGGGTTTGAACTGCGTGGATCTGCTTATACGTGCACTCTTTTTTCAGCAAATATATAAAAAAATACATGTGTAGAACATTCTGTACAAGACAGGTATTGAAGTGGATAGCCTATCCTTACACAGGCATAAGGTGAGTGACATTTAATGAAAAAAATTAAGCATGTGATAGTTTTCTTACTGTTTTATAACTTTGCTTTCAAAGAATTACATAACCGTACAGTCTGTCTGTCTGTCAGTCTCTCTCTCTCTCTCTGTGTCTCTCATAATTGGAGAAACTACATACCAGCCTATCATCACCACAGGTATGTGTTTTTTTTAAATATAACAACGTTTCCAATGCTGCATTATGAACATGACTGTGATACCCTACGTTATAGAAGTTTTATAAAGACACATTCATTAGTGTATAGGCTAGGCTACCATGAGAAGCAATGGTATCCATCACACTAGACAACCCTAAAGCAGTCACAGTGCTGCTGCTTCGTTATCAATGCACGGATCCTTATACCTGTAAATAAATCGGAATTTCTTTTTCACCTGATCTTTCTACTTTTGATGTCTAGTGTTAGTAGTACATACAACATCTACCGTGTTTTGTATCGTACAAGACAGTACTGATGTAGGTACTGACAGACAGATGATTCATTTTGCAAACAGATGATGCAAACTTTCCATATCGATAAATACAGTACAGTACTGTAAATGTATTTTCTCTTCCTTATGATTTTCTTAATAATATTTTTTTTCTCGGGCTTACCTTATTGCAAGAATACACTATATAACACATATAACTCATAAAATCTGTGTTAATCCACTGTTTAGATTATCGGGAAGGCTTCCAGTCAACAGGAGCCTATTAGTAGTTATGTTTGGCGGGGACTCAAAATTTACCTGCAGAGTTTCGACTGTGCAGGGGGTCGGCGCCCCCAACCCCCATGTTGTTCAGGGGTCAAGAGCACATATCTATTTCATTTAAGAGACTAGCATACAACATAGAAAAGAGTATAGAGAGAACATCGACTTTGAAAACATTCCTGTCTGGATTCAAATCCTGCTCTGTCCCTTACTGCCCATGTGATTTTACGCAAGTACTCAATCTCTCTGCATTTCAGCTGCATCATGCCGTAGTCAGTGGTCCTGCTTGCCAAGGATTTCCATTTCTCCCCTGTCATGGACACCTGGCAGAACGGTACTTCTTGCTTTATCCCCTTTGTTTGGGCCGGGCCATAAATGTGACTAGCTCTGGCTAATGGGTTCCAGTGATACGTATTATTTCCAGGCCACAACATATGGTTGTCGGTGTGAGACCTCCCCGCAGGCCCAGGGCCCTCTTTCCCTCAGGCACAGTGATCGACAACTTTATAGATGGTGGCTGCTCTGTTGGTTTCAGTCTCCAAGTCATTCCAATAAGAACAGATCAGATCTCCAACATCCACCATCCCGTGATGGACGTGCACCTGCCATGGACGTGTAGTGGGAGTGAGAAACAAGCCACTGAGATTTGGGGATTGTCTATGACCACAGCATAGCTCAGCCTCTCCTGACTCATGTATCTTGTCTGCCAACTGAAATAACACCCTCTCGGGATCTTTCTGAGGGTTAAATGACTCAACTTACCTGACGAGGTTATCACAGTGCTTGACACCTAATAGGGGCTCAAAGCACGGCAGCTTTAATTATTAAATAATAATAACAAAACTGTTTTGGAAAAGTGTGGGGTATTTGTATAAAACGAGAGGTGTTGTGTCTGCTCATCCTGACAGGTAAGTAGTATCTTGCTTTCCAGAGGGGGGCACTGTATTTGTTGCTATAGATAAGACTGCTTAAGGATTTGCATTATGCGCTTATCTCTGCCACCATGCTATCAGACGTATGCTTAGAAATTGAGGTTGACACGGAAGACTAATAAGTGAGAAGATTTAAGCAGGGGAGAGACTGGCTGATGAGACAAGATAAAATGAATTTCAGAGCAATAAGTAATTTCTTAAAGAGAAGAAGAATGGATTCTAATAATTATAAACATACATTCCCTTGCTCTCAGTAAACAAAGGCACAAGGTTTTAAAGTGCTAGGAGATTTAGTTTGAACAGGTCTTCCCAGAATATTTCCTGGGAACACTCGTTCCTCAGATGCTCTGTGGAAAAATGTCTCATTCCCACGTAAGTAGGGGACACTATCCCCCCCTTTGACTTTCATAGTGCATATTAGCGTATTACCTCAACAACATCCCGCAGTGCGGAAATTCCTTTACCTTTGGTCCTGTACGTTCCACGCGTCTCTGAAGTAGAGTACATTTTGTTGTTGCTGTTTTTCGGCCCAAGTGTTTTGCAGAACAAGCTTGGAAATGCTGAAATGAGAGAAAAATAAAGTGGATTATTTAAGCTACATGTAATATAAACTACCACAAGTGACGATATTCTTGAGCCATGTATCAAGAAGCATTTAGCCCCCATAAATGTAAACACAATCTTGCTATCTGCTCAGCTTTACTCATTCAATACCACTTTCATGATGGACCAGGACCCTGCTGCTGAGGGATGCCATCCAAGTCCATGAACCCCGGCCGCCCCACCCACCCAGGCAGGGCATTCTCCTCCTCCACTTCACTCTCTACCAGCGACTGCTCCTCTGAGTCCCAGTTCAGGTCGCACCCACCCACAGGCTTTCTCTGCCAGCTCTGCGACAGTTAGGCCACATTCAGAAGCCCTCCCCCTACCTCGGTACAACACTCTCTCGGGCCCTCTGCTCTTCGCTGGACCCCGGTCTGGCGTTGTTTGGGCGCCTCAAAAAGCCCAGTTCTCTGAGTCAACTTCTAGTACCGGCGGAGGCACCTCCTACCCGAGTACCGCCCACCGCGGCAGGATATAAAAGTTGGTGGAAAGGTTGGGGTCGGAGCCAGAGTCTCCTCAAAGTTCCCCCTGAGCCAGAGCGCCCACCACGGGTCTAATGGTCTTCAGGGGACCTATAGGTCTGACTCCTCTGAAGGCTAAGCCGAACTACACAGGCCGATAGACCCTCCCCACTCTTAAAGGGCAGACCCTCCTGCACGACCATAGGTGATCACATGACCTCGGGGACCACCTGAACCACGGAACTGAGGCGCCCTCAATCTTCACCTGACTGAGAGGGCTGAGTCTCACGTGGCCACATCTCGGCACGTGACCATGAGGCCCACTTGCCCAACAGCGGTCCAGAAGCTGCAGTGCTCACGTGCGTGGAAGAGCTTTGTGTGCCACGTGTGGTAGGAGCCACATTGTTGCCCATACGTGGATCTGCAGAGTTCAGTAACCCACAACCTTCACGTGAAGGAGATTGCTGAACTTGACATGTACCATGCTGGGAAGGGCACCAGACCACAGCACCCACATAACCCTAAGCAGTACATCACGTCCAGTGCTGAGGCTACCGAATGCTGGTAGCTAGTAAGGGTCACAGGAGAGAAGGAGCCACGTGACAGGCAGGGTTTAAGAGTCCACCATGCTCTAGTGACTTAAAGGGCTGGATCTACCACAGGGTCATAGCGGCAACAGGACCAAAGAGACCACATGACCTTTGGGTTCTGACAGGACAAGAAGGGCTGGGCCTGTCATGTAAACATTATCCACAGGATGGCAGCATCAGCATGACCTGCAGCCTTAGGAACACACAATGGTCACCTGCCTGGGAAGGCTGAGTCAGCTTTCTGACAGTAGGGCCCAATGCCAAAAGGCTTCTCCTTCATCTGCGTGTTTCAGGAGAACATCACCTTCAGGAGAACTGGACTTCTGAGACTGCCCACATTCCTCGTCTCCTCTGTGATGTTGGTACGTCCAAGTGACCTTCTAAGCACACAAGCTTGGGCTTTGCCTACCCCCATCCCTCTCTAATGTGTTAATTTTATGTGCTTTTTTTCCCCTGATAGCGCATGAAACTTAACACATAAGGATGAAATAAGTCCTCCCCAAACCACAATCCTGGGCATGCCATAGAAACTACTGTAAGAGCCTAAGCAGTGGGTACAGGTAAGCGCTCTTGAGTTCCGTTTCATGCAGGTCTAAAGGAAATTAGAGCAAATATGATGAGTAGCAGTTGTTAATTGGGGGGGAGCTGGGGGGTGGAGCATGGAGTGATTACTATGGGCCATGCACTTTAAAAGGGTAACATTTAAGAGAGGTAACTCCGTAGATTAGGTACTCTTACAGAACTTTACAGATGAGGACACTGAAGTACATATACATTAAATCAATCAGTTGAGTAAGAGGTCACATGTATTGTAGGTGGCAAACCAAGAGTGGTCCACAGACAGTCTGGCTCCAGACTCTGTGTTCTGATCTCCCACTAGCTTCCTCACCAGAAGGTAACATTCGGTTCAGCCTTACTAATTCACAAAATGTGGCAAATTGGTCCCCGTTCCTGAAAAGTTGAGATCGTGAGAGATCTCTTTGGAATGTCACGTAAAATGATTTCAAGGGCTGTTGCTAATTAGCCCCAAAGTTGCGTCCGTTTCATGCCTCCATTTAAGGTTTGTGTATACATATAAACCTATCTCTGATATGTGAAATGTGTGTATATGAGTGGTGTATGAATTGCTTGATGTTAGCTGAAAACGTTTCCTTCTTTTAAATAAACACTGAAAAGAAGCTATTGTATAGTTTAATCACCACACTCCCTGTGCCTGCATTACAACAATTACAACTGAGGGGAATCGGAATTCACTTGATTGTACAGAGTATATTCTGTCTGTGTCTCTCCAGAAAGAACAGAGAAAGGAGTAGGAGAATATATATTGTAGGGCTGTTGTTTTTTTTTTTAACATTGCAAATCCAGAAACACCTATTTTGCTGATTTGTGTGGGAAACTGCAGGATCATCAGTATGTCCAAAATAAGTTTGATCTGATCTTTCTGGTTTGCTGGCTTGGGTAAACAATGCTATACATTGTTCGGATTATTTTGCTAGGTTCCTGCAATGTGGCCTGGCTACATAAATGAGCTGAAGAAAATGAAACAGATCAAATTTTCCACTGTGGTCAAAGTTGAGGTATTTGGAAAAGACAAGAGACTCTGTTTGTGGTTCTAGGCCTACTGGAAAATGTCCTATGGTTTGGAGTAAAGAATACTAAGGGAAGACAGTTATTTGTGCAGGTCACTGTGTCTCATGTAACTGTGGAGCATTATTTGTGGGACACATAAATTCAGGAGACAAAAAAGGAGGCATATCTTTATTTAAAATAGAGCCTATTATGAAACTGTAACCTGGGGTTTGGAAACATCTGTGTAAAGTCATAGGATGGAATCTGACATCAAGACCTGCTATAGTTCTTATAATTAGATACAGATGAACAGATCAACAGTGTAAGATGCAGAACAATTTTATCGAGCCAAGCTATGCTCACCTGATGGTGACTGGGGTCAACTTTTTTCAGCAGAAGACAAATTCTGACCTCCGCATTGTCCCTCTTCTTTAAGTCAGATTTTGCTCCTGTCAGACCTGATACTCAGATCAATCATTCTTTCTCTGAGACGACTATCAGGAGTTTCTCAGGACCTTTTGAAAACATTTAGTTACATCAGCGGGGCCCTGTCAGCACCCTCTACTCTATATCAGGGGACGGAGAAGAAACTCTGTGGTTAAAGATCTGTGTCTCTGGGGTCCCGTTTAGATGTTACATTTATCAGGCACTGTGTTTATTTAGGTAGGCAACGTGAGAAGCCATGCCTCTTGCGTGTGATTTGGCAGGATTTCATGGGAACACATTTTCCCGATTTTATCTTTTTTGGTTTGAGGTGGCCATTTTGGAAGTTGGCGCCAGTGGCTTTAGGAGGAGGAGTGGCTTTATCTAACACAGAGAAGTGGGAAAGGAGAGCAGTGGAACAGTTGTGATGCTGTTTATCTAAAGGTAAATACTCAAATTCTCCTGGTTCTTACACAGATATGTACAGCTGAACTCGATGTCCTATGTGACTTTACTTTCAGAAAGCAAAGTTGACTTACCTAGCAACAGTACACAGGCGACAGCATCAGACGGGGCTGTATCATTATGGAAATTGCATTCAGAACCTGTTTTTCTTTGTTCCTTTGTGAAATTCGGTAGGATATATGGAAGTAAGTTTATTGTCAGGGTTAAGCAGTGGGAAAGAAAAACAGTTGCAGTCACTGTCGCATGCCATAGAGTTGAATATGCCTAGCCACCAACCATCACAATGTAAAATTAAACAGTTTTAGGTTGAGTGTATTAGGTTGACTAATAGGCTCATCCTGTGAGGACCACCACAGCTTGGAAATAGAAAATTACATCCACAGTTAAAACTTCTTCTGGGCAAAGGATGGAGAGACGTGAGAAGATAAGGATTCTGTACAGGCGTTTATTCATGAGTTGTGTCATTTGTGATGCTATGACTCTCCAGTATGATCTGGAAACCCCTTCCATGTGAAAACCATTGCAAAGAAAATTGAGGTTCACAGATTTTCATGGGACCGATCGAGAATGAACTTTTCCTGGATTACTTCTTTTTATCCATTCAAACATTTTCCCACTCAAAACATAGTTCTAGAGTGACGTCAGGAAGTTGGCAGAATAGGAGTCTCCAAATACACATGTTGCCAAATCAACCACGGGTGAGAGTGTTTTTGTGGGAGTCACGGTGTCCAGGGGTGAAGCCGCAGCACACTGATCCATTAAAAACAGCAACAACAAAAACAAACAAACAAACAAACAAATGAAACAAGAACAAATTGAAGAGAGTAGGAGGAACAGTTTCACTTTACCGATATCAATCTTCCCCCAAGGCTACACACATCAATGCCTAGAGAGATGCACTGGGCCTGTAATTCCTCCCGTGGGGGAAAGTGAGAGGGTGGTGAGCACCTGAATTACCCAGTGGTGCTAGACGCTGCCCAAGAAGCCCACTTCTTTCTTGCCCAAACCCAGAACCCAGAGGTGATGAGCATGGCGGAACAGTCTTGGCATAGCGAGGAGCAGGGGAAAGGGCAAGGGCTCACAGCCAACAGGGCACCGAACTCAACAAAGGGCTGCAGTTTCTACTAACTGCCTCTCGGACTGTAGCTCCCAAGCTTCATAGGACCCATCACCTACAGAAGCCCCCAGTTTGCCCACGAGCACATCCAGCACTCCATGTGCCCCTTCCCCTCAGACCTGGCATTCCATGGACACCCCTGCAGAAGGTGCACTCATGCCTCTACAGATCACAGGCAAGTGCATAAAGAGAACTGGCACCACTCTGCTGGATGGGGAGAACAGACATACCTTAAGCACTTCAGTGTCCCGAACTGGGGAAAAGAAACAGGAGGCTGTCAGCATGTGCCCTGGTTTTGTGTAATTGAGTCAAGGCATATATTATCCTAACACTTCCTTCACAAGATGCAACAAGAGGGGCAGAGCAGATGAATCCATAGAAGAGGCCTCAGAGACCCCCCCAGTATCCCTAGCTTGGCTGACTGGTGAGTGTGTTTCTCTCCTGAAGAAAGTCAGTAAAGAGTGATGGAGGAGATTGCTTCCTCAAATGTGAAGATACCAACACGAGATTTCCAGGAACAGGAAAAATCTAGGAAGCCCGACACCCCGCCAATGAAACAGGATAATTTCCCAGTAACTGACCCCATAGAAATGGAGGTCCATGAATTGCCTGACAATTCTGAATGATTGTTTTAAGATGCCCAGCCAGCTACAAGACAACTCAATGAAATCAGCAAAGCAATACCTGAACAGAATGAAAAAGTCAACAAGGAGAGAGAAATCATAAAAAGGAGCCACAAAGAAATTCTGGAGCTGAAGAATGCAATGGATGAAATTAGAAATATAATAGAGAGCTTCAACAGCAGACTCCATCAAGCAGAAGAAAGAATTTATGAACTCAAAAAAGAGGTAAGTTGAAGTTCTCTAATCAGAGGAGAAAAAGAGAATGAAGAAGAGTGGGAAAAATCTATGGGATATTTTGAACACCATTAAATGGACCCATATATGCATGATGGGAGACCCTAGAAGAGGAGCAGGAGGAAGAGGAGGAGGGAGAGAGAGACAGACAGACAGAGAGAGAGGTGGGGGGGATTTTATTTATAGAAATAATGGCTGAAAACCACCCAACTTGTGGGTGCAACATGGACATCCAAGTTGATGAAGCTCAGAAGTCCCCAAACAGTATCATCTCATAGAATGCTACATGAAGGCACATTATACTAAAAATATCAAAAGTCAAAGGCAAGGAGAGAATTGCCATATACAAGGGAGTAGCATCAGGCTATCAGGAGATTTCTCAAGAGAAACCTTGCAGTCCAGGAGGGAGTGGCATGATATATTCAAAGTGCTGCAAGAAAACAACTGACAACCAAGAATACTCTATTCAGAAAAGCCGTCCTTCAGAAATGATAGATAAAGACATTCTCAGACAAACAAAAGCTGAGGGAGTTATTCACCACTAGACCTGCCTTACAAAAGCTGCTTCGAGGTGAAAGAAAAAGACACTAATTAACAACAGGAAAACATATGAAAGCATAAAACTCACAGGTAAAAGTAAGCATATACTCAAATTCAGAACTCTCCAACATTGTAACGGTGGTGGGTAAAACACTTTTAACTTTAGTACAAAAATGAAAAGACAAAAGTATTAAAAATAAATACAGTTGCAATAATTTGTTAGTGCTCACAATATAAAAAGATATAAACTGGGACACCAATAACATAAGATGAGGTGGGAAGAAGAAAAAACATAGAGTTTTTGCGTACAATCAAAGTTAAATTGTTATCATCTGAAAGCAGACTGGTATAACTAAAGATGTTTTATGTAAGCATGGTGGTAATCACCATGGTTAAGTTTAGTTTTTGTTTTGGGTTTTTTTTTTTTTTCTGGTAAGTCTTTGAAATGGAGTGCATTCTTTCAGCATGTAAGCAATATGAACAAATTATTAAATAAGTTTGCATCCTTTCTCTTTTTTTTTAAGTGAAGTGTGGTTGATTTACAATATTATTTTAGTTTCAGATGTATGCATAGTGATTCAGCACTTTTTCAGATTATACTCCACTACAAATTATTATGAGATAATGCCCATAATTCCCTGTGCTATACAGTATATCATTGTTGCTTTCCTGTTTTATACATAATAGTTGTATCTCTTAATTCCATAGCCCCAATTTGTCCCTCCTATCTTCCCTCTCCCCTTTGGTAACCACAAATTTGTTTTCTATGTCTGTGAGTCTGTTTCCATTTTGCATATGCATTCATTTGTATTATTTTTTTAGATTCCACATATAAGTGGTATCATACAGTATTTGCCTTTCTATACTGACATTTCACTGAGCATAATATTGTCTAGGTCCATCCGTGTTGCAGCAAATAGCAGGATTTCATTCTTTTTATGTCTGAGTAATATTCTATTGTGTGTGTGTATATATATGCATGCCGCATTTTTCTATCCCTTCGGCTCTTGATGGGCACTTGGGTTGTTCCATATCTTTGCGACTGTAAATAGTGCTGCTGTGAACCTTGGGGTGCATGTTTCTTTTGAAATCAGTGTTTTTGTTATTTGTCTGGGTATATATATGGGAGTGGAACTGCTGGATGATGTGGTAGTTTCATTTTTAGTTTCTGAGGGATCTCCATATTGTTTTCCATAGTGGCTGCACCAATTTACATTCCCACCAACAGTGTACAAGGATTCCCTTTTCTCCACATCCTCTCCAATATTTGTTATGTGGACTTTTTGATGTTAGCCATTCTGACAGGTGTGAGATGATATCTCATTGTTGTTTCTATTTGCATTTCTCTAATAATTAGTGATGTTGAGCATCTTTTCTTGTGCCTGTTAACCATGTGTACGTCTTCTTTGGGAAACTGTCTATTCAGGTCTTTCTGCCCAATTTTGATTGGGTTGTTTGTTGTTTTGATATTGAGTTCTGTGAACTGTTTATATATTTTGGATATTAACCCCTGTCAGTCACATCACTTGCAAATATTTTATCCCAATCCTTAGGTTTTCTTTTCATTTTGTTGATGATTTCCTTTCCTGTGCAAAAGCTTTTACATTTAATTAGGTCTGATTTGATTATTTTTGCTTTTATTTCTTTTGCCTTAGGAGACGGATCCAAGGAAACAATGCTATGGTCTTTGTCAGAGAGTGTTCTGCTTATGTTCTCTTCTAGGAGTTTTATGGTCTGAGGTAGGTCTTTAAACGATTTTGAGTTTATTTTTGTATATGGTGTGAGGGAATGTTCTAATCTTCATTTTACATGCAGATGACCAGTTTTCCCAGCACCAGTTTTTGAAGAAACTGTCTTTTCTCCACTGTATATTCTTGCTTACTTTTCTGGCAGATTAACTGACCACATGTGCATGGGTTTATTTCTGAACTATCTGTTCTATTCCATTGATCTATGGGTGTTTTTGTGCCAGTACCTTGTTGTTTTGATTACTGTAGCTTTGTTGCATAGTCTGAAGTCTGGGAGGGTTATACCTCCAGCTTTGTTCTTTTTTTCTCAAGATTGCTTTGGCAATTTGGGATCTTTTGTGGTTCCATGTGAAATTTTGGATTATTGGTTCTAGTTCTGTGAAAAATGTCATGGGTATTTGGAAAGGGATTTCATTAAATTTGCAGATTGCTTTGGGTAATATGGACATTTTAACAATATTAGTTCTCCCAATGCAACAGCATGGGCTATCTTTCCATTTCTTTGTTCATCTTCAGTTCCTGTCATCAGTGTTTTATATTTTTCTGAGGATAGGGTTTTCACCTCGCTGGCTAGGTTTACTCCTAGGTATTTTATTCATTTGGATGTGACTTTAAACAGAATTACAAAAAAGAAAAAAAACTTCCTTTTTGTGATATTATTAGTGTAGAAAATGCAACAGATTTCTGTATGTTAATCTTGTATCCTGCAAATTTGCTGAATTCATTCATTAGTTCTAATAGTTTTTGGGTGGAGGCTTTAGAGGTTCCTATACAAAGTATTATGTCATCTGCAAAGAGTGACAGTTTTACCTCTTCCCTTCCAATATCACTACCTTTTATTTCTTTTTTCGTCTGACTGCTGTGGCTAGGACTTCCAATACTATGTTAACTAGAAGTGGTGAGAGTGGGCATCCTTGCCTTGTTCCTGAATTTAGCGGGAAGTCTTTCAGCTTTTCACCATTCACTATGATGTTGGCTGTGGGTTGGTCGTAAATGCCTTCTCATGTTGATACATGTTCCCTCTATACACACTTTGTTGAGAGCTGCTATCATGAATGGATGTTCAGTTGTGTCAAATTGCTTTTCCTGCATCTATTGAGATAATCACGTGGTTTTTATCTTTCATTTTGTTGATGTGGTATATCACACTGATTGACTTGCAGATGTTGAATCATCCTTGTGACCCTGGAATAAATCCTACATGATTATGGTGTATGGTCCTTTTGATATGTTGCTGGATTCATTTTGCTAATATTTTTTCCAGGATTTTTGCATTTGCATTCATCAGAGATATTGCTCTGTCATTTTCTTTTTTTCTTTTGTAGTGTCTTTGTCTGGTTTTGCTATCAATGGCCTTGTTGCATTCTTATTTTCTTATGATGTCTTTCAAATGCCATGTGTTATCATTTCAACAAAGCAACAGTATGCACAATTTACATATTAGTTATTTTAACATGTTTGTCTTTCTAAGTCAGCAATGCAGTAGCAAAATGGAGATAAGAACAAGTTATTAACTATTTTTATTAAGTATTAATTAATTTTTACATTATATTCTCTAAGTCTTTGAAATGCAGTTTTTCATTTCAAGATGTAAGCAATAAGAAAAAATAATTGCAAATTTTTTTTGCTTAGACTTTAAAATATGTGTGTTATCACTTCAACATGGAAACAATGTAAACATCATTCATTACTTTTACATTCTTCTTTCTTACTAGGTCTTTAAAATGCAATCTGTTCTCATTTCAACAAGGAAACACTAGACACAAAATACTAATTATTTTTCCATTCTCTTTTTGTTATCAAATTGTTGACATTTTCTATGTTACCACTTGAACATAAAAACAATAGGTACAACCTATTAATTGACTTTACAATATTTTCTCTCAATGTCTTTGAACTGCAATGTTTCATCATGTTGACATGTAAACACAGAAACAGGTAATTATTTTAACATTTTTCTTACTAAGTCTGAAATATAATGCTATCTTTTTAACACATAACGATATAAAGAATTTAATTTATTCTTTTATCTTTACTGTCTTTGTTATGCAGTATATTATCATTTCAACATGTAAACAATACACGTAAATTATCAACTAATTATTCTACATCCTTTGTTTCTTACTAACTCTTGGATACACAGTGTGCATTTAATACTTAGGGTGCATCACATTTGAGAGTAGCCAAATTTCTAGGGCTCAGTAGCCACATGTGGTTAGTTTGTACCATACTGAACAGTGCAACTCTAGTGGAAGAGCAGAAAGGGCAAATATATATGGAACAATGTGTACCATGAAGGAAAGGTACACGGTACATTAAGAGAGAGCAACAGCAGAATAAACCTACTTAAATGGGGAGGTAAGAGAAAACCTATCTGAGGAGGTAATATTTAAGCCATGATCAGATGGCTGAGCAGCTATCCAACAGCATAAAGAGGCCAATATCATTTGAGCAGACTACATAAGGGAAAAAGTGTAAAACAAAACACAACACAACAACAACTGGGTTATGGGGGATACATAATCTCCCCAATGCGCTAAGAATGAGTAGAGAAACTGATAAATCATAGGAATGTCTACACTCTGAGTGAGATCAGGGACTTTTTCTTAGTACCTGGAAAAGTACCTAAATCCTAACAGATAGTTGGTCCATGTGTGTGGAATAAGGAATAACTGAGCCAGGGCTCTGGGACCTGGGAAATCAGGTGGCAACATACTGATGAAGATACCAGTAGGCAGTGGACATAGCTTGTTCATTTCCTTTTACTTATATATGGTTTCTCATAAGCAACCTGAGGTAACCAGAAACACAAGAACTTTGCAGGTCCCTAGAGGGTAAAATTATTCAACAACTACCACCTCTAGGGAGAGTTTCAATTGATCTGACTTGTGTCAAGTGCCATAAATGGATAAATGAACCAATCAATGTGGCTAAGGAAATGATGTACCATGACTGGGTCAGCTTACATCACATACCCAGCACTGTGATTAGTAATCAGAAGAAGAAGTAGAGGGCAGTGGGCAAGAGATCTAGCGGACCTTTCAAATTCCTCTATTTCCTTTTTAAAGTTCCTCTTTTATAGAGATCAGTCACATACGCAATGTCCCTAACCCCAGATTCCTAGAACAGTAGAACTTTATATGGGTCTCTAAAAACTTGGGTTTCAGGCAAAAAAATGAACGCTTTAGGGGCCACACATCAGTGTTGAAACAACTGTGGAAACTGTGTACTGTGGAAATCACTCAGAATAAGTGACCCAGTTCATGTTGTCCTGCTGTGCCCCGTGCAGCATCGCCTGCAACTGGGCCTGAACTTCAGCAAGTTTCTGTCGGTCCAAACTGTCCTGAAAATTCCATTCCTCGTAGCAATGGACAGGGACAGGATAAATCACACGCTTCAGCTTCATCAAGGATGTCAAGTGCTGCAGAACGCTCTTGAGCATAGGCATCGTAATGGGATTGAAGGCAAAGCTAAGGACACGGAGGTGGGTACAGCGGCTCAGGGCTGGGAGGATGGCAGAGAGAGCAGAATCAGTTAGCATACAATTATTTATCTCCAGGTGTTGCAGGGTGCCTGATACCTTCTCCAGCAGACTCTGGAAGGGCTCAAAAACTCCTGAGAAGATCCGGTTGTTACTGAGATTCAATACCGTTAGGTGCGTGGCCTGAGAGCTCTGGGACAGGAGAGTGACATCTCTGTTAGAAAGGCCACAGAAAGGTAGATACAGTATGCGCAAGTGAGGTGGCAGGACTCTACAGAGAGAAAAAAGCAAGGTTATTTCAGAAGAATGAGGGCAATGAGCCCTGAATTGTAGGTACCTAAGGCTCTAGAATAAACTACTGTGTACACAGTTTGCAATAGGTGGCTAACAATGTGGACTTTGGGATCAGGCTTTATAGATTTGTGACCCTGAGAAAGTTACTTTACCACTCTGAGGTACAGGGTTTTAATCTTGAAAATGTGCACAGCAGTAATTATTATACAAGGTTGTGGGAAAGATTAAGTGAAAAACTTGCATGCACTTAGTATACATAACATAATCAGTGTTGGATCTGGTTCACGAATTTGGTGAGGATGGGTCTGGGAAAGCAGCCAACTGAGGGTTTCCTCTGACTAGTTCCCAGATGACAAGCTCTCCATTCAGGGTCAAAGCCTTGGAGAACACACAGGAGCAAAATTATCTGGCAGCATTAATTATTGTGGCCCATCCATGGGTATGTGCATTAGTGCTATAGCTTAATGTTTCTCCATCTGAACGCCTTCCCTTCCTCTCTAGAGAGCTGTAAAGTCCAATAGGAGCACGGCTGAGTGTTTTTCACCAATATATTTACGGGCTTATTGTAGTCCTCCCATGGTCACTGGATGAGTGAATGAGCACAGCTTCCTTTTCTAATCTTGTCTGCTCCTCACCATAAGGTACCCCTCTCTCCCTCGGCTAGGTTCAAACTCCCAGCAGTGCCCATGCTGAGGCGTAAGGAGAAATAGGTTACAAGGAGCTTAGGAAGATCCAAGCATGGTCTCTTCTGTCGTAACAATGAGGTGTTTGGGGAACCTCCCCACTCCCTCACCTGAGCACTTTGTGCAGTTGATCTGCGAGGCAGAAGGAGGCCAAGCTGAGTTCCTGGAGGCTGTCCAGCCGCCCAAGCTGGTGGAGAAAAGATCTGAATTTCCTTCCCTTATAAAATGTAAAGGGGATGTTGGACAGACTAAGGCTGTTCAGGTGGGTCATCCGAGCCAAAAGGCTGGTGACTTCACTCAGACAAGCCTGATACATTTCCAGGTGATCAATGCACCCCAGATCCAGAAACTGCAGGATACTGTTGTGGGCAGGCATTCCATCGATTTGCAAATGTCTGCAGCAGAGGTGCAAGGACCCAAAGCTCTGCTGAACTTTGGTACAAAGGAAAGAGTGGAACTGCTCTGTTCTCAAGGTACCATTGAGGGAAATAGCCACTACTAATTCCATGGGTTCCTGAGCTGACTGAGGCTCAGACCCGGAATTACCAATCCCGAGGCACCTGACACCATGCTGAGCTTCTTCTATCTTAAGGATAGAGCACTGGGAATAAATACATGACTGAGTACAGAAAGGGAGTGTGGTGTGGATCTCAGAGCATGTTGTTTCACAGTCTGGGTCGTGCCTTATATCTAGGATCCTCAGTTTGGGCCCCCTGTAAGGAAAGGAGGAGACAGAACACATGAGAGGTAGCTGACTTTCATATAATCCAGCATGATCAATGATCAGAAGCAGGGACAGAGCATTTTAACCCTGGTTTTCACTTCATCGCCATTCACCAAGAAGTTCTACCCACACAAATGCAGCATCTTTCGTCCTTTCCCCACACTTCCTTCACCTTCGGCCTTTCCCTGTCTCAATGCCCATATCCCACTTCTATGTAATCACACTCAGATCCATTCACACTCAAATCCATTCACAGTATCCTCAATCACCTCTATTCTATAATCAACTCTAGAAGACAATGGAGTCTTGAAGGTGACCCCAAGTACTGGACCGATAGCTCTGCAAAGACTGAAGCATTCACCATTGGCTACTGTTGGGAGACGGTTAGGTATTCCCCTGCCCCAGGCTACAGGATACCCTCCTGCTGACTCCCTATGTCTCTACTGGTCATAGTCTTACCAAAAGGAAGAGTTCTGGGCAGGGTGAATCGGCAGACCATCAACCATGGCTTCCAAGATGTCATAGCATGACTCTTGTGCATTCAGTGACCCAACATGGAGACAGCGAAAAGGCCAAAGGCTCACCATTGCCTTTAGCATCATCTTATGCCCACCCAAGAAGGCAGTGTTGAACAGTGGAACAAAGAGGTCTCTTGGGATTTCGCCCAGGGCATGGATAGCTGCAGGCTCATTACTCAGCAGACTCTTTGCAGCAAGCTCTAGGAGTGTGACTGTGGTCTTTTGCTCCATCTTCATAAACCTGCTTCAGAGTAGAGAACAGAAATCCTAAGAAGACATCTATACTCTCCTAGTTGCTTCTAGGGTTAGCTATGGACAAAATACTCTTATTGAGAATAAGTATATGTTGAATCATATGGCCACCTTCACCAAAATATCTAATGTAATACTAAAATCAAGGTGGAGGAAAGGGGAGGAGACTAATGTACAAAAGTTTTATGTTGTGGAAAACCAGAAATTGTGCAACTAAAAATGAGAGAAGGGAGAGGAGTAGAAGAAAATAGAACAAGCTTTTTATCATAATGCAGGAGGTGAGTGTTAAATGATGCTGGAGGGGAAAAATGTATAGACCAGATAGTAAAGTGTTGAGAAAACAGGTGGTTCAGGATGATTTTAACATGACCAAAAACATGTCTTAATGATAAAAGCTGAAACTCACAATGAAGATATAACCCTTAGGAACATTTATGCACCAATAACACAGCAACCCCCTTTATAAAGCAAAAGGGCAAGGAGACATAGATAAAATAATAGTAATAATAGGAAACAGTCACACCAGGAGATTTAATACACCAAAGTCAGCATAAGGCTGATCAAGTAGTACAATAAAAGGGTAGGGATACAGACAATCTAAACACACTGATTAGACAGAAAGCTAATCAATAAGGATTTATACACACACTGAGAACAGAGAATATATTCTTGACAAAAATGGATCATAATTATCTCAGAGATGACATCATTAATTTCTATAAAGGAGAAATATTATAAACAATCCTCTTTAATCCCAATGCAGCAAAAGTTAGTAACAAAAATTGGAAACAGAAAAGCCTTTCCACCTGAAAACATTTTTAAAGCTTTTGTTTGAAAACGTTGACTTAAAGAGGAGATACAAACTGAACTTACAAAGAAATTTTTTAAAAGAATGACTACGGAAAACTACATATCACAATCTATGGGATACATTTAGAGCAGTGATCCGAGGCAAATTCACAGCACTAAACTTTTGATGAGTAAAAATTAAAGAATGAAGATAAATGAATTAAAGAATGGTCTCAAAACAACTAAAAAAGCCTAGAAACAAAAGAACAACTAAAGAAAACAAAAAATAAAAGCAGAAATGAATGAGATACAAAATAGAAAAACAAATCAAAGTCCTGTTTTACAAAACAGACAAGCCACTAGCTGGCTTGATGAAGCAAGAAAGGGAGAGATCACAGATAGACAAAATAATAAATGCCACAGGAGAAACTATCATTGAAACAGAAAAAATAAGGGATTACTTTGCCAACCTCTATGCAAATAAACTTGAAAATCTACATGAAATAGGTAACTTCTTAGACAAATACAGATTACCAAAATTCTGACTCTGGTGTTAGAAATCTTAAATTAGCCAATTTTCATAGACAAAATGGAGAACGTTATGATAGGAATTACTCCCAAAAAGCACCTTGCTCAGATGGTTTTACAGGTGAATTCTAGTAAACTTTCAAAGCTCAAATAGTACCAAAGCACTGTGAGTTATGTAAGCATGTTAGAAAGGAAGGAAACTTCCCTAACTTCTTCTATGAAGCAAGTAGGATGCCAACAGGTAAAACGTAGATACCAAAACACTGAATAGAATATTAGCAAACATCCAACAATACATTTAGAAACTAATATGCTGTGATCAAGTGGAATTTTTTCCATTAATACAAAGCTGCTTCTATATTAGGAATTCCATTGATATCATTCACTATAGTATATACTTAAGGGCAAATACCATATGGTTATCACCATAGATGCCAAAGAAACCTTTGGGAAACCACAACACCTATTCATGTAAAAAAAAAAAAAAAAGAGAAAAACCTCAAGAAATGGGAATCAGGGATGCATTCTTAACATGAGAAAAGATATATAATTAATTCCTCACGCAAGTATTTTATTTAGTGGGGGACTACCAGACGTTTTCCAATAAAGTCAGGAACAAGAAAAGTATGTCCACTATATCATTCCTGTTCAACCTTCACATATAAGCATTAGTCAGCTGACTAGGGAAACCGATTAGATCTATATGAATGGATAACAAGAAGTAAAGCCACCTCTATGTGCAGATGATATTATAGTACACCTGAAAAGCCATATGGAAACAATGACACATTAAGTAAAATAATAAGAGAAATCACTAGCTATCTATTTGACATTTGGTAGTGTATATATGTCTATGCTACTGTATAACAAAGGGAGATCAACTCCATGATCGGTGATGCCTTAGAGGGCCAGGATAGGGAGGGTGGGGGGGAGTCGCGGGAGGGAGGGGATATGGGGATATATGTATACATACAGCTGATTCACTTTGGTGTACCTCAAAAACTGGTACAAGAGTGTAAAGCAATTATATTCCAATAAAGAGCTAAAAAAAAAAAGAGAGAGAAATCAGCAAGGAAATAGGATATAAAGTTGCACACAAAAGTCAACAGTCTTTGTGTACACACACACACACCCCCCCACACACACACACCTGGAGGACACTTTAGTAGAGAAAATCCCATGTACAATAGCAACAACAAAGGTTAAATGCATAGAAATCAACTTCATGAGAGCACCTGTATGAGGAAAACGACATAGAAGGAAAATTGAATAAGTAGACAGACACTCAATATCCTTGGATAAAATAACTCAACATTAAAAAGATGTCGATTCTCCCTAAACTAGCGTATAAATTTAATATAATCTCAAAAATATCAGCAAACGTTTGTATGGAATTAGGCCAATGGATAATAAAGTTAATATTTTTAAAAAAACATACAAGAATAGCCAGGATATAAGTGAAAAAGAAAACCGATAAATGGAGAGTAATGATACCAGACATTAAAGCACATTATGAAGCCTCAGTAATTACAACACCGTGGTCCTGGTACATGAATAAACACATAGTCCAGTGGCATAGACTCGAAAACCCAGAAAAACAGCAATCATTATGTGTAAATTTTAGTATATGATGAAAGGGCATATAAAATCACTGGGGCAAAGATGGACATTCAATAAATGTTGCTGGAACAACTCAGACAATTGGGAAAAAAACAACGTAGATCCATATCACACACCATACACAAAAATAAACTGTAAACGGGTTAGGAATCTAAACAAATGAAACCATAACAAAGTCTGGAAGAAAATATGACAGAACTCTTCTGTCACCTCAGTGTAGGGAAAGGCTTTCTAACTATGACTCAAATTTCCAGAGGCAATGAAAGAAAAGAATGATCTATGTGACTATACAAGAATTGTTTTCTTAATGTATGGCAAATGCATCATAAAGAAATGAAAGGGCAACGAACAAACTAGGATAAAGTATTTGCAGCATGCCCCCACAGACAAATGAATAATAGCCAAAGTATATATAGAACTCCAGTATTGAAGGACAAAGGGCTAATATTTCTACAGAAAAATGGGAAACGACATGAACAGATAATTCACCAAATATATATAAAACAGTCTTCAAAACATAGTGAGTCAAACTTTCTCATAAGTAGACAAATGCATACTAAAACAATGCTGAGATATCAGTTCTCACCTACCACATCAACAGAGGTCACAAAAGTAGGGCAACATGTTCTGTTAGTGAGGCTGTGGGAAAACAGTCACAGGTGCTAGTGGGGATGAAAACCAGTACAACCCTTCTGGAGAGAAGTTTGCAAATGCCTAACAGAACTACACACGCACTTAATTTTTGGTCCAACAATCCTGCCGCTGGGAAGAAAACTTGAAGATCCATTTCCACCAACACAAAAATACTTAGGCCCAAGGTTATTCACTGCAGCATTGTTTGTAATTACAAAATGCTGGAAACAATTTAAATGCCTCTCTATAGGTCAGTGGAGTCCAGTGCAGCTGTAAAAAAGAACAATGAAGCCCTCTAATGGGATGAAGAGCTATGTTATACAATGCTGTACATTGAAAAAGGAAAGCGCAAAGGAGCATTATAAAGTGCTGTCCTTCATTTAATAAACAAGGAAATATAAGAAAACATATATGCATCTGTTCATTTGTGCAGTGAACTCACACTGAAATATTGGTTTCTAAATGTCATTTTCCAAGAAAAGGAAACATGGCTCTTTGCAGAAGTGTTTTGATTTCAGGGCTGTGTTGGGGAAAAAAACACAAGATGAACAGGAATACCTTATCATGCCAGCAAGGAAGTACACAAAAGAGGATCAGATCATGCTGAAAGAACACAGACCCCACCAAAAGGAGCTTGCAATCATCAAAGCTGCAACAACTCAAGAAAGTAAATAATGATATAATTTGATTATGTCACAATATAACATAGTTATTCATGATTCAGTACTGACATAATCTGATTACTTGATTCAATAATTTGAAATAAGTTTTATAAAACAGTTTTTATAAATAACTTGCAAATTTATAAAGAAATAAATGGGGGAGAAAAGACAGCTCTTCAGAATTCCAATGGACCAATGTAGCAGGAATAAGGAAATAGAAAGTCACCATTAAAGTCATAATTGTACGCAAGACAAACAGATGGATTTTAAAAGCAGTGAATAAAAGTCTGAGAAGAAATAGGATACTTTCATAGTCTGAAACTATTTCCTACACGATATTTATTACTTCCAAATGGGAAAACAGGACCATTACAATGGAGTAACATAGTTGTCACTACCTTAATCAAGTGTTGAAAATGAATATCATCATTAATACAATATATGGACATCATGTACCCCTGAGATGATGCTTGGAGAAGGCAACGGGATCGCTTTTGCAGTGCTGTGCTATGAGACCTAAAATTAAGGCACAATGACATGTACGCCTCGACATCTGGGGGAAAACCCAGAGGGTCTCAAATGGACTAACCACAAGTTCCCATCCCCCTTTTGTGCTCCCAGGAAGAAGGTCCCCTGGCCTAAAAGCCAGCCTGATCATGGGAACTAGCCACAGTGCCTGCTTTTGTCCCTGACTATCTATCGGGTTTCAGTTCCCCACCAGCTCACAGAAGTATTCAAACAAGCCAGTCGCATCCTCCCACGTGAACCAAGGGTCACCTCGTCCTCTTGTTACTACAGACTGCCTCCCACAGCTCCTGCTTCTTCACTCTCTTCCAGAGCATGACTCCTGTGAGTTACTAACAGTAAACGTTACTAATAAGCTTACTAATAATGCTGCTGTGGGTAGCACATGTCCAGTGTCGGGTGTCGGGTGTTCAGCCACCCCCCAGAACACTAGGGTGGAAATCCCTCCATTGGCAGTGGGGTGAAGGGGAGGAGAATAAAACAGGTGCTGTTGCCAAAAAATGTGTAACTTTAATCATAAGAACACATTCAGACAAACCCAAATTGACAGACATTCTATAAAATACCTGACCAGTAGCTTCAAAATCGTCAAGGTTGGGGAAGACCCAGAAAGCTTGAGGAACTGTCAGCCTAGGGGAGGCTGAGGAGAAATGATGGCCAAGTGCAATGCAGTATCCGGAATGGGATGCTGGAATAGAAAAAGGAGATTACTGGGACGAATGGTGAAATTCAAAGAAAATATGTAGATTAGTTAACAGTACTGCATCAATGTCAATTTCCTAATTTTGCTAATTTTTCTATGGTCATATAAGATGTCAACATTAGGGAAATCTGGGTGAAGGCTTTCTATACTATGTTTTGCAAACTTTCTGTGAGTCTAAAATTATTTCAAAATAAAGAATCTTAAAAAAAAATTCAGTGGTTAAAGGAATGGTTATTGTATAAATGACACTGCTTAACAGAAATACGGTTAGGAGCATGGATAGAAAGATGGGTAAATGTTCATGCCACATCATCCATTAAAAAACTATTTCAAACTGCTTTAGAGAGCCCATTAAAATAAATGAAAGCGCAGTCATCTCCAAGATGTAGATGAATATTTATCTGCTCTTCAGATGAGAAAACCATTTTAAGTATAAAATAAATGAAATACCATATATATGTATATAAAACACACACACACACACACACACACACACATATTTCAATACTTAAAACAATTTAAACTTTGGGATATCAAAACGAACCGCAAACAAAACTAAGATGCAAAAGAGAACTACAATTTTTTTTTAAGAAGCAGAAGGCTGATCGAGGGATTTTAAAGAGAGAGCATGAAATGTTTAGCCACACAACTGAAGCGAATCACAGGTGAGGAAAAAGGGATTCACGGGGCGTGGACAGGAGAGAGGACCGTTGAGCAATCCATTCAATTGCCTTTCTTACTAACCCCCAAACCTTGATCCTGAGTAATTTAATTTAGGTCAACAGAGGCACAGTTTATAGAAAGAACACTGTTGTAATTTACCCGATTGGAAGAAGAGTTGGAAAAAACCTTGAGCCGTCCAGGACCCCAGGAATAGGAGCACGTTCCTCCCTCTCCCGAGCCTCGCAGCCAACAAGCCTCAGTGTCGGCGGTGCCTGGCGTCTTAACGGTTCCGGTTCCCACATGCCGGAAGTGGACTTGGATTGGCGCGGCTCAGGTCAGGTGGCCCCCTATCACCCAATCATCTCTGCGCTGGGAGGCGGGGCCACATTCCCGACCCACCCAGAGGGACCGAGCGGAGAGAGGCTTGTGGGTGAGAGGGTTCCGCTCAGGCGCCAGCCCCACCCTCCTAGATCTCCTTGGCACAGTGTTTCTCTGTGTGGCCTGGGCGCCGCCTGGCCAGGGTTTCTGCCAGGCCGGGTCTCAAACCCAGAGAACTGATGTCCAAACTGATGGGCTACGCTACAGAGGGTGTGAGCTTCAAAACGAGCGGCCGCTGGATGGCAAAAAGTCGTCAGACTTTAGTGGCCCTGGGGCTCTGCTACATTACACAAGCGGTCGGGTCCCCACCAGAGAGAGGAGAAAACCTACTCTGGCCTCTGTGCAGTAAAGCCAGCATAGCGTTTACATTGACATTTGACAAAAGCAGCATAATGGAGAAATTGCCACCTGCTAATAACTGCCTATCAATTGCAAGGATAGCTAATAGTATTTATTTCCAACCCTCTCCCTGGACTCCTGATTCCACTTCTTCCCTGTTTGTTTCCTTTTCTGTTACAATTGTTTACCACCTTTTGGAAAGGGTACATTTTATCCATATGCTATTTTGTAAATTGGCCGTCTCCTGTGGTGGGAAAATATAAATTCCAGGAGGGCAGGCATCTTTGTTTATTTGTTCATTAGCATATCGTGAGTGCCTATGGTAATGCCTGGTGCAATGGATACTTGAGTATTTGTTGAATGATTTTTTTCTCCAGGCACACTAGCCTCTTTTTTGTGCCTTTAACCCTAACTCACCAAACATGTTCCCCTACAATTGTGTGTTTTCCTGTAACAGCCTGCCCCCAGATATCCCTGTACCACCTTCCTTACTAAATTCACATCTCTGGGCTCTTTATCAGACAAGCCTGACTTTTCTTCATGACACTTAGCATTTGATCATAGCTTTGGCGGGTTTTTTGTTTGTTTGCTTTGCTTTGGTTTAGTTTGGTCTAGCTTTTATTCTGTTTTCTTTCTTCAGCATCTCTTCCTTATACCCTACTTGCAGGTAAAGTAGACCAGCCACGACTGTTTTAGGTTTTGCAGTACAATATCATCTTTCAGTAGGTGGGGAAATGGCATCAAATATCTTAAGACTGGATCCCTGGTTTCATGGCTTTACCACTTACCACTATGGGATCTTGACCAGGCGTATTAACTCTTCCAAGGTTTCATTACTCATCTTCAAAAGGAGAATGGCGATTGAACTTGGTGTACCCCCAAAAAAATAATAAATACATAAATAAAATTTAAAAAAAAAGGTGAATGGTAATTGATGTGACTTCTTAAGACTGTTGATTGGGTTCCATTCAGATAACACATGTATAGGGCTTAGCAGAACACCTGACAGTTTTAATGTGACCAGTTTTATACTTGGAAAATGGTACTTGCCTCTTTTAGGTCTTTTCTGTCTTTAACCGCCCCCTTCTCCATCTCAAGGCCCCCTTCCTAATTGCAGCAATAATCTCTTAGGAAGCAATTATGTAATAAACTGTCCCAAATCTTAAAAAAAATGATTATGATCATTATCATTGACTGTATGTTGTCAGAACTGAGCGTCAAAAGAACTCGGGTTCTTCCTAGTCTCTATTGCTTAAAAATAGTTTGCAATTTCCAAGAAGTCCCCTTAAACCACCCTGCGCTTTAGATTGTGTTTCAGTCCGAAGGAATAATAACACCTGCCAATACTATCTACCATAAGTGGTTTAAGGAAAATCTAAGTATTTAACTCATCTCGAACGAACGCAGAATCACTTATTTTTTAATGGGTAATGGCCAATTGAAGTGCTTAGGGTGTCCAGAAAAATTTCTAAAGAACCCCAGGCAAGGATCATGAGAAAGCATGTTCTCCCTCCCTCAAAGGACAAGACATTAGCCCAGCCTAAGGTCAGGTTCTGCCCAGAGAATCCTGAGCAGAAAACAACTGAGGTCAGATTGGAGTGCCACCTATACAGACGGCAACCAGGCAGGGTGCAATGGTAATGCGCTTAACATTTTGTCTAGGTGGACCTTTGCTGGATGAAGATCAGAACAGCAGAAACTTTTCAAAAGGAGAAATTTAAGAGAATGTTTTCCCTCTCATATCCCCTAAAAGAATTGTGAAAACAGGTTTCTCCTATTTAGAATTTGCAAAGGTTGTGATTTCTGGTATATTGTAGATATGCACCAGGTAGATGTGTTTTAGATATCATTTTTTCCAAATCTTGACACTACGAGTATAGTTCACTCAGTTTATGGAAAATGTTCACCATATGACTGAACAATTGGAAGTCTAGTTATCACTGAAAAAAAAAGTTCAAGTATGAAGAGAATTACAGTTTACAAGTAAAAGCCTGACTTCAATTTTCAACTTCAGTAAATGTATAAATGACACTCTGTGGTATCTTCCCTCTGAATTCCAAATCTAATATTGATCGGTGGATAGTAAGATAGATAACAAGGTAGAAGAAGCCCACTTTGCTGTCTCAGAACTATCTCCCAGAATCTATGCAGTTTCAGTAAGAGATACACTAGTTTTGAGTTCTATGATTTCCACTTGTTCTCTCTTTTAACCTCCACTTCTTTGCTGAGCTTTTCGATTTTTTTCATTTCTTTTAAGAATTTGTAGCTGCTTGATAATTACTTTGAAGATGGTCACTTCGAAATTCTTGTCATTATTCCAACTTTATGCACTTCATGTTGGCATCTGTAGACTGTCTTTCATTACTCAAGCTGTGATATTCTTGATTCTTGGTATTGTGACCTCTATCATATGCTGGGCATTTGGAATACCACATTATAAGACTCTGAACACTACTAATCTTTATTTTATGCATGATTCTTGGGTGTAACACAGAGTGATATGGGTTATGTGTTCAGATTCCCGTTCTGATTCCACCCTAGCAAAAGTGGATTACTGACTCACACTGCCTCAGTGGTAGCTGAACTCCCACCCCAGCCCTGGCTACCTTTCCAATGAATGAGAGGCACCAATTCACAACAGTTTGTTGCCTCAGAATGGGAGTATAAGCTCAGTTCCCTTCTGGACGCTGCTGACACCATGGAAAGGGGAAGGGAATGGCAGACTGAATAATTTGTGGCTGGCGGCAGGGCTGGAGGAAGACACTTGGCTAGCTTGCTACCGGTCTCTGAGACATCAAGGGGAAAAAGGGGAAAGCTGAGTGCTAAGCAACCCTGCCTCCCACTACAGGGTTTTGTCTTGATGATGGGTGGAGGTGAGGTAAGGCTCTCAAAAGGGCCCAGCACACAAAGCGGGGTGAGGGAGAAAGTGGAGTGTTGAGTAGTCCCACCTCACACCACCTATTAATACTGGGTGGATATGGAGGTTCAGCTAACCACTGGCATGGCATCACTGACACCAGAAATGGGCATAGATGGGATGCTTACTAGTCCCAGTCTGCACTGCCTCGTTCACTGTCACTGTTGTTGCGTGCAGCTGGAGCCTCAGCTTGCTGCTGGACCCCTCTGACATTACCCTGACAGGTGAATTGAATGGTCATCACCTGCTTCAGAGAGGCAGGGTGGAAGATTAGCTACCCCACCCCACCCCCCCACTCCAGTCTCTGAAACCTCAGGGGTTGGGGTAAAGTTTTTCCATTGGTGTTTGTCTGGAGAGGAGGTACATTATTACCAAACAGGTTTTCTGTGTTTAGACTACTCTTTTCATGGTCCTGTGGCTAGGGAAATAGACTTTTCCTAGAGCTTTGTGTCTGTCATTGCTGGTGGTTCTGAGTTAGAGGCTTCTGCCTCGCCCTATGTGGGACATTTGGGAGGAAATAAGAAAAATGAGGGAACTCACTCTTGTGTCCTTGTTCAGCTCCCAAGGACACTAAGCAATTCATCTTCTCCTTTCTACCATTTACAGTTTCCTTTGCTTGTGTGCTATGCTATATCCAGGTTGTTCTGATGTAGAGAGACTTCTCAAGCTCGGCCGGCACTGGAAGTTTCGAGCACATTGATTTTTATCATTATATTTTGATGACAGTAGTGAGCCTACCAAAATCTGCTCATCTTTTTTTGTTTTGTTTTGTTTTTTAATTTTATTTATTTATTTATTTATTTATTTATTATTTTGGGGGGTACACCAAGTTCAATCATCTGTTTTTATACACATATCCCCGTATTCCCTCCCTCGACTCCCCCTCCACCCTCCCTCGAGTCCCCCCCACCCTCCCCGTCCCAGTCCTCTAAGGCATCTTCCATCCTCGAGTTGAACTCCCTTTGTTATACAACAACTTCCCACTGGCTATCTATTTTACAGTTGGTAGTATATATATGTCTGTGCTACTCTCTCACTTCGTCTCAGCTTCCCCTTCACCCCCCCCCCAAACCTCGAGTTCTTTTGATTGCCCCCTGCATTGGAGAGCAGCTCCTCGATAGGAAAATATAACATCGTTTTCCTTTGAAGTCCTTTGATGCTCCTTGAACTTTCCGATGCCTGAGCTGCTATGGTCATGATGGGCTCTTTCTGACATGTGGCAGATCACATTCATTTTCTGTGTTTTCAGGTTTCCAAGTATGATGCTCATTTAACTCTCCCAGTTATATTTATCTTTTTAAATATGTTTCTCCAAGTAGTGAGAGAATACTAGTGGCAAACCACTGAGCTTTGCTTATCCAAAAGTTTTCTTTGCAAGTGGGGGTCTAAAAGATCTGGCCTGGTGTGCTGATGGAATTCATGAATGAAAGTTTCAGCTACAGAGAAGAGACTGGTAAACTTTTCTTTCAGTGTAGAGACTGCTGTCCTAGCTTTGAAAACGAGGTTCAAGACTGGAAGCCTGTGAAAGCATCAAAATGTGAAAAACAGTACTATGTTTTTTTGTTTAATGAATTGCATGGGTTAGGAAGGGGGGGGTCATGAAATCCCTGAGTAAATGGGAAAGAATGGAGAGGATACTATATGAAGAACTCATATAGTTCCTACGCAAATAAGTAAAAAGGCCAAGTATTCGTTCTCTGTCATCTCCTTGCAATGATTATTATTATTTTTTCCCTGCAGAGCTTGTTTGCATATGTACTTGTATCTGGCTTTGCTTTAGACTCCTTGGTAAGGTTGTGGAGCCAAAGCTGTGAGCTCTGTGAGTGTCTGTGAGTCTGTGAATGAGAAGCCTTTCCTCCTAAGGTGGTGAGAGTATATTTTTATACTTAGAAGGATTTAACAAATCTGATTATTTTCTTAAACTTAATCATATCCCAGCTTGTTTGGATTATTGCATCTGAAAAATTTTTAAATGCTTTTAATAAAAAGAAATACAATAAGTCCCAGAAAAATACCTGACCTTCCACTACTTTAAATTTGCTGGCCTTTCAATATACGATCAATATACAGAAGGCAATTGTCTTTCTGCACACTTCCAATGAACAATTTAAAATGAAATTAAAAAAAAAACAGTTCCATTTACAGTGGTATCAAAAAGAATAAAATGCTTATGAGTTAATTTAACAAAAAACATCACAAAATCTACATCTGAAAACTCCAAAATATTGTCGGAATTAAAGAAGATCTAAATAAATGGGAAAATATGCCATGATCATGGATCAGAACCCTAAGTATTATGAAGATGGCAGTACTCTCCAAATTGATCTACAGATATAATGCAGTGTCTATCAGAAGCCTAAGAGATTGCTTTGTAGAAATTAACAAGCTGATTTAAAAATGCATAATATGGAATTGCAAGGAACTCAGATTAGTCACAACAAAATTGAAAAAGGATACAGCAAGAGGACTCCCAGTTCTCTATTTCAAAGCTTATCACAAAACAATGGTAATCAAGATACTGTGATACTGGCACAGGGGTATACATACAGCTCAGCAGAATGGAATGGAGAGTCCAGAAACAAAACCAAGCATCTTTGGTCAACCAATTTTTGACAAGGGTTTCAAGGCCATTCCATGGGGAAAAAGAAGAGCCTTTTCTGCACATGCTGCTGGGACAGAGAGCCACATGCAAAAGAATGGGGGTGGAACTTTGCCTCACGCCACATTTACAAAATTTAACACCAAATGGATCAAAATACTAAACGTGGAATCTAAAACCATAAAATTCCTACAAGAAAATATAGAGGTAAATCTTGATGACCTTGGATTTTGCAAAGAATACTTTGATATACTTACAAAAGCACGAGAGAGAAAATATAGACTTAGCGTCTTCATCAGAAGTGAAAACTTTTATGCTCCAAGAAAGTGACAGTAGCACACACAGAACTGAGGGAACTGTTTGCCCATCATATATCTGACAAGAGACTTGTATCCTTAATATGTAAGGAACTCTTACAACTCATTAATAAAAGGACAACCCAATTTCTGAACCTGGGCAAGTGATCTGAATATACATCTCTCCAAAAAACATAAAAACGGGCAATGAGATACTCGACATCATTAGTCATTGGGGAAAACTCAAATCAAAACCACAATGAGATACCACTTCAAACCCACTAAAGTAGCTGGAATGAAAAAGTCAGGTAACACCAAATATTAGTGAGGATATGGAGAAATCGGAACCCTCATACACTCCTGGTGGAAATGTAAAATGGCACAGTCACTTTGTAAAACAGTCTACAAGTTCCTGAAATGAACAGAGTTACCATACAACCCAATAATTCCACTCTAGGTATATATCCAAGAGAAATGAAAACATACGTTCACATAAAAATTATAGATTAAAGTTTATAGCAGCATTATTCATAATGCCCCAAATTGGAGACAGTCCAATTGTCCATCAATTGACTGACAGATAAGCAAATTGAGGTATATCCACACTACAGACTATTATTCAGAAATACAAAGGAGTGATTTACTGATATATCCTACAAAACGGATCAACACTGAAAACATTATGCGAAGTGAAAGAAGCCAGTCAAAAAAGCCATATATTATATAATTTTCATTCACACAAAATGTCCAAAATAAGCAAATCTATAAAGACAAAGTAGATTATTAGTTGCTTAAGGCTTAAGGGATAGGAGTATAAGGGGTGACAGCTCAAGGGTTGGGTGTTTCTTCTTGAAGAGATGAAAAAATTTTAAAATTGACTATGGTGATGGTTGCTGTGAATATCCTAGAGACAACTGAATTGTACACTTTGGGTAAATTGTATAAGATGTGAATTATATCTCAATAAAGCAGTTAAATACACAAAACAAAACAACTCCCCCCCAAAAGACATACATCTATACATTTCAAACTTAAAATACATTTCAAATAGACAATCTTTATAAGCCTGTATCTGTTAAAGAAATTGAATCAATAATGAATAACTTTTTTAAAACAGAAAGCATCAAGCCCAGATGGCTTCACTGGTGATTGATACCAGCACATTTATGTAAGAAATTAGACTAATTCTCTATAATCTCTTCCAGAAGATAGAAGCAGAGAGACTATTTCCTAACTCAGTCTATGAGGCCAACATTACCCTAACACCAAAACCAGACAATGATGTTACACAAGAAGAAATCTACAGACCAATATTTCTCATGAAGATAGATGCAGAAATCCTCAACAAAGTATTAGCAAATAGAATCTAACGATATATTAAAAAATTATACACCATGACCATGTGGGATTTATTACACGTATGCAAGGTTGATTCAACATTTGAAAATCAATTAATGTAATCCTTCACATCAACAGCATAAGGAAGAAAGCTCTCCTGATTACATTAATGGATCCAGAAGTATTTGACATAATCCAACACCCATTAATGATGAAAACTCTCAACAGACTGGGAATAGGGGATGATTTCCTCAACCTAATAATGAACATCTATAAAAACCCTGCAGATATCACCGTACCTAATGGTGAGAAACTAGATGCTTTCCTGCTAAGATCAGGAATGAGACTAGGATTTCCCCTCTCACTACTCATTTTCAACTGTGGACTGGACGTCCCCGATAATGCAATGAGGCAAGAACTGAAAACTAAAGGTATGCAGAGTAAGAAGGAAGAAATAAAAATATCTTTGTTCACAGATGACATAATTGTGTGGAAACTCTGAAAACATCTGCAGAAAACTCCTGGAACTAATAGATATAGCAAGGTTTCAGGATACAAGATTGATACAAAAGTCAATCATCTTTAAAATATGAGGAAATCTACAAAACTCTGATGAATAAAATGAAGAACTACATAAATGAAAGTACTCCATGTTCATGAATAGGAAGATTCAATGTTATCAATATGTCATTTCTCCCAAACTTTATCTATGAACTCAACACAATCCCAATCAAAGTACCAGAAAATTATTTTGTGGCTACCAGCAAACAAATTATAAAGTTTATGTGGGGAAGCAAAAGACCCAGAATAGCTCACATAATATTGAAAAAGAAGAACAAATTTGGAGGACTGACACTACTCAACTACAGCACTTACAAAGCTACGGTAATCAAGACAGTGAGGAAATGGTGAAAGAACAGACAAATAGATCAAGGGAACAGAATAGAGAGCCCAGAAATAGACCCACATAAATAGAATCAACTGATCTTTGACAAAGGTGCAAAGACAGTACAATAAAGATTGTCTTTTCAACAAATGGTCCTGAAACAACTGGACAGCCACATGCAAAAACTGAATCTAGACACAAACCTTACACTCTTCACAAATATAAACTCAAAATGGATTACAGACCTAAATGCAAAAGGAAAAACTGTAAGATACCTACAGTATAACACAGGAGAAATTTTAGATGACTTTGCATTTGGCAATGACCTTTTAGATAAAATACCAACAGCACAGTCCATGAAAGAAACACTTGATAAATTGGACTCCATTAAAATTAAACACTACTACACTGTGAGTGACATTGTCAAGAAAATGGTAAGACAAGCCATGGACTTGGAGAAAATATTTGCAAAAGGTATATCTGATGAAGCACTGTTATCCAAAATATACAAAGAACTCTTAAAACTCAACAAAAAGAAAATAAACAGTGTGATTAATAAGTGATAAAATATCTGGACACTTCACCAAAGAAGATATATAGAGGGAGAATAAACTTGTGAAAAGATCCTCAATACACTATGTCATTAGGGGATTATAATTTAAAACAACAATAGCATACTACTACACAACTTTTGGAAGAGCAAAATCCAAAACACTGACAGCACCAATTGCTGTCAAGGATGTGGAGCAGTAGGAACACTCTTTTATTGCTGGTGGGAATGCAAAATGGTAGAGCCACTTCGAAAGCTAGTTTGGCAATTTCTTTCAAAGCTAAACATACTCCTAACCATATGATTCAGCAGTTGTGTTCTCTGGTATTTACCCAAATGAACTGAGAACTTATACCCATACAAAAACATGCAAATAGAAGTTTGTAGCAGCTTTATTCCTGATTGGAGGCAACCAAGGTGCCTTTAGTAGGTGAATGGATACATAAACTCTGGTACATCACTATGATGGCATACTACTTAGCACTAAAAAGAAATGAGCTATCAAGACATGAAAAGATGTGAAGGACCCTTAAATGCATATTATTAAGTGAAAGAAACCAGTATTATAAAGCTACATAGTGTATGATTCTATTTATGTGATATTCTAGAAAGGGCAAAACCATGGAGACAGCACAAAGATCAGTGGTTGCTAGGGGCTGGGAGGGACAAAGGGATGAGCAGGTAGAGCACAGAGGATTTTTGGGAAAGTGACATTATTCTGTATGATACTATAATGTTGTATACATGTCATTATACATTCGTCCAAACCCCATAGAACATACAATACAGAGTGAACGCTAGTGTAAACTATGAACTTGGGTAATGATGATGTATCAATGTAGATTCATCTATTACAAAAAAATGTACCACTCTGATATGGGATGTGGATAGCAGAAGAGGCTGGGGGGTGGGAGGTATATGGGAACTCTCTGTCCTTTCTGCTCAATTTTGCTGTGAACCTAAAACTGCTCTAAAAAAATAAAGTCCATTAAAAATACATTTCACAACTTCAAATTTGAGATCTCTTCATCAAAACTGAACAAAACAAAAATAGAGACAGAAGAGAGGTAAAATTATATAGAAAAGTGAAAAATACATTTGCAATATTCCAAAGAGGAAGTATGAAATTATGGAAACAAGCTGTGAATATAAGAAAAAAATACTCTTAAAGGATATTAAGAAAGTAGAAGAGCCAATGGCATTGACCTGGAAATCCCAACTGTACTGAAACATAATTATGAGTAAGCACTTGAGCAAGCCAGTTTGAAGGAGGAAAGGTTATGGCCAGAGAATGGGAAGTTTGAATTCATTGTTTCAGAGGTAATGAAGCAGTTTTGAGTTATTTTCATTCACTCATTTAATACATTTTTATCGGATGCCTAGTATGTGTCAGACACTATTTAAGGTACTTGAGATACGGTAGTAAAACAAACAAACAAACAAAAAAGCACACAAAACAAACAAAAAAACAAGCAAACAAAAAAACAAGCAAACAAAAAAACAAAGATTTATGCCATCGTGGAGTTGACATGTTGATAGCCTTTTGTTTCCTGACAAATTACTTCAAAATGTATCAGCCTGCAACAATAAACATTCATTATTTTACACAGTTTATAAGGGTCAGGAATTCAGGGGAAGCTGAGAATCTTTCATGAGGTTACAGTTCATATATCTGCCAGGGCTGCAGTCATCTGAAGGCTTGATGGGCAAGAGGATCTGCTTTCAGCTTCACTCACATGGCTGTTGGAAGTGGCCTCATTCCCTTGCTAGCTGTTAGCCAGAGGCCTCATCTCCTCACGATATGGGCCTGGCTACAGGGCTTCTCATGACAAGGCAGCTGGCTTGCCCCAGAATAAATGATATGCAAGAGAGTGAGAGAGAGAAACCAAAATAGAAGATGCAAGTTCTTTTAGAACCAAATCTCAGAAGTAACATACTAGCATATCTGTCACTTCTAGATACTGGGGATGCAACAGTGAGCAAAGAGGTCAATACCCTGGGCTTCTTTCAGGAGAGTCAGCAGGCATGAGGGCCTAGAGATGTACACACAGTTATAGTAGCTCCAGAGCAGATGAATTAGAGGCAGTCAAGGCATTCTCTTTAGACTGGGTAAATTTGGAGGAGGGAAGGCTTTGGTCATGAAGATTTCTCTATGCCCTTTGGTATTCAGGCCCCGGATCTTAACCTTCAGAAGGATTAACCTCTGAAGGCTGGGAATTGTCAAGTGATGGCCCAAATAAGATCAAGGACTTATTGCTGTCCTAACACAGAGGTGAGGCATACCCTCACCCCTAACTACAGTTTATGATCAGTCATAAGCTCTTATTTATTTATTTATTTTTTGGCTGCATTGGGTTGCAGCATGCGGGAACTTCATTGAGGCATGTGGGATCTTTCGTTGTGTCACACAGGCTCTTTGTCGTGGTCCCTGTGATTCTCTCTAGTTGTGATGTGCGGGTTTTCTCCCTCTAGCTGTGGCATGTGGGCTCCAGGGCACATGGGCTTTGTAGTTTGCGGTGCACAGGCTCTCTTGTTGAGGTGCGTGAGCTCAGTAGTTGTGGTGCACGGCCTTAGCTGCCCTTCGGCATGTGGGATCTTAGTTCCCCAACCAGGGATCGAACCCATGTCCCCTGCATTGGAAGGCAGATTCTTTACCACTGAACCACCAGGGAAGTTGATATACTCTCTCTCCCTATCTATCATCTATATCTATCTATCATCTATCTATCTATCTATCTATCTATCTATCTATCTATCTATCTATCTATCTATCTTTCTATCTATCCCTATCTATCATCTATCTATAAGAGAGAGGGTAAGAGAAAGTGATTTATTTTAAGAAATTGGCTCACACAATTATAGAGATTTCGAGGGTGACTAATCCAAGATTTGCCAGATGAACTGGCAGGCTGAAGACCCAAGGAAGGGTTGATGCTGCAGATTAAGTCCAAAGGCAGTATACTGGCTGAATTCTCTCCTTCTGGTGTTAAGTCAAATTTTTTCTATTAAAGCCTTCAAATGATTGGATGAGGCTCATCCACATTATAGAGGGCAATCTGTATTACTCAAAGTCTACTGATTTAAGTGTTAATCTCATCTGAAAAATATCTTCACAGAAACATCTAGAATAATGTTTGAACAAATATCTGCGTACTGTGGCATATTCAATTTGACACATAAAATTAATCATTGCACTATCCAAGTAGGCAGTGAAAATATGCTTCATTCTACTAATAGTCAGGGAAAAGCTAATTTAAATGTCAAACTAAAACATACATCACCATGACTAAAATATGGGGGAAGATATGGAATTGTGAATATGTACAATTTTTGGAAAATGGTGTGGTGTTATCTACTGAAGGTAAAATCACATGTTCCCCGTGAGCTAGAAATTCCACTTCTATGTGCATACACAACTGAAATGTGTGCACCAAGAGGAATGTACAAAATTGTTCAAAATACTGTTATCTTAATATGTCCAAACTGGAAATGACCCAAAAGCCCATCATCAAGTAAAGGGATAAACTAATTGTAGTATATTTCTGTTATGAAGTATTATGGAAAATTTTAAATGATTAACTAATAGTTAATGCAACAACATATTTGAATCTTAGCAATGTAACTTTAAGCAAAAGAATCTAGTCACTAAAATATGTATTCTGCATGCTTGAATCCATTTATATAAATTTCAAGCAACAGGCAAAGTAAAGCTAAACTATTATGTTTAGAAGTACATGCTTAGATTGTAAGACTCTAAAGAAAAACAAGAAGGGATTCCTATACAAGTGAGCATAGTTGTTATATTTGGGGGATGGAGGGAGTAGTAATGAGGGGGCAGGATTTTGGGGAGATTCTGTGGAGATGTCAATGTTTTATTTTTGACCTGGTTGGATTTTACACAGGTGTCTTTGGTAATAAAATCAAATGTATCTCATCCATTTTTTTTTTCTTTCTTTCTTACCTTTCCTCTTCCATTACCTTCTCTAGTTAAATACTCCAATCATTGAATTATAATTTATCTGCACTGTTCTATTTTTAGGCACTCTTCAGGATATTGAGATGTCTTCAGTTTCTGAGAAAGTAAGTTATAATCATAATTGTCCAGGCTGGCAGTAGTTGCTAAAATGTTTCTCATTGAAAAACATGTTTTTAGCACATTCTATATCAGCCTCAATTTCTTTCTCAATGCACAGACTCATATTCATCTCTATAGTAATTTGTTAAATGAACTTTGATTCCTGAGCCCCCTGCCCCCTTCATGCTATAATAGATTATCAGAACGTGACACAAGTCCAAGTAGCCCAACAGTCCTCTCCTGGTAATTGGTGCTATATATACCAAGCACAATACATTCATGAATACTTAAAGATTCAAAAAAGGATATTAAGAATTCATCCTCATAGTTCAGTTTACTTAGGTCACTTTTCCTTTAGATTTTGTTTTTCTCTTTACAGAGTCTTGACCATATGTACTGTTTCCTTCTATTTATATTTTCAATTCTTACCAAGATGTTAGAACTGATAGTTCTTGAATTCTCTTTCCACCGTTTTTTATAAAAGGTTTAGGATTTGAAATGTGCAACACAAACTTTCTTTTTTCTTTTTTTTGGTTAAATGAAGTTGTATTCTTCTCATATTCCATCTGTGAGCTTAAAGAATGTATTTCTTATCTTCCTCTTTCAGAGAGATCAAAAGTATATTATCTTTGAAAAGTTTTGGTAATAATCAGAGAATTAGTAAGTATATAGAGAAGCTAAAGTTTATACTGTGATTAAAAATGAAATAAGAATCCACAGCAGTATTGACATTGTGGGAGAAAGGCATCAGGCTGTGAATGTAAAAATAAGAAATATTTTACAATATACAAGCAAAAAATTTCCAAGAACACCATGCCTAAATTGTACTTAGTTTTGTAAAGCTTTTAGAAAGTTAAAGTATGGGTAATAATACCTATAATTTTTGAATTTTTGTTAGGATTATTGTAAGAACATATAGAAAATACCTAGCACAGTGCTTAGCATTTATTAGTAGCTTAATAAATATTTGCCACTCTTCCATTAGCACTGCAAATTTGGACAAATTATATTTAACGAGGCCAAACCACATCCCTTGATTCAAAGATGGGACTCCACATTTGAAAATTATAGTGATTTTCAGTTATGTTTGGCATGCTATGTAAGATAATAAAACATTAAGGATGAATGTTTATATGGAAGGTAAGAAAATGATTATAAGTGAATGTTTGCAGATTCCAAATAAATTTTTGAGGCTTAGGAAGGAGAAATCAGAATTCCTGGGAATTCTTAAAATCATGAGTTATGTATTTTTTATCAATTTGATTACTATGTATCTCAGCGTGTTCCTCCTTGGGTTTATCCTGCCTGGGACTCTCTGGACTTCCTGGACTTGGGTGATTTTTTCCTTTCCCATGTTAGGGAAGTTTTCAGCTATTGATATTATCTCTTCAAACATTTTCTTGGGTCCTTTCTTTCTCTATTCTCCTTCTGCAATGCCTATAATGCAAATGTTGGTGTGTTTAATGTCCCAGAGGCCTCTTAGGCTGTCTTCATTTCTTTTCATTCTTTTTCTTCATTCTGTTCTGCAGCAGTGATTTCCACCATTTTGGCTCCAGCTAACTTATCCAAACTTCTGGCTCAGTTACTCTGCTATTGATTCCTTCTAGTATATTCTTCATTCCAGTTATTCTATTGTTCATCTCTGTTTATTAGTTCTTTAGTTCATCTAGGTCTTTTTTTTTTTTAAGCTCTTTATTGGAATATAATTGCTTTACACTGTTGTGCTAGTTTCTGCTGTACAACAAAGTGAATCAGCTGTATTTATACTTATATCCCCATATCCCCTCCCTCCCATGACTCCCTCCCGTTCTCCCTATCCTATCCCTCTAAGTCATCACTTATCATCAAGTTAATCTCCCTGTTTTATGCGGCAGTTTCCTACTAGCTATCCATTTTACAGTTGATAGTGTATATATGTCAATGCTACTCTCTTGCTTCATCCCAGCTTCCCCTCTGACCCCCCACCCTGTGTCCTTAAGTCTGTTCCACAACTACATCTTTATTCTTGCCCTGTCACTGTGTTCATCAGTACCATTTTTTTAGATTCTATATATATGAGTTAGCATACGGTATTTGGTTTTCTCTTTCTGGCTTACTTTGCTCTGTATGACAGACTATGTCCATCCACCTCACTACAAATAACTCAATTTCATTCCTTTTTATGGCTGAGTAATATCCCATTGTATACATGTGCCACATTTTCTTTATCCATTCATCTGTTGATGGGCATTTAGGTTACTTCCATGTCCTAGCTATTGTAAATAGTGCTGCAATGAACATTGTGGTACATGTTTCTTTTTGGATTATGGTTTTCTCTGGGTATATGCCCAAAAGTGGGATTGCTGGGTCATATGGTAGTTTTATTTTAGTTTTTAAAGGAAGCTCCATACTGTTTTCCATAGTGGCTGTACCAATTTACATTCCCACTAACAGTGAAGGAGGGTTCCTTTTTCTCCACACCCTCTCCAGCATTTATTGTTTCTAGATTTTTTTATGATGGCCATTCTGACTGGTGTGAGGTGCTACCTCATTGTGGCTTTGACTTGCGTTTCTCTAATGATTAATTCATCTAGGTCTTTGTTAAACATTTCTTGCATCTTCTCTATCCTTGCCTCCATTCTTTTTCTGAGGTTTTGGATCATCTGCAATATCATTATTCTGAATTCATTTTCTGGAAGATTGCCTATCTCCACTTCATTTGGTCATTTCTCTGGGGTTTTATCTTGTTCCTTCATCTGGGACATATTCTTGCCTTTTCATTTTGTCTAACTTTCCATGACTGTGGTTTTCATTTTGCAGGCCACAAGATTGTAGCTCTTCTTGCTTTTGCTGTCTACTATCTGGTGGATGAGGCTATCTAAGAGGATTGTGCAAGCTTCCTGATGGGAGGGGCTGGTGGTTGGTAGGGCTGGGTCTTATCACTCTGTGGGCAGGACCCACCAGTAAAATTTTAATCTGTTTGTCTGCTGATGAGTAGGGCTGCGTTCCCTCCCTGGCAGGTTGTTTGGCCTGAGGCAACACAGTATTGGAGCCTCCAGGCTGTTTTTTGGGGGATAATAGTGGCCTTCAGGAGGGCTCATGCCAACAAGAGTACTTCTCAGAACTGCTGCTGTCAGTGTCCTTCCTACCCCCAACCCCCACAGTGAGCCATAGCTGCCCCACCCTACCTCCACAGGAGACCCTCCAATACTAGCAGGTAGGTCTGGTCCAGTCTCTTATATTCTTATAGGGCTGAGACAAGAGATAGATGAGCCCCAGGATGAACAGTTTCTCCCCCATGAACAGAAACTCCATAATAACAGAAACTCCATAAAAGCAGGATGATGAAGGAGCCTGGGCCTTACCCAGACTAGAGATAAAAGACCATATATTCTTCATTCTTGAAGTCAAGGAGACCCCCTTGACTACACATGTACAGAAAGGCTCCTCAGAGGTCAAAAAGGGAGGGGGTGCCACCCCATATTAAGTGATGTCAACTACACATAGCCCTCTTCATTAGAATCCATCTTGGCTAAGAGATGTGCATGCACACATGGGACGACCCAGAGATATACAAAATACTGAGTCAGAACCATGCAAAACAAGATGATTGGCCAAAGGAAACACAGAAGAAATGCCCCATAAAAGTGATTCAAACTACCATGAGGGTGAAACTCTTTCTCTGAGCCCACCCATGTGTCTATCCACACATACTGTACTCTTTTTCCTTCTAATAAACACTTTACTTGCTTCACTACTTTCCGTCTCTATGTGAAAATTCACTTCTACATAGCTGATGGGCAGGGCCTTGTCACTGCCCACTGGTCTCTGATGGTCTGGTGGCTAGTATTTGGTGCTTTCACTGCTGCTGCCTGACTTCAATCTCTGGGTGGAAATTGAAGTGCTGCTTCAAGCTGCCAAAGGCTGAGGCCACGTGAGATCGGGGTCACTGCTCCTTTCCCCTGGGTCCTGGTGCATACAAAACTTTGTGTGTACCCTCCAAAAGTGGAGCCTTTGTTTCCCCTAGTCCTGTGTAAGTCCTGTGACCAAATCCCTCAGGGTTTCAAAGCCAGATTCTCTGGGGATTCCTCCTCCTGTTGCCAGATCCCCAGGCTGGGAATGCTGACATGGGGCTCAGAACCTTCACTCCAGTGGGAGAATTTCTGTGGTATAATTGTTCTCCAGTTTCTGGGTCACCCACCTGGTGGTTATAGGATTAGATTTTATTGTGACTGTGCCCAACCTGCCATCTCATTGCAGCTTCTCCTTTGTCTTTGATGCAGTGTATCTTTTTTGGTGGGTTCCAGCATCTTCTTGTCAATGGTTTTTTAGCAGTTGGTTGTGATTCCAGTGCTCTCTCAAGAAGGGGTGAGTGCAAATCCTTCTGCTCCACCATTGTGAACCAATCTCACCATGAGTTATGTATTTTTTATAACATTTTATTTACATCTTTTAAAATAATAAAAGTGATCCTAATAAACAGGGAATCATCTTTTTCCTATGATAGAGTTAGACTAAAAGTTCCAGATGTATTTTTCATAGAAAAAGATAAAACTATAAATGCATAGTTTATTATTATCATGAGCCAATGTAATATGAAAATGTCATACATCTCAATAACATGTAAAAATGTCTTCTTAATGTAGACATGATAATTTTTTTTTCATATTTTAATACAAAATAAATACTAAATAAAAATATACAAAATGTCAAAAATCATATAGAAAATATTTAATATTTAAATGTTATTCATAATATTAAATTTTAAAATACACAAAGAATGCATCACTGTTTTATATACTTGATCTTTGTTTCATTGTAAACATTCCAGACAGAAAATTTAATTTCATTCTGCATTGACATTCATTGAATCATTAAGTATGCATTCAAAATATCTTCCACTTGGTCATTAGGATTCATTTTGCTCCAGATTTTGTTTGTTTGCCCTAATTTGCATTTGTAATTGATGTTAACATGGCTTTTTCTAATTCAGTTTTTTTTTTAATTTTATTTATTTATTATTTTTGGGGGGTACACCAAGTTCAATCATCTGTTTTTATACACATATCCCCGTATTCCCTCCCTTCCTTAACTGCCCCCCCTCGAGTCCCCCCCACACTCCTCGTCCCAGTCCTCTAAGGCTTCTTCCATCCTCGAGTTGGACTCCCTTTGTTATACAACAGCTTCCGACTGACTATCTATTTTACAGTTGGTAGTATATATATGTCTGTGCTACTCTCTCGCTTCGTCTCAGCTTCCCCTTCACACCCTGCCCCCTCCCAAACCTCGAGTTCTCCAGTCCATTCTCTGCATCTGCAACCTTGTTCTTGTCACTGAGTTCATCAGTACCATTTTTAGATTCCGTATATGTGAGTTAGCATACAATATTTGTCTTTCTTTCTCTGACTTACTTCACTCTGTATGACAGACTGTAGGCCTATCCACCTCATGACATATAGCTCCATCTCATCCCTTTTTATAGCTGAGTAATATTCCATTGTATATATATGCCACATCTTCTGTATCCATTCATTTGTTGATGGGCATTTAGGTTGCTTCCATGCCCTGGCTATTGGAAATAGTGCTATAATAAACATTATGGTACAAGTTTCTTTTGGGATTGTGGTTTTCTTTGGGTATATGCCCAGGAGTGGGATCACTGGATCATATGGTAGTTCTATTTGTAGTTTTTTAAGGAACCTCCAAATTGTTTTCCATAGTGGCTGTACCAACTTGCAGTCCCACCAACAGTGCAGGAGAGTTCCCTTTTCTCCACACCCTCTCCAACATTTGTTGTTTCCAGATTTTGTGATGAGGGCCATTCTGTTTGGTGTGAGGTGATCCCTCATTGTGGCTTTGACTTGCATTTCTCTGATGATGAGTGATGTTGAGCATCTTTTCATGTGTTTGTTGGCCATCTGTATCTCTTCTTTGGAGAAATGTCTATGTAGGTCTTCTGCCCATTTGTGGATTGGGTTATTTGCTTTTTTGGTATTAAGCTTCATGAGCTGCTTGTATATTTTGGAGGGTAATCCTTTTTCCGTTGTTTCATAGGCAATTATTTTTTCCCATTCTGAGGGTTGCCTTCTTGTCTTGTTTATGGTTTCCTTCGCTGTGCAAAAGCGTTTAAGTTTCATGAGGTCCCATTTGTTTCTTCTTGATTTTATTTCCATGATTCTAGGAGGTGGGTCAAAAAGGATCTTGCTTTGATGGATGTCATAGAGTGTTCTGCCTATGTTTTCCTCTAGGAGTTTTATAGTGTCTGGCCTTACATTGAGGTCTTTAATCCATTTGGAGTTTATTTTTGTGTATGGTGTTAGGAAGTGTTCTAATTTCATTCTTTTACATGTGGCTGTCCAATTTTCCCAGCACCACTTATTGAAGAGGCTGTCTTTTTTCCATTGTATATTCTTGCCTCCTTTGTCAAATATAAGGAGCCCATATGTGATTGGGCTTACTTCTGAGTTCTCTATTCTATTCCATTGATCTTCCTTTCTATTTTTGTGCCAGTACCATACTGTCTTGATCACTATGGCCTTCTAGTATAATTTGAAGTCAGGAAGCCTGATTCCACCAACTCCATTTTTCCTTCTCAAGATTGCTGTGGCTATTCGGGGTCTTTTGCGTTTCCATACAAATCATAAGATTTTTGGCTCTAGTTCTGTGAAAAATGCCATCGGTAATTTGATCGGGATTGCATTGAATCTGTAAATTGCTTTGGGTAGTATAGTCATTTTCATGATGTTGATTCTTCCAATCCAGGAACATGGAATGTCCCTCCATCTGTTTGTGTCATCTTTGATTTCTTTCATCAATGTCTTAAAGTTTTCTGCATACAGATCTTTTGCCTCCTTAGGCAGGTTTATTCCTAGGTATTTTATTCTTTTTGTTGCAATGGTGAATGGGAGTGTTTCCTTAATTTCTCTTTCTGCTCTTCCATTGTTAGTGTATAGGAATGCAAGCGATTTCTGTGCATTAATTTTGTATCCTGCTACTCTACTAAACTCATCAATTAGTGCTAGCAGTTTTCTGGTAGAGTCTTTAGGGTTTTCTATATATAATATCATGTCATCTGCAAAGAGTGACAATTTTACTTCTTCTTTTCCAATGTGGATTCCTTTTATTTCTTTTTCTTCTCTGATTGCTGTGGCTAAAACTTCCAAAACTATGTTGAATAATAGTGGTGAGAGTGGACACCCTTGTCTTGTTCCTGTTCTTAGAGGGAATTCTTCCAGTTTTTCCCCATTGAGAACGATGTTGGCTTTTGGTTTGTCATATATGGCTTTTATTATGTTGAGGTAATTTCCTTCTATGCCCATTTTCTGGAGAGCTTTTATCATAAATGGATGTTGAACTTTGTCAGAAGCTTTTTTACATCTATTGAGATGATCATATGGTTTTTATCCTTCAATTTGTGGATATGATGTATCACATTGATTGATTTGCATATATTGAAGAATCCTTGCATCCCAGGGATAAACCCCACTTGTTCATGGTGTATGATTATTTTAATGTGCTGTTGGAGTCTGTTAGCTAGTATTTTGTTGAGGATTTTTGCATCTATATTCATTAGTGATATTGGTCTGTAGTTTTCTTTTTTTGTGACACCTTTGCCTGGTTTTGGTATCAGGGTGATGGTAGCCTCATAGAATGAGTTTGGGAGTGCTCCGCCTTCTGCAATATTTTGGAAGAGTTTGAGAGGGAAAGGAGTTAGCTCTTCTTGAAATGTTTGATAGAATTCGCCCGTGAACCCATCTGGTCCTGGGCTTTTGTGTGTTGGGAGATGTTTAATCACTGCCTCAATTTCTGTACTTGTGATTGGTCTGTTCATGGTTTCTATTTCTTCCTGGTTCAGTCGTGGAAGATTGTATTTTTCTAAGAATTTGTCCATTTATTCCAGGTTATCCAATTGATTGGCATATAGTTGCTTGTAGTAGTCTCTCATGATCTTTTGTATTTCTGAGGTGTCTGTTGTTACTTCTCCTTTATCATTTCTAATTCTGCTGATTTGCATCTTCTCCCTTTTTTTCTTGATGTGTCTGGCTAATGGTTTATCAATTTTGTTAATCTTCTCAAAGAACCAGCTTTTAGTTTTATTTATTTTTGCTATGGTTTCCTTCCTTTCTTTTTCATTTATTTCTGCTCTGATCTTTATGATTTCTTTCCTTCTCCTCACTTTGGGGTTTCTTTGTTCTTCTTTTTCTAGTTGTTTTATGTGTAAGGTTAGGTTGTTTATTCAATAATTTTCTTGTTTGTTAAGGTAGGACTGTATTGCGATAAACTTCCCTCTTAGAACTGCTTTTGCTGCATCCCATAGGTTTTGGGTTGTTGTGTTTTTGTTGTCATTTGTTTCTAGATATTTTTTGATTTACTCTTTGATTTCTTTAGTGGTTTCTTGGATGTTTAGGAATGAATTGTTTAGCCTCCATGTGTTTGTATTTTTTGCAGTTTTTTTCCTGTAATTGATATCTAGTCTCATGGCGTTGTGGTCTGAGAAGATGCTTGATATGATTTCAATTTTCTTGAATTTGCTGAGGTTTGATTTGTGACCCAAGATGTGATCTATCCTGGAAAATGTTCCGTGTGCACTTGAGAAGAAAGTGTAGTCTGTCCTTTTTGGATGGAATGTCCTATTAATATCAATTAAGTCGAGATGGTCTAATGTGTCATTTAAAGCTTGTGTGTCTTTATTTATTTTCTGTTTCAATGATCTGTCCATTGATGTAAGTGGGGTGTTCAAGTCTCCCACTATTATTGTGTTACTGTCGATGTCCCCTTTTATAGCTCTTAGCATTTGCCTTATGTATTGAGGTGCTCCTAAGTTGGGGGCATAGATATTTACCATTGTGATATGTTCTTCTTGAAAGGATCCCTTGATCATTATATAGTGTCTTTCCTTGTCTCTTTTAATAGTCTTTACTTTCAAGTCTAATTTGTCTGATATGAGTATTGCTACTCCAGCTTTCTTTTGACTTCCATTTGCATGAAATATCACTTTCCATCCCTTTACTTTCAGTCTATATGTATCCCTTGGTCTGAAGTGGGTTTCTTGTAGGCAGCATATAGAAGGGTCTCGTTTTTGTATCCATTCAGACAGTCTGTGTCTTTTGGTGGGAGCATTTAATCCATTTACATTTAAAGTGATTATTGACATGTGTGTTCCAATTACCATTTTCTTAATTGTTTTGGGTTTGTATTTGTAGGTGTTTTCCTTTTCTTGTGTGTCCTACTTAGAGAAGTTCCTTTAGCACTTGTTGTAAGGCTGGTTTGGTGGTGCTGAATTCTCTTCACTTTTGCTTGTCTGGAAAGCTTTTGATTTCTCCCTCAAGTCTGAATGAGATTCTTGCTGGGTAGAGTATTTTTGGCTGTAGGTTTCTCTCTTTCAGGACTTTCAGTATATCCTGCCATTCCCTTCTGGCCTGCAGAGTTTCTGTAGAAAGGTCAGCTGTTATCCTTATGGGTTTTCCCTTATATGTTATTTGTTGCTTTTTTCTTGCTGCTTTTAATATTTTTTCTTTGTGTTTAATTGTGGTTAGTTTGATTAATATGTGTCTTGGTGTATTTCTCCTTGGGTGTATTCTGTATGGGACTCTCTGTGCTTCTTGGACTTGGTTAATTATTTCCTTTCCCATGTTGGGGAAGTTTTCCACTATAACCTCTTTAACTATTTTCTCAGACCCTTTCTTTCCTTCTTCTTCTTCTGGGATGCCTATAATTTGAATGTTGGTATGCTTAATGTTATCACTGAGGTCTCTGAGACTGTCTTCTATTCTTTTTATTCTTTTTTCTTTTTCCTGCTCTGTGGCGTTTACTTCCCCCATTCTATCTTCCAGCTCACTTATTCATTCTTCTGCCTCAGTCATTCTGCTGGTTATAGCATCTAGAGTATTTTTAATTTCAGTTATTTTGTTATCCATTGCTGTTTGTTTTTCTGAGTTCTTATGAACTGTTCCTTGTACTTTCTCTATTTTGTTATTGAGATTTTGTATCATTTTTACTATCATTACTCTGAATTCTTTTTCAGGCATTTTTCCTATTTCCTCCTCATTTATTTGGTCTTGTGGGTTTTTTTCCTGCTCCTTTGCCTGCATGTTGTTTCTATGTTTCCTCATAGTTTTCCAAACTTTTGGGGTTGCTTGTCCTGGCAATAGAGGTGTTTATAGAAGACTGTCCAAGCCTCAGACTAATGTCCAAGTACTGGATTAAGCAAATGTTAAGTCTAGGAAACACATACATGTATAAGACACACAATTACTGAATCCATTAGGACATAAGGCTCTAGAAAGACCTGACAGAACCCCAGTGTGCTATCAGATATTCAAAGAGAAACCCAACAGAAATGGACAACTGAAACAGAACAAATCAGAGACAAAAGCAAAAGCAAACAAACAAACAAATAACACCTTACACATACAAACAGTAATCCAGGGAGATTTTGTAAGCTAGGATCAAATATAGAAAAGAGCCAGAATACCACCAGAGAGAATGGAGATTCTCAGAATGTAATTAGACAACTGTACTAAGAGCTAAGATAAAGATGAAAACCTAGTATTAAATACCAGGGCAGTGCGTCATCTGGAGAATAGAGCAAGGAGTCTGAGCAGATCGATAGTGTTGCTTATAAGTATGTTAAGATAAAATAAACTTAAAAAGGCTGGAAGAAAGGGGAACAGAAGAGCATAGTGTGGTTGGAAATATGCAAATAAAAAGAACGGAATACAAATGTATAAAAGATAGGGATGAAAGGACAGTATGAGAGATACATTGTCCGTACTACCAAAAACTTAGCTAGATATAGAAGTATATAAAAAGGCAAAAAAAAGAATAGAAAATATCATTAAAAAAATATGTTATAAAACTTGTAGATCCCTTAGGGCTAAGATCGTATTTAATAAAGAAGAAAAAAAAAGAGAGAGAGAGAAAAAAAGAAAAAAAAAAGGAAAAAAAAATCCAGGACTGATTCCAGAAGGGACCAGCTTGATTGGAATTGATACTAATATTTCTGTTTCCTTAGAGTCTCAGCTGTAAGTGTCCTTCTCCTTGCCTTGGGTATTTTTGCATTATTCTGTGACCAGCAGAATTTCCCTTATTGTTCGTCTGTAAATGTCGGTGTGTGGGGAGGGAGAGGGTACAATAGTGGCTCCTTCTCCTGGGAGTGAGTGAGCAGTGGTGCACTGTTGTTTCAGTCGGGCTTGGAGGTGCCTGTTGCAGAGGGATGCCTGTGGCTCGGGCATAAACAGAAAGTCTTAGAGTTGGGCCTCTCTAGGGTTTTTGTTGTTGTTGTTGTTGTTGTTGTTGTTGTTTTCTCTGCAGCTTCCCTGCTGCAGGCGTTCCAAGGGGTTTTAATCTAGCCCCTCCTGAGTGCCTGAGGGTGCTTGTTATCCCTGAGCGCCTTAGGTGGCCCAGGGGCGTCTCTCCATTGCCTGCTGCAGAGGTGCCGAAAGAGAGAGGGAGGCTATGCGCGTGGCTCCTCCCCCCCCACTCGTGAGCCTGCAGCCTCCAGCCGCCGTCATGGCTGGGCAGCTCTCAGCGGCAGGCACTCCTCACCATGGACCTCTTCCCTCCTGTCCTCTTGGTCCATCAACTTACTGGCAACAGTGATTCTCACCCTGAACCAGCTCTCTGGTTCCCACACTCCTGCTCCCGGACCCTCTGTTTAGCTGTGGATCGATGTCTCAGTCTGGGAATGCTAAGCTGCACTGCGGACCCTCCGTATGTTTCTCCCTCCCTCCCGTCTGCCACAGCTCTGCCGCTTCACCCTCTCTGAGCCATTGTAGATGCCTCCCTACCAGTTATATCGGGCTCCTTGCGGTCCTTTCTGATGTCCGAGGCCGTCTGCTGGTGTTCAGCTGGTTCTCTGTGGGAATTATTGCGTCCTTTGGTGCATTCCCAATGCATCTGTGGAGAGGGATTCATTCCATGTCCCTCTACTTTGCCGCCATCTTTCTCTAATTCAGTTTTAATCAGTTTCTGATCTTTTTTACAAAGTACCATACAGCAACACTTATATCTACTCTTGACATCTCTTTTGATAAAGCATTTTCAAGGAACTGTGACCTGTTGAAAATATTCAAACACTGGAAAACCTTTCGCAAATATTATTGGGTAATATTAACATAACTGAAAATTTAAATCCCCTGGAAAGGTTAATAGCACTACATGGGGTCATTTGTCAAAATGCCAATTTAAGAATTTACTTTGCTTTCAAAATTCATTTCTTGGAAACCCACAAATAGGATTTGTATAAGGTACATTATGCACAAACATTTATTTTCTTTGCAAGAATTATTCACTCTTAGTAACAAACAAGGCATCAGATACACATTTATAACATAACAACAATGACAAGAAAGACTGACTGAATAGATTATCACTGTTTCTTTCCTATGTGTTCTGTGTCCTTGGAAATGTTGAACTTAACATTGATTCAGCAAGTCATTGTTGCCTCTTCTTGCTTTCAAGCTTATGTTAGTGGATACCAGAGACCTTGTAACATTTCTATATTAATTCCTAAGCTTTACTTTTCACAGAAGATTTATAATACTTTTTCCTGTGTTCCAATTTCTTGAACAATTTTTCTAGGTATTCAGTATCTAGAAAAACATCAAGAAATGCTTAGAGGGAACTTCTGCATAGAATCACTAATTATGGTGAGCAATGAAGCTGAGCTTGGATTTTGTTATATATTTAATATGGCCCCAAGAAATAACACTTGCATTATATACTTGAGTAAATCTAGAGTTTAAGTGCATAGCACTTGGTTTGCCAGTTCATTTGAGCAATGGAGCAAAAGAAAATATATTTTATCACATTTTCTTCTAAATAAGGGGTCAAACCACTGTAACTTCATAAATTAAGGTCTAAATCCCAAGAACTGACTCTATGAGAGCAGAAAAGACTAGAGCAGAACTGCCATAAATTCGTTGTGTATAATACTTCTGCTTTCAGACTGAATGTTTTCTCTGGGTTCATTGTAATGTTAATTGAATATTGTACATTTTTATACTTAGATAAGTAGTTGTTCATATGAAAGTTAGAAAGTAACTATCTTTTTTGTCAAATATCCTATTATATTTGTTCAAAAAGCTTTGCAAAAGAAAATTAGAAAACTATTGATGTTATTTTTTTCAGCCCCCAGATACTACTATTTCCAGACTCCTTTCTGTTTACAGTCAGCATTCGTTCTTTCTATATCTGAACCTCCTACACACATGTTTGATGTAAAAACTGCAGTCAAAAAAAATCTCATTTCATGCATTTTTGTTTTAAACCTTTTAAAAATGAATGATATAGGCCAAAAAAAAGCCATACATTCAATGAATGGGCTATGTGTATGTAAAAAGTGAATGCAAGATTTCATACCCAATTATTACTCCCCACAAATTCACTTTCATGTTTAATAATTTCTGATTAAAACAACTTATTACAATTGCAGGTTCAAACTGTAATTCTTTGTCTTCCAGTTTTAATAGTTAGTTTTGTATTAATTAATCAAATATTATTATTCTTTATAAAATTGGCCATTTGATATCCTAGAGATTGAAGCAGATTTAATATGTATTTTTTGTACAGAAATAGATTTCATATGTATTTTTTGTACAGAAAGAAAGTGAAATAATTTCTGCTCTACTACAAAATGGTCTTTGATTTCTTTGTGATGATTGGAAAACTATTTTAGGTCAGTTAGGTAAATTTGTTCTTGGGTAGAGCCTTAGGTGTTTCAGAGGAAATCTATAAAAAGTTGAAATAGTAATGGTTAGGCAATTAATTATTGTCATATCCCTCCATCTAATCATTCAGCTCAGACAAAGAAACGTTTATTTTGTGCCTCCTACATGTCAGGTATTGTGCTAAACAATGTATAAGGAAATTTTTCCGAGAGAAAACTCTGACAAGGAAACTGAGGACTTTGACTTACAGTTTTATACTACTAAAGGAGAAGGAAAGTCAGGTGCAAAAATTTACCTGGTGGTTGTATGGTAGTGGTGGCAGTGGTGGTACTGATAGGTGTGAGAGGGAGTGTTTAGGAATCTATGTTGAGTATTTACATGAAAAGTGATGAAAGTATGAAAAGTGATTATTTAGTCAGTAAACACTTTGTTCTACAAAGAAGATACCAACAAACAAACAAAACAAAATGTGTTTTTTTTCTTCATTGAAATAAACCATTTTTGGGGGAGTGGGGGATATCACCAAGGTGTAGGTGAAGATAAAGGAGGCTTTGTTTTGTTTTGTTTTTTAAATGTTTTTTTCCTTATTGTCCTGCTTTCTCACCTGATGTAAAGATAACACTAAAATAAAACAAAGGCCTATGTTTTCTAAAAGCAATCAAAATAATTTATTTAAAAATTCCAAAGTTTATACTCTAAATTGCTTTTGAGATTCTCATACATTGGATGGGGATGATTTTAAAAGAAAGTCATATACGTAGTACTAAATTCTCTTTTGTTTACAACTGATGAGTATGACAAGTTACATTTAATCTATTACCTTTCTGTGTTTCTCCCCTAAAACTGTGCCTAGGCACCAGTTTCTGATCACCATCAACTGCCATTCAGTGGAACATAGAGTGTTTTCTGGGCCCATGCCTACCCTAACATTTTTTAAAGATGATATTTAATTTTGTAGCGTCCATAAATTAATACATTCCTCATCAATTTTTTGCATACACAACACCATCTGCTTCTAAGAGTCCCAAATGTCTGCTTGATGTGCTTTGCTTCCCATTCCAGAAAAGTACCAGTTGTGCTTCCAGGTCTCTGGAATACCAGCAGAAACACAAAATTTTTACCAGTAATGGCATAATGAGATACATCACACATTTTACTAATAACAGTGACTCTTTTCTGCCATTCCAACTTGATGTATGCTACCAGAAACAGCCAAACACCTTATATTTACCGATTCTATTCTTATCATGACCCCTTTCCAAAGGACTAGTAGGAAAAAAAAAAAGTATGGTGTCACCGCCTTTTCTTACTTGTTTGAAAATGTACGTTTTCTACATATCTTGACTGTGACAGACTGGTTATATTTCTCAGAAAGGGATCTTGAGCCATTTCAGTCCAACATTTTAAATAACCCTAGGTAACTTGGGATAAGCATTGTTAGTACATGAAAGAAAGCTGCAAACCCTATAAGGCATAGCTATCCCTCTGGCATATGCTGGATTACTTATTCATGTACTTTCAGAATCTTATGAATGAATAGCAATAAAACTGAGGAAATAGAGGGGGCAATATGGAAATCTCTTGATAATAAAGAAATACTCATAATCGAAACTATATAATTTTAAAGAAACACATATAAAGGTGAAAGAAAGTCATCAGTGTTAGTGTTAATAAGGCACTGATTCATTTAATTAAAAAAATAAATAAATTAATGAAAATGATCAAATTAAGTTTATCAGTGACAATGGGAAAAATGTGTCTCTTTTTATGGAGATTCAAAGAACACAGCTATAATTATGGCTCATATACCTACAATGTAGGCAATTTAAAAGTTGTGACCCCCTGAAAGAACAGAGTCCTTCTTACCATTTTAACAAGTGTCAAAATATTTTTAACACTGTAAAGAGAGAGCTTGGAATAAATGTAAAATGCATTTCCATATTTTGGTTATCGTATGACTTTGAAAATAATTATTTTCCTTGTGCCTATTAACTGGGTTGTTTAAAAGTTCTGTCTTCTATTACTTATTCAGGATCTTTCAGAGTGTAAAATTGGCACCCACTTATTGAGTTTTCTAGGTTCCTGAATTGTGGAAGGAAAATCAAAATTCAGTGGATATTGCTAAGAGAGCTGTCTAAAATAGAGCTGGGAGGCCATTGAGAAAGTATGAATTTAGGCAAGTCTCAGCTTAGATGGAATCTGACTTTCTGACAATCTGTTGTCCTAATGAGAGGATCCAGAATGTCTGCCAGAAACTCAAGATATTTATTGGACCTAACCCTAAAATAACTCTTGATAGTCTATCTCCTTATGGGACACTTACCTTAAAACAACACATAACAGCCATCCCTTAAGAACAAAGATTTCCTTTCTCATGTTAGAGAATAGCCTCATGGCTTTTGCCTTTAGAATCTCCTGATTTTTCTTCTTCCCTGGACACTTTTGGTCTTACTTGAATCTGTGTCTCCTAAACTGCAATTCTTAAAACCACAAATAAACAGTTTTCTTATTTGCAGTCTCAGACATTTGTGGAGTATTTTTTGTTTGTTTGTTTGTTTGTTTCGGTTAACTGAATAGGGGAAAACTAATTCAAATCTGATACCCTAAAACAACAACAAAGTCTTCAAAACCATTAATTCTCAGAAACAAAGTTTATACATTCTTTAACTAGTATATTGTCTCCCTACCTTCTTTTCTTTGCAGAAATCTGAAAAAACTTTCCATGGATCCAACCTATTTTGTTGGAGTGAATTTCTTTCCATATAACAAAATTCTACTTTACATAATCCCCAGTGGGAGAATGGCAAGAACAGTATGTCAGTGAACCTTCATCAATTGAATGAGTGTTGCCAGGCTATTTCAATTACCACCTTGTTTTAGATTCAAGAATTTAGTAACATTAGAAAGTCACTGGCTGTTTCTAAACAGAAAGAGAAGCATGAATCCAAGACTGCTGACCTTGATTACAAATACTCATGAGAGGGATTAGCTTATGTGCAAATCACACATGGAGAAGAGTTTCTGGAAATGGCAATTAAATTCCTATAAAATGCATGCTGCAGCTTTTACAATTATAATTAAATTAAGCATATGATATTGTAAATATACAAAAAGCACCAGAAGAAAATAGCCACCTTTCTCTAGCCTGTTTATTAAGATATTGAACAAACATATGGGATAAAATAACACTCTGAGGAGGCAAATTTTTGCATACCTTAAGACAAAGAAAAATCTCACCTAGAAGTTTCTAACAGGCAAAAAATGATCACACACTGATGCATCTGGTATATTTCTGCTGTTGTTTGTGAAATAAAATAAAGGAATTTTGTTTCAATTGTCTTGTAACATAGTGGAAATACAGATATATTTATATGGATAGATATAGATAGACTAATGCAGAAATGCAGAAAAAAATGATTTTCAACTTCTAATGATAACTAAGTACTCTGGGGTAATCTGAGCAAAAGTGTGGTGTTTTAGATATAGTTCTATAAACTGTCATTTGTTTCTTAAAAAATTATATAAGTCTTGTTTCCAGTTCTCACAGAACTTCAATAGTATGGTTGAAATTACAGGTTGGGACGGAATAACTATGATCATCATATTATAGCTGTGGAAAATACAGAATGGACCTTCTATTTAAGAAATTACCATTTAATTAGAATAGTATAGAATCTTTTTAGAATGTGTATTTAGGTGCATTCAACTCGATATTATATGGCCCGGTTTTCTTTCCTCAGTAAAGTCTTCTTCACAAATAAAGTTACTGGCCCTCACTCCAATTTTGGGTGTAATAGTTTGTAGGCACCAATTTCTAACATAGAAAGAAATCCTGACAGCTCCTATGTGTGTGCTTGATTTAGTCCTGGAGGGCTAGCTTTTACTGCCCTGTAGGCTTGACTCAGTCCTTTAAGGGAATACCACAAGTTTGATGTTTGCTTGCTTATTTGTTTGTTACCCTTGCTCATTTTCGCTACTAAAGATATTGGTTTAATTTAGGCTGTTTAACAAGATACTGGAGTAATTTCTTTGCATTTATAATTATAAACACTTGGAGGCTGGCACTGTTTCGTCTTCATATGCATTTTATTTCCAAAAACCACTCTTTTAATGTATTTATTGAAAAGTTTAGTTTACAAAGAGAGGACATGATATTCATATCGTGGTCTATAGTAGAGCCAAACGCTTCTCATATTTCTATTCTAATATTTCTCAAATATATACTTGTTGATAATGAATAGCATGGAATGCTAAATCAAAACAATTTTTAAAATTATTTTTGCCTTTCCAGTGAAGCTAGAAATATTTTAAAGTAATGTTCATTTTATAGCCTTTTCAGTCTTGCACACTGTCTAAAAACAAATACGCATTTAGTAACAGTCACATTCCACTCCCTCATTCCATTCAATATGAGAAATAATTATGATGAGACAAATTGCTAAATATTTTTTGAAATATGTAATTGCACATTTCAAGCACAGCACAGAAATTTAATTATAGTTTACAGAAAAGTTTTACCACTGATAAATTGTTTAATCTTTCCTAAAGGGTATATTCCTGTGAGTCATTTTAAAGTTTCACTTTTTATAAGTAAGGGAGAGTATGTTTTCCATTTATTCACAGTTAGATTTAATTGTGATTAAAACACATAACAAAAAGTAGTCTGAAATAAAAAAGAGCTTTACAAGTAAGTTCAATGTGGGGAAATATAATCTAGGAACTTATCACTCTCAGAAGTGGAACTTTCTAGGTTAATTATAAGATGAGTGGGCAGGGTGAAGGAGGAGTAAGAAGAAAATGGAATTTAGTAAGTGGGAAATGATTGCTGCATTAAGAGCAAAACAAAAATTTTAGTGATACTAGAAAATCTAAAAAAAATCTGATGTTCTTTAAAATAAAGCCTTTAGTGATACCATATGCCCTTTACAGCATATTGAAAGCTACATTTCACAGAGAAACCTTAAAACATATTAGATAAATGGAATTAAAATCAAAGAAAGCAGTCATTAATTGATTCAATATTTCATCTGAAAAGATAATACAGTAAAATATATTGTAAGGGTTACCATATAGTATGAGCTAGGCCAAGTAGTGATTAGGCTGATATTTTTCAGATATATATTTAGTTACAAATATATGTTCATTGTGTATGTTTATCTTCAGAACACATTAACTTTGAGCTTTTCACACATTCTTATTTATTTAAAGTTTAACATATATGCACACACATACACACACAACAAGCTGTCAATAAAGGTTTTCATATGAAAGTGAAATTTAGCTGACACCTGAAGAATGAGTCAGTATTAATTTGACAAAGATGGAAAGGAATGATCATTCCAGAGAGACTAGCATACACAGAAAGAGAGGGACATGTATGAGAAAATGAAAGAAGACTACAGACAAAGCAAAAAGTTATAAACTTAGGCTACAGAAGTAGTCTGGGACCATTATAAAAACTGACTAAATTCTAAGACTGGTAAAAAAAAACAACAGAATGAGATGACATTTTAAGGTTTAAACTTTGAAAAGATCACTTTGCCTTCAGTATGAATTGTTAATTAAAAAGGCACAAGAATGTATGAGATGTAACCTATTTAGAGGTATATTGATATATGTTCCAGTCAAGAGATTATGATAGCTCAGGCTAAGATGATAACTGAAGAGATAGAGAAAAGTATCTAATTAAGAAATATGATGGTGTAAGGTCTTTTGTTTCCCTAGAATACAGTGAGCTAGATATTTTGGGTGGCTACCTTCCTAAAAGAAAAATATAAGTTATGCATTAAAATAGATTTTGAAATGTTTTTGGACTTGCAGGATAGGGGTTGAGGAAGAAGAGAAATACTCCATAGATGAAATATGAGCTAACAAAGATCATACACATCAGCACTGCAGGCAGAGACTAGCCCTTAGCCTCACATCAAAGAGAAGCTCAATGACTGACATTTATTAAGCTTGGAAATCTGTAAATGGGTTGCATTGACCAAAGAGCCATAGAATCCTCTAGATTCTTATAGACACACAGGCAAGTCCTCTGAGGGGGAAGGAATTATCAAATTTTGCATCCCTTTATTTTCAACAGATTAATAGAAACAAGTGTGCACTCACAGAAAGCACATTAGGTGTTACCAGGGGCTGAGGGGAGTAGAGAATGAGGAATGACTCCTTAATAGGAATGAGGTTTCCATTTGGAGTAATGAAAATAATCTGGAGCTAGATAGTAGTAATGATTGCACAACATTGTAAATGTACCTAAAGCCACTGAATTGTAGATTTTAAAGTAGTGAGTTTTATGGGACTTTTTCCTCAATGAAAAATATATGAATGAATTAAATAATCCAATCAAAATTCTGAGATCCTCAGAGGGGGGTATTAAAGTTCCTTACTATTATTATATTATCATCAATTTCTCCCTTTATGTCTATTAGTATTTACTTTATATACTTAGGTGCACCTGTATTGGGTTCATATTTGTTAACTAGTGTAATTTCTTCTTTTTGTATTGATACATTTATCATTTTATAATGCCTTTCTTTGTCTTTTGTCATAGCCTTTGTTTTAAAGTCTATTTTGTCTGATATCAGTATTGTAACCCCCACTTTCTTCTTGTTTCTCTTTGTATAAAATATCCTTTTCCATCCTGTCACTTTCTGTGTGTGTCTTTAGCTCTGATGTAAATCTCCTGTGGGCAGCTTATGAATGAGACTTTTTTTTTTTATCCAATCAGCCACCATGTGGCTTTTGATTGGAGGATTTATTCCATGGACATTTAAAATAATTATTGATAGATAGGTACTTATTGCCATTTTATTACTTGTTTTTTGTTGTTTTTGTAGCTTTCTCTGATCACGTCTCCTTTTTGTTTCTTCTCTTATGGTTTAACTATTTTATTTAAAAGTATCCTTGTGTTCCTTTCTTTTTAGTTTTTGTGCATCTATTGCAGGATTTTGATTTGTGGTTATCTTGGGGTTCATATATGTTGACCTATAACTATAACTACTTGTTTTAAACAGGCAGTCATTTAAGTTCAAACATATTCTAAAAGATCTACATTTTTTATTCCCATCTAACACATTTTTTGTTTTTGATGTCATATTTTACATCTTCATGCTCATCCCCTGTTTATTTTGATTATAGTTGCTTTACTTTTACATATTTTTTGTATTGTAATCTTCTTATTGGCTTAAGTGAATGGTCCTCAGTCTTTATCATAGATTTGCGTTTCCTAATGGGATTTTGCCTTTCCTATAGATTCTTCTTTTCCATTTAGAGAAGACCCGTTCATTTTAGGGTAGGTTTAGTATTGGTGAAATATATATTTTTTGGTTTGTCTGAGAAGTTCTCTATTTGTCCTTCAATTCTAAATGATTATCTCGCTGGGTAGAATATCCTAGGTTGCAGGTTTTTCCCTTTCAGCACTTTGAATAAATTATGCTGCTCCCTATTGTCCTTCAAAGTTTCTCCAGAAAAATCAGCTGACAGCTTTATAGGGATTCCCTTGTATGTGACTCTTTGTTTTACTCTTACTTCCTTTACAATTCTCTCTTTAATTTTTTCCATTTAAATTATATGTCTTGGTGTAGGTCTGGTTTGGTTCATCTTGTTTGGGACCCTCTGTGCTTCTGGTATCTGGATATCTGATTCCTTTTTCACATTTGAAATATTTTCAGCCATAATTTGTTCAAATACACTTTGGATGCCCTTCTGTTTATCTTCTCCTTCTGGGACCTCTATATAATGTGAATGCTATTACACTTAATATAATCACAGAGATCTCTTAAACTGTTCTCATTTTTTTTGTTGTTGTTGTTCTGATTGGGTGATTTCCCTTATTCTTTCAGATCACTTATTCATTCTTTTGTATCACTTAGTCTGATATTCATGTTTTCTTGTCTGTTTTTTATTTCAGTTATTTAATTCATAAAATTGAATATGCAGAGTAGCATAATTTTGTTAAATGGATATGATATATACACAAACTAGCCTGTGCAAGTCCAGAAGTCACAAGTAAAAGTTCTGCAAGCAACTGAAAATGACAGAATAGAATAATAGAGACAAAATATTGTGAGAACATAATAAAATCAAAGATTAATTTTATTTGCTGATTTTAAGGGAGACTTATGGATGAAATAAATCTGGCAAAGATTACAAAAAAGGAAGTTAGAGAAAAGCCCACATACTAATATTTACAACATAAATGAAAATACAATGTTAAAGTTCACCCATATGTTAAAGAATAATATAATAAAATATACAATTTAGAGGTTATTTCAGGAGTGCTAGCAAAGTTCATTTTTAGGACATTTATACTTTTATAGTTTATTATATTTAATAAGAAAAATGAGAAATTTTTCTCTTTTATCTTCATAGATGGAAACAGGACTTTGGTAAAATCCAACAACTATCTCTAATTACACAAATGTACATTGCATAAAATAAGAATTGAGATATGCATTTTAAACCAAAAGTAAGTTTTATGATTAAAGGTGAATTAAGATCAGGAAAAATATAAAAGCTCCAGCTATCTCCACTACTATTTAAGATTTTTTCTGTATATGCTAGCTGTTTCACTAAGGCAAGGGAATTATATGAGAAATATAAATATTGGCAAGGAGTAGGTAAAATTATCAATATTTACAGAATAAATTGTATCCCAGGAAAAGCCAAGAGGATCAACTAAAAACTATTAGAGACAATCACTAGTCTAGAGCTCTTGCTTGTTGTATAATTAAAGTATAAATATAATGAATATTGTTTTCCATAATATGTGATCTGTATACAAATGATAAAAAATTAGAAAATATAATGGAAGAAAATGTATAATTGATAACATCAAAGTCATAAAATGCTGAGGAATAAGCTTAATATCAAATGTTTAAGTCCTATATAAAACTCTAAAACTCTACTGAAAGGCATAAATAATTTGGCTAAATAGAAATTCCTTGCTTTAAATAGAAGCACTAAATATAATGAGTATCAATTTCCTCCTAATTGATTTTAAAATGTATCCAATATCATCCAAGCATATAATTCAATTTTTTCCAACTTTTGGTACATGGCAAATTATGCTAAAGTTCTTATAGAAAAAACATCTAATAAAAGCCAAGAATATCTTACAAAGTAAACAATGAAGGAAATTTTGTTATTTATATTCTGTTTGAATCTCTAGTTCTACAATCCACCTATCTCTATCCTCCTGTGCATCCTTGGAGGCTGACCTATATGGACTACTTTAGTGGGCTCCCTTACCCTCTGACTTCTGGTTGGGTTTAGCCAGTGGAGGACTCTGACAGAAAATCGGTTCATACAGCATGAAGATGAGCTACTTATTTCCTAACCTCCTTCACTATTTGGTTACAGCAGATTGTTTTTTGCCTTTATCGAAAAACACAAATTCAAGAAATTTCTTCCCTCTTTCTTTCAATTTGTTTTGCTTTGTTCTGTTTTGTAAATGCTCCCTTGACTTACCCCTTTATTCTTATGGATAATAATCATTCCCACTTAGGTTTCCCTAAACTGTATTCCTACCTTTAAAATTAATCTCACCTTTACATTCAGTTTAAGTGTACCATCTGTTTCCTGCTGAGATCCCTATTGATACAGTAATAGGCAACAGAAGTGGCCCCAGGAAACAGACCCTCAAAATTAAATTCTGGAATTGACTTGCTCACATATTTGAGGACCCCAGAGATAATCTTCTTGACAGGAAATAAATTAGATACTAAGTGACTCTTTGACCATCCTGAATTTTGTATGATCTGCTTTAAAAATCATACAATTGGATATGCACAGTAGCATAACTTTATAAGATGGATATAGTATATACAAGAACTGGCCTGTGCGAGTCCAGAAAGCATAAGTAAAATAATTGAGTATGAGGCTCAGACCACTGTTTTGCTGCTTTGCTATCTCACCCAAAACTCATACCAATGGAGTCATAGAAGGTTTCCTTTTAACCAATTAATGAAGGGGCAGAAAACTGAAGTCCTAGTTTATACATAGATTTGCATTACAGACCAGCACCATGGATGGCACTGAATTACAGTCCCATTAATATGTGGCTCTAAAAGACGGTGTTGAAGGGATATTCTTCCAGTGGGCAGAATTTAACTTCATATTTTGCATGGAGGGAGAGATTAACTCAGGTATAGATCTGCAATGATTCACAGGTAGTGGTTAATAATTTGGCTGTTTGGTCAAAGAATGAAAAGAATAGGATTGAAAGAGCAATAACAAGCAAGGTATGTTGACAGATCCCTCAGAATAGGTACATAGGGTGAATATATATGTGGGCCACATAACCACCCACTTGAAGAATTTCACCATGGAACATGATCTTTAATCAGGTGAACAAGATGACCTATCTGGAATATCAGTTAGTCTGCTTTCCCACTCACCCTGACACTTAATGAGATCATGAACCAAGCGTCTATTGGTGGCAGGGATAGATATCAATACTATGTGTGAAATAAAAAACTTGGACTTCCTTTCATGAAGGCCAATAAGCAGAGAAGTATTTATCATTTCACTAATATCTATAAAGTAAAATTAAAACAATGTTGGGATAATCATTTAAAATAAGAAAAGAAAAACTTTAAGAAATTTGAGAAAATCTAGGCTTGTTAAAAATGTAAAATAAAAGACGATCTCAGATGTTATCGTATTTTTTGGGGGTTTGTTAGTAATATAAATCAATATGTAAAATGTTGATTATTTTTGATATATAAAAAATGCCTCTTAGGAGTTTACACTAAAGGGACAATTTTACAGGTTTGAAAATATGTCCACATAAAGATTCACCTTAAGACACAATTTATAGTAGAGGAAACTTGAAAAATCACCTAAATACCCCTTGATGGGGATGGATCAAAGTAATTCTGGTACATCAATTGTCATTACAATCATTAAAATTATAATATATAGTTCCATTTCCTGAAAAAAGTACAAACCATATCATTGAGTAAAAAAAAATAAGTTACAGTATATCAATTCTCTTATTTATATAAACTATTATAGATAAATTGCTTGTCTATTCTGCAAAAGTGTTGAGATTTCTGATGATTTTTATTTTTCTTGTACTTTTTTCTGGCATTTCAAATATTATAGTGAACAGGCAATATTTTTATAAAACATTCAAGCTATTTTTTTTTACTTTTTTACTTGTCTTTCATTATACAAGCTATTCTTTATAGAAGAAAATTTATTTTCTTTGAAATATGCTTTTTAAAAATGTCACACAATCTTATTGGATTTGTACTTCATTAGCAGGAACAGATATAAAGTACTTTCAACCCTACTGCACATTGCATAATTTACTTCTTCCAATTATTCCAATGACAAAAATTTTCAAAGAAAACTGTACCTTTAGGTCATTATCCTTAGTTTCATTAAAATTGGTCTTTATGTATGACTCTTGTCTTACTGATAGAAATGAAAATTTACAATGAAGCTGCTTTAAGTATTGTATCTTTGTTACTTATTTTCCCATCTAAATTTCTAGGAAAAAGGCCAATTCAAGTGACACTGTGCTCTTTGGAGTTAATAATTTAAAATTTATTTTGCACCTCCTAAAATGACTGATTTTGTGTGATTTTTGTTATAACAGGCTTTAGGGATTTTGAATTTCCCCTATTTACTTGTTTTGTTATTGTTGTGAATAAAATAAGCCTTACATTTTAGTGTAAATGAGGATTATCTGGGGGACTATGAAAAATAGAGAACTTTGGCCTATCCCAGAGATCCTAATTCAGTAGGTCTAAAGAATCTTTATGTTTAATAAACATGCTTGGAGATTCAGATCACTATAGAAATGAAATCACTCCTCTCACCCTAGTACTTTTTAGTATGCCTGGAGAAAGACCTATTACTCTTTGTTGAAGAAGGTTAGCAAGTTTCCTTCACATATTTTAAATTTGGTGACTGGATCTGATTTGTTGTTATGGCTGAGTTTTTTGAATCTCTCAGATGATCAATTATAAACTAATTTATAAAGCAACCAATAAGCCCATGAAATAATTACTGATCAAGAAATTGGTATGATTATGATTATTTGACCACTGATGCGACTGATTCTTCTGTCATATATTGTCTAACCTGTACAATGTGGTTTCAATCTATGAGGCAGTTATTGTTTATAATACAGGTTCTCAAACTTGGATGCATATTAGTGAGTTAAGAAATACTTATATCTGAGTCCCAGAGATTTTGATTTGTGAAAGTAAAGCCTATTAAGAATTTTTAAAGCTCCCCAGATGATACTAATGTGTAGTCAAGGCTGAGAAACACTCCTTTGCAAGACTGGAAGAATGCAAACTGAGAATTGCTACAACTTGGGTTGAGTATGCTTCCATGTAAGTACTTATGGTACTAGCATTCTATTCAGTAGTGCAATTTAATGCAATGCCATGCATTCATTTCTCAGATGCTGTTTCTTTGAGTTTTTAATTCCCAATAGTTCCAATTCTAAAGAGCATTGGATCTATACTTTAGAATATAAGTTTCTCAAGGACGTGAAGTTTGCTTTATTTCTATATACCTTGGATAGGCCTTAGGTCTCAGCTAAAACCTTGACCCTGCTGTTTCCTGTGGGTACTTAATAAATGCTATAAATAAAGATTAAACTCTCTTCCTTGAACTAAAGACAATCAACAGAGATCTGCCTTTCCTGCAGGGACTACAACTGAATGTAGTTTGAAAGAAAAAGAGAAAAGTTCAGCTATGCATGAAAGTTCCTTCAGGAAAGAGGAAAACTGATGATTAGCTCCATAGTGTCATATTCGTGCTGAGAAGTTAACCTCTCATAAGAACCAAACTCTGTTTGAGACAGGATTGTCTTCTGGAAGAACTCCAACTAACAACAACCCTTCACCTCCTGCACTTTAAAGAACTCAATACAATTTGTATTCTGTATGTATTTTTAAGGCTGACAGCAGGGAGTCAAATTCAGTGTTCAAAAAACAGGACTCTACTTAAAGTTCTGAAAGGCACCAGCTATAAGAAGCTTCTTTCTCTCCTCTGCTTCTTTCTCTTCCTTTTTACATAGACCAGCAAAAGACTTTTACATTGCTTTCTTTTTCTGATTCAGTTCCTAAAATCTCTATTTCTAATATGAAAAGAATGTTGTAAGAGCAGTCATTAAGATAAGATTATCTCCCCTTCAGAATTTCAGTGAATCTTTTACACAATTAAAGGTACATTACAAAAATACATAAGGATTTTGCACTGTTAACTTTATCAGAATTTTGCATAAAATAAGACTGATGCACATATTTTTCAAATGTAAAGGGTCTTTTATACTTAAGAAAATCTACAATTTCATATTATTTTGGAAGATATCCAAATGTTGAAAAGAACAAGATATTGTTGAAAGAGTAAATTATTTTTTTTACCAACTGTATTATGATATAATTGACATATAACATTGTGTAAGTTTAACATGTATAGAGTGTGATTTGATATATGTAGATATTGTGAAGTGATTACTGCAGTAAGGTTAGTTAAGACATCCATCACCTCATAGTTATAATTATTGTTATTATTATTATTGTTATTTTGGTGAGAATTTTAAGATCTCTCAGCAACTTTCAAATATACAATATTGTATTGCGAACTATAGTCACCATGGTGTACATTACATCCTCCAAATTTATTCATTTTATAACTGGAAGTTTGTACCCTTTGACCAGCTTCACACATTCCTCCCACCATCCCCTGGCTCCCACCCTGGCAACCACCAATCTGCTTTCTGATTCGATAAGTTATATTTTTTATATTCCACATAAAAATGATATCCTACAGCATTTATATTTCTCTGTCTGACTTATTTTACTAAGCATAATTACCTCAAGTTTCATCCAGTTGTCATAGTGGCAGGATTTCCTTTTTCTTTAATAGCTGAATAGTATTCCAGTGGTGTCTGTGTGTGTGTGTGTGCTGTTTCTATTCATCCATCAATACATCAATAGACATTGTTTCCATATATTGATTATTGTGAATACTACTACAATGAACATTGGACTGCAGGTATGTCTCTCAGGTAGTGATTTCATTTCCTTCAGATATATACCCAGAAGTGGAATTGCTGGATCATAAGGTAGCTCTATTTTTAATGTTTTGAAAAACTTCCAGACTGTTTTCCAGAGTGGTTGTACCAATTTACATTCCCACCAACAGTGTACAGGGTTTTATTAACTCCACATCCTCACCTCACTTATTATTTCTTGTCTATTTATAATAGCCATTCTAACAGGTATGAGGTGATATATTAATTTCCTTGATGATTAGTGATGTTCAGAACCTTTTAATGTACCTTTTGACCATTTGACTATCTTATTTGGAAAAATGTGTATTTATGTTCTTTGTCCATATTTTATTCAGATTATTTGGGTTTTTGTTATTGAGTTATATGATTTCCTTATCTATTTTACATATTAACCTTTATCTAATACATGATCTGCAAATATTTTTCTCCTATTCTGCAGATTGCCTTTTCATTTTCTTGATCATTTGTTTTCTTATGCAAAAGTTTGCTATAGAACCACTTGTTCATTTTTTTCTTTTGTTTCTTGTGCTTTTGCTGTCTTATCTATAAAATGAGTGCCAAGACCAATCTCAAGGTGTTTTTTTTTTTCTTTCTATGTCTTCTTTTAGGAGTTTTATGATTTAAGTCTTCTTTTAAGTTTATAACCCATTTTGAGTTAATTTTTGTGAATGGTGTAAGATATGGATCCCATTTGATTATTTTGCATGTAAATATCCAGTAGTTGCAGTAACATTTATTGAAGAAAATATATTTTCTCAACTGAATATTCTGGGTTCCCTTTGCAAATATTAGTTGACCATTTATGCATGGGTTTACTTCTGGGCTTTCAATTCTGTTTCATTAGTCTACATGTCTTTTTTTATGCAAATATCATACTATTTTGATTACTATAATTTTGTAATATAGTTTGAAATCAGCAAGTATGATGCCTCTACCTTTGATATTCATTCTCAAGATTGTTTTCACTACTCAGTTCTTTTATGGTTCCATAGAAATTTTAGGATAGTTTTCTCTACTTTTGTAAAAAATATCCTTGGTATTTTGATAGGGATTGCATTGAATTTGTACATGACTTGGGTTATTATGGGCATTTTAACAATATTAACTGTGCCAATCCATGAACATAGGATACCTTTTAATTTACTCATTTTTGTCAGCTTCTTTCATTAATGTCTTAGTTTTTAGCATACAAATCTTTCACCTCCTTGTTTAAATTTATTCCTAAGTATTCAAGTGTTTTTGATGCTATTGTGCTTGTGATTAAAAAAAATTCAGATAATTCTTTTTTAGTTTACAGAAACACAACTGATTTTTGTATTTTCTAGAATTTATTGAGAATTTTTGCATCTATATTTAGCAAGGATCTTGGCTGGTAATTTTCTTTTCTTATAGTGTCCTTACCTGGCTTTGGTATCAGGGTAATGTTGGTCTCATAAAATGAGTTTGGAGATGTTCCTTCCTCTTTTATTTTTTGGAAGAGTTTGAGAAGGATTGGTGTTCATTCTTCTGTAAATGTTTGGTAGAATTTACCAGTGAAACTATTGGTTCCTGGACTTTTCTTTGTTGGGAGCTTTTAGGTTACTTCTTCAATCTCCTTACGTGTTATTGGTCTGTTCCAATTTTCTGATTTTTCATGGTTTGGTCTTGATAGATTGTATTTTTCTAGGAATGTATCAATTTCTTGACAGTGTATAAATGTTCATGATAGTCTGTTATGATCCTTTTTATTTCTGTGGTTCACTTGTAATGTCTCCTCTTTCCTGTACAATTTTATTTCTTTGGGTTGTCTCTCTCTTTTCTTTGTTAGTCTAGCTAACATTTTGCCAGTTTTGTTTATCTTAAAAAAAATTTATTGGCTTTGTTAATTTTTCCATTGTTTTCTTATTCTCTATTTTATGTATTTCTGTTCTAAGCTTTATTATTTCCCACTTTCTGCTAGCTTTGGGATTAGCTTGTTCTTCTTTTCCTACTTCCTTGATATGTAAAGATACATTGTTTATTTGAGAACTCTTTTTTCTTAAGTATGGATTTAACACTACAAACTTTCCTCTTAGAACTCCTTTTGTGGGACTTCTCTGGTGGCACAGTGATTAAGAATCCACCTGCCAATGCAGGGGACATGGGTTGATCCCACATACCATGGTCTGGGAAGATCCCACATGCCACAGAGCAACTAAACCCAAACACCACAACTAATAAGCCTGTGCTCTAGAGCCTGTGAACCACAACTACTGAAGCCTGAACACTCTAGGGCTCGTGTGCCACAACTACTGAGTCTGTGTGCTGCAACTACTGAAGCCTGCCTGCCTAGACCCCATGCTCAGCAACAAGAGAAGCCACAGCACTGAGAAGCCCATACACAGCAATGAAGACCTAACACAGCAAAAAATAAAATTAAATTAAAAAAAATAAAAAAAGAACTGCTTTTACTGCATTTCATAAGTTTTGTTATATTGTGTTTCCATTTTTGTTTGCTTCAAGGTATTTTTTCCCATTGATTTCTTCTCTGATCCATCAGTTTTTCAGGAGGGTGTTGTTTAATTTTCGTGTATTTACAATGTGTGCAGCTTTCCTCCTGTTATTGATTTCTAGTTTTATAAATTTGTGTTCTGAAAAAACATTTGGTATAATTTGTAACTTATTGAATTTGTTGAGTCTTATTTTGTGACCTAACATATAATATATCCCAGAAAAATATTTCAAGTGGGATTAGGAAGAGTGTACTGTGATGCTGTTGGATGGAATGTACTGTATATAGTTGTATGGTCTATTTGGTCTAGTGTTGTTCAATTTCCTGATTTCATTATTGAGTCTCTGTTTTGATATATTTACTGTTGTGATTGGGATATTAAAGTCCTCAACTATTATTTTCTTGTTGCCTATTACTCCTTTCAAGTCTATGTTTAGATAGAGGTTGGGTGCATATATATTTATGATTGTTATAAATTGTTGATGATTTGACCCCTTTATTAGTGTTTAATGACTTTCTGTGTCTTTTGTTACCATTTTTGGCTTAAAATATATTTTTCTTTGAATGAAGAATATTTTCTCTTGGTTCCATTGGGTTACCCTTTGCTTGAAATATATTTTCCACCCTTTCACTCTCACTCTGTCTTTCGTTAGAGCTAAAGTGATTCTTTTATAAGCAACATACCTTGGATATTATTATTTTTTGTCTATTCAGACATGCCTTGTCTTTTCTAAGATAATTCTATCAATTTGTATATAAAGTAATTATTGATAAAAAAAGACTTACTGTTGACATTTTGCTAATTTTTTTCTGACTGCATTGTAGATTCATTGTTCTTGCTTTCTTCCCTGCTGTCTTTTTGATTTGATGAACTTTTGTGACCATATGGCTTGAATCCTTTATCATAATCTTTTGTGTATCTATTACAGGTTTTTCCTTTGTGGTTACCATGGGGCATACATAAAATATCTAATATATATTTAATCCTATTTTAAGCTGATAACAGCTTATTTTAGATAGCATACAAAAACTTTACACTTTTGTCTCTCCCCTACATCTTTTAGGTTATTGATGTGACAATTTACATCTTTTAAAAATGTGTATCCAAAAAAAAATTAATGTAATTTTTTATACTTATATAGATAGAAAGAAAGAAGGAGGTATTGGGATAGATGTATCATGTATTTCTCTGTATTATGATCCCCAAAATTTGAAAGCCACTGACTTTCAGCAAGGTTGACAAAGCTTTTCTATAAGCACCGCATAGTAAATATATTAGGCCTTGCACATTACATATAGTCTGTAAGCATATTCTTCATTGTCTTTTTTAATAACCCTTTAAAAATTTGGCAACCATTTTTAGCTCATGGGCCATACTAAAATCAGCTATGGACCAGATTTGGCTCATAAAACGAATTTTACCAACCCTTGTCTTAGAAAGTAGATTTAAGTTGCTATATTATAATAATACTAAGAGCTAAGTGTATGGTTAACTTTTTAAGGAACTGTCAATCTGTTTTCCAAAGTGGTTGTACCATTTTACAGTTCCAAAAGCAATTTATGAGAGTTCAAGTTCCTCATGATTGCTAACACTTGATAGTGTCAGTCTTTTTATTTTTAATACTAGCCATTACAAATGGTATATAGTAGTATCTCATTGTAGTTTTAATTTGCATTAACATCTTTTCATGTCAAGCATATTTTCCTGTGATTTTTGCTTTTCTAGAAACATATATTCAAATCTTTTTTGTTTCCTCCTTTTTGTTTTATTGGATTGTCTTCTTATTATTGAGTTGTATGAGAGCTTTATAAATTCTAGTTACAAGATGGTCCACTTCATTCTTACCTCCATGGTTTTTGATGAGAAATTCACAGTCATTTGGATCACTATTCCCTTCTAAATAATCTATTGCCTTTTTTTCTGACCACTTTCAACAGTTTTTCTCTGTTTTTAGTTTTCAGCAGCTGTATTATGATGTTTGAGTTTATCCTGTCTGGGGTTCACTGAGTTTCTTGAATCTGTAGGTTTATACCATTTGCCAAATTTGAGAAATTTTCAGCCATTATTTCTTCAGACATTTTTCTGCACTTCCCTCTTTCTCCTCTCCTAAATCTCCAATGACACAAATAGTGCCTTTTAATATTGTCCCATGGGTCTCTGAGGCTCTGGTTATTTATTTTTTCAATCTTTTCCTCTTTTTGTTTATCAAATTGAAAAAATTTTATTTATCTATCTTTAAGTTCGCTGATTCTTTCGTCACCTCTGTTCTGGTATTGTGCTTATCCAACATGAGTTTGTTTTTTTATAATTGTATTTTTCAGTTTGAAAATTTCGCTTTGGTTCTTCTTTATATCTTATATTTCTTTGCTGAGGCGTTCTCTCTTTCCATTCATTTCAAAAGTGTTTATTTACCCTTACGTGTTGAAACCTTTTTGTAATATCTAATAATGAATTTAAGTAATCCCAATATCTATATCATCTTGACAGTGGCATCTGTCAATTGTCTTTTCCCTGTAAGTTGAGACTTTTTTTGATTATTTGTATGCCAACTATTTTTTATTGTATTCTGCAAGTTTTGAATATTGTCTTAAATCTTATAGAGAATTGATATTTTTATTTTAGCAGGCAATTGGCCTAGTTGGCTTCAAGCAGAAAGTTACAATTAACTTTGTATTGGTTTGCTTTTATTTTTCAGCTCTTTATTGGAGTATAATTGCTTTACACTGTTGTACCAGTTTCTGCTGTACAACAAAGTGAATCAATTGTATGTATACATATATCCCTATATCCCCTCCCTCTCAAGACTCCTTCCCACGCTCCCTATCCCATTTCTCTAAGTCATCACCAATCATCGAGTTAATCTCCCTGGTGTGGTTTTAATGTCAGTATTGTTTTCAGAGCCATTGAAGTGCTTTTCAGATCTGTCCTCCATGTGCTCCACCTAATGGCCAGTCTTGGCAGTGGTATATTTCTTAGTTCAGTTCTCAGACTCTTTTTGCATAATGTTTCAGATCAAATCCATGCAAGTGCAACTCGGGAGTGAAAGGAGTTCATAAACAATTTTATAGGGTTGTTTTCCTGAGTTCCTCCCTCTGCATGATCTCCCCCTACTTTTGAGTTTTCTGCCTGTAGCTAAAATTGAGACTTTATTTTTCCTGCTCTGCCACATACTTTCTGCAATGAGAATTGTGTCCAGAGCCAAACAATGGATATTTACATTACCCTCTTGGAACCACAACTCTCTAGTTAGAGAGAAAAAAATTATTCCTTCAGAGTTTTCAGTGCTTGTGGTCGAGTTGCTGCCACTCCTATCACTATTGCAAAATCCCAATTTTTCTCCTCAAGACTAAACTATAGTACTTCTGGAGTTCTTTACCTGTAGCAATGACCATTACCAGCTTCTCCCTCCAGGCTGAGGAATAAAAGAGAAAATAAAATTGGTAAAAATCACCACTGGTTAGACAGTACATGAAATTCTGTTCTTTCTCAATACTGTGCCTTCCAATTCATGAATACTAGATATCTCATCATTTATTTAGATCTTATTTAATTTTCTCAGCAATAGTTTGCACTTTCCATACACAGATATTGCATACATTTTGTGAAATTTGTCAGTAAAAAATTCTAAGTAATTGTTTTTAAATTCTGATCTTTCACCCATTTCTCCCACATCTAAACTCCCCTGCCTCTGGCAATCATCAATCTGTTCTCTGTATCTATGAGCTTGTTTTTGTTCTGTGTTTCATTATTATTATTTTTTTATATTTCACATTTAAGAGAGATCATATAGTACTGGTTCTCTGTCTGACTTATTCTACTTAGCATAACACCCTCAAGGTCCATCTATGTTGTCACAAATGGCAAGATTTCTTTCTTTTTTATGGCTGAATACTATTCCACATTTCTTTATCCATTCATCTATTGATGGACACTTGGCTACTGTGTTAAGTGTTTCATATCTTGGCTATTGTAAATAATACATTGTTTCATATCTTCACTATTGTAAATAATGCTGCAATAAACATAGGGGTGCATATATGAGCTAGAGTTTATATTTTCTTCAAGTAAATAACCAGAAGTGGGATAGCTGGATCACATGGTAGTTCTATTTTTAATTTTTTGAGGAAACTCCATTGTTTTTTCCATAGTGGATACATCAATTTACACTCCCACCAACAGTCTACAAGGGTTCCCGTTTCTCCACTTCCTCACCAACACTTGCTATTTCTAGACTTTTAATAATAGTCATTCTAATGAGTGTAAGGTAATATCTCATTGTGGGTTTGATTTATATTACTCTGATGGTTAACAATGTAGAGCATCTTTTCATGTACCTATTGGCCGTCTGTAGATCTCTTTTGGGAAAAATATCTATTCAGATTTTCTGCCCATGTTTTAATCAGATTGTATACATTGTGTTTGTTTGTTGTTATTGAGCTGTATTTACATCTTTTAAAAAATGTATATCAAATAAAAAGATGTTATAATTATGATTATTGTAATACATTTTTTTACACAATCTAGGGCTACCAGTGAATTTCACACCAACATTACAATTATATTGAATCTGGTTTTGACTATATATGCACCATTACCAGTGAATTTTAAATATTCATATGTTTATAAGAAGGTGATTGTCATCCTTTTATTTCAGCTTGAAAAGCTTGTTAGCATTTCTTATGAAGCAGTTCTAGTGGTAGTGAATTCTCTTAGCTTTTGTTTGTTTGAGAAAGTCTTTCTCCTTCATTTCTGAAGAACAGCTTTGCTGGGTATGATATTCTTGGTTAATAGGTTTTTATTTGTTTGTTTGTTTGTTTTGTTTGTTTGTTTTTTCCCCACTGCTTCAAATCTTGTCATCCTATTCTCTCCTGGCCTGCAATTTTCTGTTGAGAAATCCCCTAATGATCTAATGGGGGCTCCTTTTCTCTTGCCACTTTCAAAAATCTCTCTTTGTCTTTTACATATGACAATTTAACTTTAATGTGTCTTGGTGTAGCCATTTTGGGTTCAGTCCAAAAATGGGCCTCATGAATCTGGATGTACATTTCTCTCTTTAAATTTGGGAAGGTTTCAGCCATTATTGTTTTAAAAGATTTTTTTACTGTTTCTTTCTCTTTTTCTTCTGGGATTCCTATAATGCATATTTTGTTTCTTTTGATGGAGTCTCATCATTCCCATAAGATTTCTTCACCCTTTTCCATTCTTTTCTTTTTTCTTTTTCTTTTTTTTTTTTTTTTTGCTTTTTGTTTCTCAAACTGAATAATTTCAAATGACTGATCTTCTAGTTCACAAATTCTGTCTTCTGCTTGGTCATCTGTTATTGATGCTCTCTATTGAATTCTTCAATTAAGTTATTATGTACTTACACTCTAGGATTTCCATTTGTTTGTGATTTTCCTGGATGGTTTTTATTTCTTTGTTGAATTTCTCATTTTTAATACATTGTTTTTCTAAGTTTGCTTAGCTGTGTGATCTTATACTTCACTAAACTATTTTAAGAGGCTTATTTTGAATTATTTGTCAAATAATTAATAGATCTCATTTTTTAGGTTCAGTTATTAGAACTTTATTAGTTTTCTTTGGTGGTCTCATGTGTACCTAATTTTTCATGATCCTTGATTTTTTGCATTTTTATCTGGGCATTTGAGAAAGCAGTATCCTCTTCCAAACTTGACAGGTTTACATTGGCAGGGAAAGACCATTACCTGTAATCACAGCTTGGGGGTACTGGATGAGTCTGCTAGTAGGGTCTAAAAGCAGACAGGGTTTTCTATTATGGGCTTTAGTTGCATGAGACCACTGCATGTGCACAGGGGCAGTGCCATTGGATGTGCTTCACATTGAGTGATCCTGCAGGTTGGGCTCCACATTCAATTGGGGTCACTGAGTGAGTTCCCTGATTGGGTAGTTTTGTTGGTTATGCTCATGGTCAGATGGGGTCACTAGCTGGGCTCTTCACTTACCTCTGGTCAGGCAAGATCACAGGATTTTTTTCTTGGTAGAGTGGTGCCACTTGTGTGACTCCAGGATTGGGTGGCAGTATAGGTTGTGTTTCACAGTTGCTCCTGGTCCTATGAGGTTGAAGCTATGCACCCTAAACAGATGGTGCTGCTGGCTGGATTCTGTGTCCAGAAGATGCCACAGGCAGAACTTCACAGTCAGATAGGGCTTTAGGCTCTGCTCTGCTATTAAGTGATGCTACAGGCTGTATCACAAAGTTGGGAAGGATTGCAGGCTGGACTTCATAATCAGATTGACCACTGGCTTTCCTCCACTGATATGAAAGCTCACTGGGCAAGCTGTTTGGTCGGAAGTGGCTTCCAGCTTTATCCTGCTATTGGGTGGGACTACAGACTATGCTCTGATGTCAGTCTGGGCTGTAGGCTGGGCTCCATGGCTGGGTCATACCATAGGTGGGCTCTGAGGCTGCCCAGCATCACTGTTTGATTTTACTGATTTTGCATCCCCATAGGCTATACTTAGTATTTGGGTAGGACTTCTGGTTTAGAACCCTGACCAGGTAGGACTGTAGGATGGGTTCTATCACTGCTTAGGTTTTCTGGCCAAGCTTTTGTCTGGGCAGAACTGGACACTATATTCAGCAGTTGAATTAGGCTGCAATTTTGCTTTCTTCCCCAGGCTGGGCCATAAAATGGGCTCCATGCCCAGTACAGCTATTTGGCTTAGGACCCAAATCAGGCTGAATGGCCAACCAAGTTACCTTGCCAGTTGGGGCCACAGGCTTGGCTCTGCAAGTGGCAGAATTACTTCCTGGTATCTCTGTTGGGGTGCCATTGCAAGCAGAAATGTGGCCTGTCAAGATCTGTGCTCCAGTTGCTATAAATTCCATGCCTCCCTTCTCCATCTCCATTTCATTCCCAGTGGTTGAGTCTCTAGATTCCTCCCATGATCCCTGTGTGGTAAGATTTGAGTGGGCTTCCTGGGAAATGTCCTTTAACTCTAATAGAGCTGGATTTCCACCTTGGGTTTTCTTTTTACCATTGGAGAAACCATAGGCCTAGGGGTTCCCTCTTGGTGCAATGCTGTGTCAGCCTGGGGAAGGGGTAATGTGGTCAGAGTGTAGCAACCCCTCTTACATTTATAATGTGACCTTTCTCAGTCTCTGTGGTCCAGGGGGTGCTTCAGTCTCATTCCTGGGTTCTGGGATTTTCACAACAGTGTCTTGTCTGTGGATGGTTGCTAATTGGTCTTCTTGTAAGAGGGATTGAAGTTGGGCACAACCCATGTCATCATCTTGATGATATCACTACCAAGAGCAAATTGTTATATGACATGACAAAGAAATTAGGTGTTCTAATCAAATATGGGATGTTACCCTCTCTCTCTTTCCCTCTCTCTCTCTTTCTCTCATACATGTGTATATACACAGATACATATGTACATACAATTGCTCATCCATTCATTCTTCCATTATCAACTATGTATCAAGCCACTAATCTATTCCAGATCTTTTTCTAGTCAAGAGTTTGGATGCATTAGTAAACAAAGCAGAGATCTTTGCCCTTATGAAGCTTCTATTCATGCAAAAAGAAGTGGACAATAATATTTGAATGTAAAAGTTACAGCCTACAAAATAAGTCAGTACTGAATATGAATATCAAAATTTGGGCATTGTTAGTATACAGATGTTATATAAGTACATGATGCTAGATGACATTTCTGAGGATATTAATGCATATAAAGAAGGGAAGGAGTCCACAGACTGAGTACTATGGCACTGAGGAGTACAAAAATCAGCATGGAAGTCTGAGAAGGAGCACCAATTAGGCAAGAGGAACATGAAGAGAGAACTCTGTCTTGGAAACCAAATGAGGAATGCATAACAGCTATGTTAAATGCTGTTAATAATTGGTAGGAAGGATTAAGATGGCGGAGTAGGAGGACGTGCGCTCACTCCCTCTTGCAAGAGCACCAGAATTACAACTAACTACTGAACAATCATGGACAGAAAGACACTGGAACTCACCAAAAAAGACACCCCACATCCAGAGACAAAGGAGAAGCTGCAATGAGATGGTAGGAGGGGCGCAATCATGTTAAAATCAAATCCCATAAATGCTAGGTGGGTGACTCACAAACTCGAGAACAGTTATACTGCAGAAGTCCACCCATTAAAGTGAGGTTTCTGAGCCCCATATCAAGCTTCCCAACCTGGGAGTCCAGCAACAGGAGGAGGAATCCCCAAAGAATCACTCTGAAAGCCAGAAGGATTTAATTGCAGGACCTCCACAGGACTTGTGGAAACAGAGACTCCACTCTTGGAGGGCACACAAAAAAGTGTGCTCACCAGGACCCAGGGGGAAGGAGCAGTGACCCCATAGGAGACTGAATCAGACCTACCTGCAGGTGTTGGAGGGTTGCCTGCAGAGGTGGGGGGACAGCTGTGGCTCACTGAGGAGGTGGGGGCACTGGTAGCAGGGGTTTTGTGAAGTGTTTATTGGTGTGAGCCCTCCCAGAGTCCGCCATTAGCCCCACCAAAGAGCCTGTGGGCTCCAGCACTAGGTCGCCTCAGGCCAAACAACCAACAAGGTGTGAATACAGCCCCACTCATTAGCAGACAAGCAGATTAAAGTTTTACTGAGCTCCACCCACCAAATCAGAATAAAGCTTTACTGAGCTCCACCCACCCAGCCCTACCCACCATCAGTCCCTCCCATGAGGAAGCACACAGGAGGCTCCTAGATAGCTTCCTCCACAAGAGGGCAGACAGCAGGATCAAGCAGTATCAGCAGTATTTCATCTTGTGGAACTGAAAACCACAGCCACAGAAAGATAGAGAAAATGAAAAGCAGAGGACTTTGTACCAGATGAAGGGACAGGATAAAGCCCCAGAAAAACAACTAAATGAAGAGGAGATAGGAACCCTTACAGAAAAAGAATTCAGAATAATGATAGTGAAGATGATCCAGGATTTTGAAAAAAGACTGGATGCAAAGATTGAAAAGTTTACCAAAGACCTAGAAGAATTAAAGAGCAAACAAACAGAGATATGCAACACAATAACGAAAATGAAAAATACACTGGAAGGAACCAACAGCAGATTAACTGAGGCAGAAGGGTGAATAAGTGACCTGGAAGACAGAATGGTGATCATCACTGATGCAGAAAAGAATAAAGAAAAAAGAATGAAAAGAACTGAAGACAGCCTAAGATACCTCTGGGACAATGTTAAATGCACCAACATTCACATTATAAGGGTCCCAGAAGGAGAAGAGAGAGAGAAAGGACCTGAGAAAATATTGGAAGAGATTATAGTTGAAAACTTCCCTAACATGGGAAAGGAAATAGCTACCCAAGTTCAGGAAGCGCAGAGAGTTCCAGGCAGGATAAATCCAAGGAGAAACATGCCAAGACATATATTAGTCAAGTTGACAAAAATTAAAGACAGAGAAATGTTATTAAAAGCAACAAGGGAAAAACAACAAATAACATACAAGGGAACTCCCATCAAGTTAACAGCTGATTTCTCAGTAGAAACTCTGTAAGCCAGAAAGGAGTGGCATGATATATTTAAAGTGATGACAGAGAAGAACCTACAGCCAAGAATACTCTACCCAGCAAGGATCTCATTCAGATTCAATGGAGAAATCAAAAGCTTTACAGACAAGCAACAGCTAAGAGAATTCCTCATCACCAAACCAGCCCTACAACAAATGCTAAAGGAACTTCTCTAAGCGGGAAACATAAGAGAAGAAAAGGACCTACAAAAACAACAACAAAACAATTAAGAAAATGGTAATAGGAACATACATATCAACAATTACCTTGAATGTAAATGGACTAAATGCACCAACCAGAAGACACAGACTGGCTGAATGGATACAAAACCAAGACCCATATATATGCTGTCTCCAAGAGACCCACTTCAGACCTAACAACACATACAGACTGAAAGTGAGGGGATGGAAAAAGATATTCCATGCAAATGAAAACTAAAAGAAAGCTGGAGTAGCAATACTCATATCAGATAAAATAGACTTTAATATAAAAAATGTTACAAGAGACAAGAAAGAACATTATATAAAGATCAAGGGATCCAGTCAAGAAGAGGAGATAACAATTATAAATATATATGCATCCAATATAGGAGCACCTCAATACATAAGGCAAATGCTAACAACTCTGAAAGAGGAAATGCAAGGCAGAAATAGAGACACAGGTGTAGAGAACAAACACATGGACACCAAGTGGGGAAATTGGGTAGGGTTGGGGGGGAATGAATTGGGAGATTGGGACACCAATTTGTACCCTCTAAATATATGCTGTTTATTGTCTGTTAACCGTATCTCAACAAACGTTCTTAAAAAAAATTTGGTAGGAAGAGGACTGAGCCATTGGAATTGGCAATGTTGAGATCATTTGTAGTCTTGACAAGAGTAATTTCAGTAAAGTGGTTGGATTAAAAGGTGGATTGGAGTGGGTTTAAGAGATAATTATAGGGTGAGAAATGAAGAAAATGAGTATATACAACCATTCTGAAATATTTAAAATAAAACTTACAAAAATATATACTAATAAAATGTATTTATATTGCTTATTTGAATTAGGAAGTTTTGGTGCTTTTATACTTCCTCAGAATAATCATTAGAAATGCTGAGTAATAGAGTATGAGATACCAAAACATTTACTGTTTTAAGACTCTGATTGAAATTTCATTTTAATAAAGATATTTTATATTGGTACATTAAAGCCATGGAACACAATTTTGTTTTCTATGAAACACAGATCTCACAAGGAATAATTCTGTAGAGGAAATCAGGACTTAAAGAAATTATTCCTTTGGGAAATACACTGTACTTCTTATTCAATAATTTGTCAATATTTTTAAGTAATTACTTTTTATGACATAAAACCCTATTGGAAACGCTGTCAAAGGGAATACACACTCTCTAAATTTAACTATTTTTTCTTGTGAAATAGTATTTTAAAAATTAGGCAAAGAACTAAACTATTCAAATGATTTATTTAATTCAAACAGGAAGAAAAATGTGTCAGTATCATTGTTCAATCTAAAGCTATAATTAGTATCAAACTAGTAAAGCTCTTCAGCTTCAGATTCACAACTGTGTCTAAGTTCTCCAAAGTATTACTGTTTCAGAAATGAAGTAGTAAATAAACGATAAAGAGCAAAGCAAAACTCCTGAAAGTACCATTAAAAAGAATCACAAAGGACTTTAATAACATTTTAAGTAAATTAAGCATAATATCCTAGTAGGCAGTGGTTCATGGTCTACCATACACTGCTTTAAATAGATGCAATAGCACAACCAGCCATCCCCAAACAGGTTTAGCTAACTTAAGAGCAGAGACATATGTAATAGAAAGATAAAGTTGGCTTGAAGGTGTTGCCCACCATTGTTATATGAGATATTATATAGCAGTGGTTAAGAGCTCAGGCTCTGTAGCCAGACTATACAGACCGGCCCTGACATTTGAAGATTGAGTATGGAGAAATACAAGGACGTATAATACTTAGCCTCCCTCTTCAAGATATTTCAGCCTGGTTGAAGGAATAATAAACATGTAGAGTGATTAGGATTATTCACACTATAGTTTGGGGCTATGATGACAAATGCGAGTTTTGCAGGAAAATTCACTATTTTCATAAATATTTTTTTAAAAAATAGGACTTCCTAGGTGGCGCAGGGGGTAGGAATTTGCCTGCCAATGCAGGGGACACAGGTTCGATCCCTGCCCCAGGAAGATCCCACATGCCGCAAATAAAAAAAAGAAAAAAAAAGAAAAAAATAGAAAGTCACCAAATACTGTAAATTGATTGAATCAGATGTTCTAATCATATTTCTTGAGATTTATTTATTTTATTTATTATTTTTGACTGCATCGGGTCTTAGGTATGACACACAGGACCTTTGTTGAGGCATGTGGGATCTTTCGTTGCTTCTCTCTAGTTGTGGCGTGCAGTTTTGCTTTTTTTGTGTGTGCAGTTTTTTTTCTCTTGTCTAGTTGTGGCATGTAGGCTCCAGGGCATGTGGGCTCTGTAGTTGTGGCACGTGAGCTCTCTAGTTGAGGCGCATGAGCTCAGTAGTTGTAGTGCATGGGCTTAGTTTCCTCATGGCATGTGAGATCTTAGTTCCCTGACCAGGGATCGAACCCACATTCCCTGCATTGATATTCTTTACCACTGGACCACCACGGAAGTTGTCTCATTATATCTTGTAGTGTTTTAGGTTGCACAGTTTACTGAACATAAAGGAGTCCATTCTCTCTAAATTCAGTACTTCACAGTTATTTTTTCCATTCAGTATTTTTTTCTCCTCTATGGGAAATTAAAACTACAATTGCAATGATTGATATTCTTATGAACTCACCTAGACTTGCACCATTATAAAACTTTGCAGGCTTCAAAGTATACATTTGGAGTGGAAGAAAGTTAAGGAGGAAAGATAATATGTGATGTTGCTAACATTTTTGCTGAGTCTTTTCATTCAAGGTTGCCAGCTAAAATACAGGACACAGTTAAATTTGAATTTCAGATAAGCAATGAATAATTTTTAGCAAAAGTATGTCCCAAATATCCATGGGAACATTTTCTTGGTGATTCACAGCACTTTCAGTTTGTCTACAAATGCACTATTATTATTTTTCACCACTGTAAATTCTTTATGTCATAAAATTTTCCTTGGTTAAATTAGAGTCAATTGTATGTCTATCATTTCTGTGGTTTTGGGAAGGCCAGGCACACCAGTCAATGGATACTGTAGAACTAACAATGTATCTCCCAAGTTTATGACTGACATCTTTAAGTAAGAATTTATATAGGGAAGATTTTGCATTAATTTTTGCAACTGAAAAACACGAAAGTACATTTCACATAAATAGGTAACATTCTTGTGAATGAAATACATTAAAATTAAAATATTTATACATAATTTTAAATCATACTACTGATGACAGGTTTACAAAAAATATATGATGTGTCTGTATTTTTACTTCCTTTTAAACAGATTCTTCACTGAAATAGATTATTAGTAACTCACTTTAAATATCATAGTACAGTGCTCATATAAAGCAATAAAGGAGTTAAGCTAAAATTAGAGCAGAGATAGTATTTGGATGTGATATGTTTATACTTTGGTTGTCAGAGCAAAAGAGCTTTGAAAATTATTCAACACTCTAGATATCAAAAAAACAAAACAAAACAAACAAACAAAAACCCTCTTAGAATGTGTGCCAAAGAGTGTTGCATTTTTAAGACAGTGTATATCACTTGACAAATGAAGTTGTGGTTACAATTAGCTATGCAACAAATAAGTCTTTTCTAATGGCAATCATCCAGAACTAATGTAGATGGTTGTGGTAAGCAGAATTCCAAGATGACTTCCTAACAATGCCCACTCAAATGTCCTGGACTGTGAATGTGATAACATGCCCGTGGTTACATTATTTTATATGGTGAAAGATATTTTGCAGATGCAACTAAGTTTACTAATTAGTGACTCAGTTAATCTAAAGACCTAATCTAATCACAGGAGCCCTTTAAAAGGAAAGAGTTTTCTCTAGCTGGTAGCAGAAAGAAAAGCCAGAAAGACTGAAAGCAAGAGAATTCAACACATCATTACTGTCTTTGAAGGTGGAGGGGCCACATGTAAGAACCTGAGAGTAGCCTCTAGGAACTGAGAGTCTTCCTCTAGCCAATAGCCTGCAACAAAATGGGGATGCCAGTTCTACAACCACAGGAAACTGAATTCTACCAACAATATGAATGATACTAGAGACAGATTTTTCTTCAAAGCTTCAAGTAAGGATTACAACTCTGCCAACATCTTGATTTCAGTCTTATGAGACCTTGAGCAAAGAACCAAGATATGTTGTGTCTGAAATTCTGACTTATTGAACTGTGTGCAAAACAGGTCTTGTTTTAAGCTACTACATTTTTGTTAGTTTGTTAAACTGATATACTAAATTAATTCAATGGTTAACTAAGAAAAAAAAAAAACTATTGTGGTGATTGAAAAAATATTTGGCCTATTGTTCCTGTTTTCTGAATCTGTTAGTTTATATAGGTTATGCCTTTCCTTTGAGGGAAGCAGAAACAAGGAAAATTTGTTATTTTCCTTTAAAGGGAAATTATCTATACATTCTTGAAACCAGAACTACCATGAAACGTGACTTTTTTTTAGACCAACTGACAACTTCTTGCTATGAACCTCCCATGCCAAATTGATAGTCTGTCTAGAAAAAAACAAAATGAAAAGCCATTTCAGAGAGCACTTCTAGGTCTTGAGTCCATGCTGAAGATTATAAAACCTCTGCCAAAATTTTAAACTCTTCAGAGCTTCTTAAGAATAAAATATGCCAGATTTTAAGTAAGCATGTCTCAGCCTTCTGTCTCAATATAAAACTTACAAGCCAACTTCTGTCTGCATATATAACCACTAAATCTAGATTTAGTCATACCTGTGAATTTCTCTTAGGGCTTCCTTAAGTCAAAGCACAGGTGGGAAGGCTCTCTGACTCATGCCTTCTAGGTGGCCCAAGTGCATAGGGCATAATAGGATTTTATAAAGAACACGTCTTCCATCATATAGAGTGATGTAACCATCTTTAATAAATTATGACAAAATAACCACTTCTAAAGTCTGTGCAGTATTGAGTATAGGCAAGTGGCAAGAGGGAGGGGTTAAAGGGGAATTTCTTTTGCCTCCATATGTGAAATATCTTATGTAAAAAAATTGAGGACTTTCTTAATCATACTTAATAGCTACATTAGCAAGTTTTGTCTAAAAGTACATTAATTTAATGAAGAGTATATGTTTTGAATAAAGAGACAACTGTTGTGTTTAGGGCACATCTACACTTCAAACTAATAAGGGTTAATTTAGGCAATTAAACTGCCAATCTGAACTTATAATACAGACATTTTAGTTACAAGAAGTTATGGGTATTTGGCCAAGGAAAGAGATATGATCATTTAAACTAGTAAATGTGGGCTCTCATGTTAAATTATCTGCCTTACTATGTAGAAGCTGGGGGAAGGGCCAGGAATGACAAGAAAAAAAACAAAACAAAACATTCTTAAAAGTAGAGAAAATATAAGAACAAATGAGTCTTTGTTTAGCTCTGTAACTAAAACTCCAAAGATTGAATGATTTAATGGATATTTAATAAGCTCCTTATTTACCTAGCACTCAGAGACAGAATTATAATTTTAACTCAATACTCAGAATTAGCTCTCTGCACCTTTGTATTCTTCCTAGCCTTTTGTTAGAAAGGTCATTTTTCTTTCTTTTACTCTTTTGTTATCATTATGATTTGATCTATATCCCAGAGGACTCAAAATGGAATTATTTCTAGAGTTTACTGAGGTAATAATTTTTAAGGCAGACTTCTAGTGAATTGAGTTCAAATGTATAATAGTTAAATCTCAGGTCTCCTTCACAGACTTTGATGTTTCTGTCCCTCTTTATCCAACTTTGGGTGAATGGTATCACTGGCATCACAGGCACTTAAGGACTCAGGTTTCCTTTTTAGGAACTAACCAGGATATCCCCCCTCCCCTCTGTTCAACAGTCATCAATTTAGGTGAAAGAGTAAGGAGGAGTGGGGAGGATAGAAAGGCTACAAATATTATTATTATTATCTTGAAATTTTCAGTCTCATAAATTCCTGGGTCCATCTCAGGAGAACTTTGACTCTCATTTGATTCAATGTTTCCACACAGCAACCCAGCTCTTCTTTGCTTCCTCTGGCTTAACTTTCTTCAACAGCAGCAAAAACAAAAGCTTTCTGGGAGAAATTCTATGGTAATGATTGAGTTGATTTTTTTCTTACAGCATCCAACAGTTGTTCTTCTTTTTCTCAAGGATATCTAGCTATTAAGTGCCCTCAAATTCAGTTCCCAGAATTACTTCTATACTGCCTCCCACCTGGTTCTTAATAACTTCAAATTTATCTCTCTTTATTGTATTTCCCTTTTACTGATAGACCAAGATTTATCAAAAGTTCTTAGATGCAATATATACCTGGAAAACCTGCATTGCTTCCATTCACACTTCTTAAGCTTGTGCTTCATTTCCTAATATTTTGTGATTCCAATATTTCAATCATATTTTTTCACTTCAGTTTTTTTTATTGCCATATGTCTATGACAAGTCCTAACAAACAGTACACATTATAGATTGACCTTTGCCCTGGAGGTCCAATGCATGGCTAATATCTCACTGTACTTATTTATTGACTGCTGTAAATTATGCAAAATTAAGTAATCATGCCTTCTTGTTCATGCTACTTTTTCATCATCGATTTGTGATATGATTTCATTTTATTTCACATCTATGTATGTATGCATATATGTATGTGTGTATCATCTACCTCTGTACATATTTAGTTCTGATAAAATGAAAACCTGTGAATTCACTATAAGCAAGATGAAAATACTAATGATATCTTTCATCTAGCTATATGCATCCCTCAACATCTCTTTGCTTCCTCCAAAAGAGATGAACACTTTCATAATATTTATCATTCCACAATTTCCTTGCTTTTATTAAAAATATATTTTCATATCTACTTATTTAAATATCTATATCTATATATTTTCCTACAGAATACACTGGTCTTTTTTTTTTCTTTTCTTTTCTTTTTTACAATCATGATGGCCTCCATTAAATTCATGGTTACACGAGGTTGGGGGGCGGGGGGGGGGAAGGGGAAGCTGGGATGAAGTTACAGAGTAGCATAGACATATATACACTACCAACTGTAAAATAGATAGCTAGTGGGAAGTTGCTGTGTAACAAAGGGAGATCAACTCAATGATGGGTGATGCCTTAGAGGGCCAGGACAGGGAGGGTGGGAGGGAGTCACAGAAGGGAGAGGATATGGGGATATATGTATAAATACAGCTGATTCACTTTGGTGTACCTCAAAAGCTGGTACAAGAGTGTAAAGCAATTATATTCCAAAAAAGAGCTTAAAAATAAAAATAAATTCATGGTTAAATATGTTTTAAATAAACCTTTTATTTTAGCAAAGTTTAGATTTACAAGAAAGTTGTGAAAGTAATACAGAGAGGTTCCATATCCTCCGAATTCAGTTTCTCTCATTAACATCTTATTTGTCATGATTAATGAACCTACATTGTTACTTTATTTAGATTTCTTCATCTTTTCCCTGATATCCTTTTTCTTTGCTTCCAGGATCCCATCTAGGATACCAACTACATTTAGTTATCATGTCTCCTTAGGCTTCTTTTGGCTGTGACTATTTTCCAGGCTTTTCTTGCTTCTGATAAACTTGATAGTTTGAAGAGTACTGATGAGGCATGTTATAGGCTTTCCCTCAATTGGAATTTGTCTGATGTTTTTCTTATAATTACACTGGAATAATGTGTTTGGGGGAGACGACAGAGATAAAATGTCATTGTCATCACATCATATCAAAGATAGATACTATCAACAAAGTTTATGACTGTTGATCTTGATCTCCTGGCTGAATTTGTATTTGTTAGGTTTCTCCACTTCAGATTTACTCTCTGCCCCCTTCCATACTGTATTCTTCAGAAATAAGTCATTATACATAGCCCACTCTTAAGGAGTGAGGAGTTATATTCTCTTCCTTCAGGGTGGATCATCAGAAAACTTTATTTTTAATTTATCTGTGTTGAAGATTTGTCTCATCTCCTCCATTTATTAATTTATTTAATCATTTATTTATATTAGTTTGGAATCATGGAGACTTCTTTTATACTTTGTTACAATCTAATACTAGTTTGTTGTGTTATTCAAATTGTTCCATGAATGGTGATTGAAAACTCTTTCAATTAGCTTATTTGTCCCTTTGGTATATTCTCATTAATGTGTTTTATTATTTTTTTTTCTATGAAGCACATCTTTACTTTTTGGCCTTGCAAGATGCTCCAGGCTCATCTTGTATTTTTCCTTCCCCAGTCATAGAATCAGCCAACTCTCCAAAGATCCTTGGTCCTTTTATTGGAGAATGGTATTAGAAACCAAGATCTTGGCACTAAGCATGATCTTTGCCCCTGGAGTATCACTTCTTTTAGGCCCCTTCAGCTGCAAAAGCAAAAAAATACATATGTGTGTAAGCTAACCTGTACATATATATAGCTATAAATATTTCTATATATAATCATCTGAATTTATATTAAGTTACACATGAGTTCATACTGATGTTTCCAACTCTATTACCACGTGGATCATTATAGCCTCCACCTCTTGCTTATCTGTAAATCCATTCCAATAGGGAGAAATTTGGTTCCCACCTGTTGCTATCCATTTAATTGTTATTTCCAGAATACATTTATAGCAGTATCACAATTTTAACCCATATCCCTGAGCAAAACCATTTTGTCAACTATAGTACAGTGCTTGTGTACACTGTTTTGTCTTAAGCATTATAGATTTCACTCATTTCCAAGGTTACATAGATCAGCACATTTTCCTCCATTCCCCTTAATGAGGTTATACCATATCTGTATAATACAGTTAGGTTGTTTTACCATATTCTGCCTCTCATCATGGGATATCCTGGCCTCTTGTATAATTTTAAAATTTGCATTCTTTACTGTTTACTCTTTGTAAAAAGGTGTAAAATTCTATGGGTTTTGATAAATGCATATGTTATATATTCACCATTGCAGTATTGTTCTTGTTTCATCTCCAGTGGGGTAGGCAGCATTTCAATTCTGACACTACTTGCAGTAAGTAACTGCACATATTTAAGGACTCAGTCATCCACAAGACTGCCCTTACTTCTGACAACAGCCACACTTCAGGGTGTCCCCAGGTCACATACACTTCTGATAAACTGTTTACAAATGCAGAAGTTCCCATGACTTCTTCAGATTTGATAACTCACTACAACTACTCACAGAACTCAGGAAAGTGCTATACTTAAGAATTACAGTTTTATTACAAAGGAAACAGATCAGAAACACTCAAATGAAGATAAACATGGAATAAAGTCTGGTAAGGAATTCAGAACTCAGTACTCACCTTAAAAATCTGAGTACATTAACCTCCTAGCATGTTCATGTATTTTCCAGTCAGGAAGCTCCTTTGAGCCCAGAGGTTTTTATTGGGGTTTTATTTCATAGATGTGATTGATTAAATCATTGGCCATGCAATTAAATTCAAAATCCTTCTCTCCTGCACTCCCTAGATGTCATGCTGGCCCAAATTTCCAATCTTCTAATCAAACAGTTGGTTTTCCTAATGACCAGGCCCATCCTGAAGCTATCTAGGGGCCTACTCTAAGTCACAATATTAGCATAACAAAGACATTCTTATTAGCTAGAGAATTCTAGGGACTGGAACAAAGACTGAATACAATACATATTTTATATACCACAAATATTGTACAGAATAGTTTCACCTTCTTAAAAATTCCCCTAAGTTTGACCTACTCAATCATCCTTCTTTTCTCCTGAATTGATCTTTTTACAATCTCTAGCAGTTGTTTTTGGATCAACTTCTTTCAGTTAGCAATGCACATTTAAGATTAAGCCACATTTTTCATGGCTTGATAGCTCATTTTTCTTTACCATTGAATAATATTTCATCATATGAATGCAGGAGAGTTTGTTTACATATTCACCTGTTGCAGAAATTATTGGTTGCTTCCATTTTTTAGTCATTGTAAATAATGTTGTGATAAGCATCTGCTTGCAGTTTTTTTATATAGGCATGCATTTTCAAATCAGGTGAGTAAATACATAAGAGCACAATTACTAGGCTGGATGATAAATCTATGTTTAGCTTTGTAAGAAACTGCCATATTCTACACACTATACAGTAAAAATGAACTCTCAGCAAGAGAAATTAAAGAAACAACCCCATTTCCCATTGCATCACAAATAATAAAATACCTAGGAATAAACCTAACTATGGAGGTAAAACACCTATATTTAGAAAACAGTAATACACTGATGAAAGAAATTAAAAACAACAGAAGTGAAAAGATACAATGTGCTCCTCAGTTGAAAGAATTAATATTGTTAAAATGACCATACTACCCAAGGCAATCTACAGATTCAAGGCAATCTCTATTAAAATACTAAGGGAATTTTTCACAGAACTACAAGTAATTTTAAAATTTGTATGGAAATACAAAAAACCCTGATAGCCAAAACAATCTTGAGAAAGAAGAACAAAGCTGGAGGTAACACCCTGACTTCAAACTATGCTACAAAGCTATAGTAATCAAAACAGTATGGTAATGACACAAAAACAGATACATAGATCAATGGAACAGAATAGAAAGCCCATAAATGAACCCAAACTTGTATGGACACTTAATACACAACAAAAGAGGCAGCCATATACAATGGGGTTAAGACAGCCTCTTCAATAAATGGTGTTGGGAAAACTGGACAGCTACATGAAAAAGTATCAAACTGAACTAATCTCTCACACAGTGCATGCACAAAAATAAATTCAAAATGGATTAAAGGCTTAAATGTAAGACCTGAAATCATAAAACTTCTAGAAGAAAACATAGGACATAAGCACTTTGACATCAGTCTTAGTTATATTTTTTTGGATCTGTTTCCTCAGGCAAGGGAAAAAAAAGCAAAATTTTTTTAAATGGGACTACAACAAACAAAAGCTATTGAACAGTGAAGGAAACTATCAACAAATTGGAAAGACCAACTAATGAATGGGAGAAAATACTTGCAAATGATATATTTGATAAGAGATTAGTATCAAAAATATACAAAGAACTCATACAACTCAACATCAAAACAACAAACAACCCCATTAAAATATGGGCAGAAGACCTGAATAGATATTTTTCCAAGGAAGACATATAGATGGGCAACAAGCATGTGAAAAGATATTCAACATCACTAATCATTAAGACAATGCAAATCAAAAGTGTAATGAGGTATCATATCACATCTGTCACATTGACTATTATCAAAAAGACAACAAATATCAAGTGTTGGTGAAGATGTAGGAAAAGGGAAACTTTATCCTCTTTTGGTGAGAATGTAAATTGGTGTATCCAGCCACCATGGAAAATAGTATAGAGTTTGCTCAAAAAGTTAAAAATAGAACAATCATATGATCCAGCAATTTCACTCCTGGGCATTTATTCCAAAAACAAACAAACAAACAAACAAAACCCCAAAAACACTAATTAGAAAAAATATACACATTCCTATGTTCATTGCAGCATTATTTACAATAGTCAATATATGGAAGCAACCTAAGTGTCCATCAATAAATGAATGGATAAAAAAGATGTGATACAACATTGTTAATCATCTATACTTCAATATAAAATAAAAAGTTAAAAAATGTGATATATATATATATATATATATATATATATATATATATATCACACTGGAATATTACTCAGCCCTTTAAAAAAGTCTTGCCATTTACAACAATATGAATGGACATAGTGCTAAGTGAAATAATTCAGACAAAGAAAGACAAATACTGTATGGTTTCATTTATATGTGGAATCTAAAAAACAAAACAAATGTGCAAGCACAACAAAACAGACACAGGATTATAAATACAGAGAACAAACAGGTGATTGTCAGAAGGGAGGGGTGGATGGAGGAAAAAAATGGGTGAGGGAGAGTAAGAGATACAAAATTCGATTGCAAAATAAATGAGTAATGGATATGAAATGTGCAGTCTGGGGACTATAGTCACTAACTATGTAGTATCTTTCTATGGTGACCTATTGTAACTAAAGTTATCAAGGTGATCATCTTGAAATGTATAGAAATACTAAACCACTATGTTGTGTAACAGGAACTAACAGTGTTTTAGGACAATTATACTTAAGAAACAAACACATCAGTAGAATAAGAGATCAGATTTGCAGTTACCAGAGGTGGGGGTGGAGAAGGGAGAAATTGGATGAAGACAGTCAAAGGGTAAAAATGTGAGCGTTTGTTATAAGTGAGTACTAGGACTATAATATACAATATGATAAATGATTAACACTGCTGTATGTATGTTAAACATGAAAGTTGTTGAGAGTAAATCCTAAGAATTCTCTTCACAAAGAAAAATGTTCTCTTTCTATTTCTTTAATTTTTTATCTATATGAGATGACAGATGTTCACTAAACTTATTGTGATAATCATTTCATGATGTATGTAAGTCATTATGCTGTACACCTTAAACTTATACAGTGTTATACATCAATTATATGTCAATAAGATTGGAAGTAAAAAAAATAGTTCTCTGTAAATATATATATATATATTTTTTTTTATTAGGGTATAGTTACTTTACAGTGTTGTATTAGTTTATGCTGTGCAATGAAGTGAATAGACTTCATTCTCACCCACTCCCCTAACCCATACATCTAGGTCACCACAGAGCACCAAGCTGAGATACCAGCATTATACAGGAGGTTCCTACTAGTTATCTGTTTTACACATGGTCGTGTATATATGTCAACCCCAATCTCTGAATTCATCCCACCCACCTTCACCATACGACCACACAGACATTCTCTATGTCTGAATCTATATTCCTGCCCTGCAATAGGCTTATCTGTACTATTTTTCTAGATTCCACATATATATGTTAATACATGGTATTTGTTTTTCTCTTTCTGACTTCCTTCACTCTGTATGACAGACTCTAGGCCCATCTATGTCTCTACAAATGATCAAATTTCATTCTTTTTTATACCTGAGAAATATTCCATTGTATACATGTACCACATCTTCTTTATCCATTCATCTGTCAATGGACATTTAGGTTGCTTCTGTGTCCTGGCTATAGTAAATAGTGCTGCTTGGGGTGTATGCGTCTTCTGGAATTATGGTATTCTCAGGGTATAGGCCCAGTAGTGGGATTGCTGGGTCATATGGTAGTTCTATTCTTAGTTTTTTAAGGAATCTCCATACTGTTCTTCATAGAGGCTGTATCAATTTACATTCCCACCAACAGTGCAAGAGGGTTCCTTTTTCTCTGCAGTCTCTCCAACATTTATTCTTTGTAGATTGTTTTATGAAGGCCATTCTGACAGGTGTGTGGTGATATCTTATTATAGTTTTGATTTGCATTTCTCTAATGATTAGTGATGTTGAGCATCTTTTCATGCACACGTTGGCAGTCTGTATGTCTTCTTTGGAGAAATGTCTATTTAGCTCTTTTCTCCATTTTTTGATTGGGTTGTTTGTTTCTTTGATATTGAGCTGCATGAGCTGTTTGTATATTTTGGAGTTTAATTCCTTGTCAGTTGATTCATTTGAAAATATTTTCTCCCATTCTGAGGGTTGCCTGTAGGTCTCATTTATGGCTTTCTTTCCTGTGGAAAAGGTTTTAAGTTTAATTAGGTCCCATTTGTTTATTTTTGTTTTTATTTCCATTACTCTAGAAGGTAGGTCAAAAAAGATTTTGCTGTGATTTACATCAAAGAGTGTTCTGCTTATGTTTTCCTCTAACAGTTTTCTCATGTCCAGTCTTACATTTAGGTCTTTAATCCATTTTGAGTTTATTTTTGTGTATGAAGTTACAGAATGTTCTAATTTCATTCTTTTACATGTAACTGTCCAGTTTTCACAACACCACTCATTGAGAGACTGTCATTTTTCCATTGCATATTCTTGCCTCCTTTGTCACAGATTAGGTGACCATAGGGGCATGAGTTTACTTCAGGGCTTTCTATCCTGTTCCTTTGATGTTTATGTCTGTCTTTGTGCCAGTATCATACTGTCTTGATCACTGTAGCTTTGTAGTATAGTCTGAAGTCAGGGAGCCTGATTCCTCCAGTTCCATTTTTCTTTCTCAAGATTGCTTTGGCTATTTGGGGTCTTTTTTGTTTCCATACAAATTGTAATTTTTTTTCTTCTAATTCTGTACAAAATGCCATTGGTAATTTGATAGGGATTGCATTGATTCTGTAGATTGCTTTTTGTAGTATAGTCATTTTGACAATATTGATTATTCCAATCAAGGACATGGTATCTCTCTCCATCTGTTTGTGTCATGTTTGATTTCTTTATCAGTGTCTTATAGTTTTCTGAATACAGGTCTTTTATGTCCTTAGGCAGGTTTATTCTTATGTATTTTATTCTTTTTGTTGCAATGATAAATGGGATTGTTTTCATAATTTCACTTTCTGATTTTTCATCGTTAGTGTATATGGATGCAACAGATTCCTGTGCATTAATTTTGTATCCTGCTACTTTACCAAACTCATTGGTTAACTCTAGTAGGTTTTAGGTGGCATCTTTAGGATTTTCTGTGTATAGAATCATGCCATCTGCAAACAGTGACAGTTTTACTTCTTTTCCAATTTGAATTACTTTTATTTCTTTTTTTTCCCCTCTGATTGCCATGGCGAGGACTTGCAAAACTATGTTGAATAATAATGGCAAGAGTGGACATCCTTGTTTTATTCCTGATCATAGAGGAAATGCTTTCAGTTTTCACCACTGAGAATGTTTTCTGTGGGTTTATCATATATGGCCTTTATTATGATGAAGTAGATTCCCTCTGTGCCCACTTTCTGGAGAGTTTTTAATCATAAATGTGTGGTGAATTTTGTCAAAAGCTTTTTCTGCTTCTATTGAGATGGTCATATATATATATTTTTTTAATTTGTTAATATGGTGTATCACATTGACTGATTTCTGCATATTGAATAATCCTCACATCCCTGGGATAAACCCCAATTGATCATGGTGTATTATCCTTTAAATATATTGTTGGATTCTGTTAGCTAGGATTTTATTGAGGATTTTTGCATCCATGTTCATCAGTGATATTGCCCTGTATTTTTTTTTTGTGTGTGATATCTTTGTCTGGTGTTGGTATCAGGGTGATGGTGGCCTTGTAGAATGAGCTTGGGATTGTTCTTTCCTCTGCAATTTTTTAGAAGAGTTTGATAAGTATAGATGTTAGGTGTAATAAAATTCGCCTGTGAAGCCATCTGGTCCCAGACCTTTCTTTGTTGGAAGATTTTTCATTGCAGTTTCAATTTCATTTGTTGTGATTGGTCTATTAAAATTTTTTATTTCTTCCTGCTTCAGTCTTGGAAGGTTGTACCTTTCAAAGAATTTGTCCATTTCTTCCAGGTTCTCCATTTTATTAGCATTAGTTGTTTGTAGTAGTCTCTTATTATTCTTTGTATCTCTTCAGTGTCAGTTAACATTCCTCCTTCTTCATTCCAAATTTTATTGATCTAAATCCTCTCTTTTTTTTCTTGATGAGTCTTGCTAAAGATTTATCAATCTTGTTTATCTTCTCAAATAACCAGCTTTTAGTTTCATTGATCTTTGGTATTGTTTTCTTTTTCTCTATTTCTGCTCTTGTCTTTATGATTCTTTCCTTCTAATATTAGGTTTTGTTTCTTCTTCCTTCTCTGTTTGCCTTAGATGTAAGTTTAGGTTGTTTATTTCTGATTTTTCTTGTTTCTTGAGGTAGGATAGAATTGCTATAAAGATCCATCTTAGCACTGCTTTTTGTGCTTTCCATACGTTTTGGCTTTTCATATTTTCATTGTCATTTTTTTCTCAGTATTTTCTTATTTCCCTTGATTTCCTTAGTGATCTCTTGTTTATTTAGTAGCATGTTGTTTAGCTTCCATGTGTTTGTGATTTTTACATTTTTTTCCCAGTAATTTATTTCTAATCTCACAGTGCTGTGGTCAGAAAAGATGCTTGATACTATTTCAATTTTCTTAAATTTACTGAGGCTTGATTTGTGATCCAAGATGTGATCTATCTTAGAGAATGTTCCATGTGCACTTCAGAAGAATGTGTATTCTGCTGCTTGCAGATGGAATGTCCTAAAAATATCAATTAAGTCTTTCTGGTCTATTTTGTCATTTAAAGCTTGTGTTTCCTTCTTTATTTTCTGTCAGGATTATCTTTTCATTGGTGTAATGGGGTGTTAAATTCCCCCACTATTATTGTGTTACTATCAGTTTCTTCCTTTATGGCTGTCTGCATTTGCTTCATATATTGAGGAACTCCTATGTTGGGTGCATATATATTTACAATTCCTATATATTCTTCACTTGAAATCTGGATCAATATGTAGTGTCCTTCTTTATCTCCTGTAACATCTTTATTTTAAAGTCTATTTTCTTTGATATGAGAATTGCTACTCCAGCTTTCCTGTGATTTTCCTTTGCATGGAATATCTTTTTCCATCCACTCACTTTCAGTATGTATGTGTTCCTAGGTCTGAAGTGTGTCTCTTGTAGACAGCATACATACATCTAGTTTTCGTATCCATTAAGCCAGTCTGTGTCTTTTGATTGGAGAACTTAATCCATTTACATTTAAGGTAATTATTGATATGTATGTTCCTATTATCATTTTCTTAATTATTTTGGGTTTGTTTTTGTAGGTCTTTTTTTTTTTTTTTCTCTTGTGTTTCCTGCCTAGAGAATATCCTTTAGGATTTATTGTAAAGCTGATGTTGTGGTGCTGAATTCTCTTAGCTTTTGCTTCTCTGTAAAACTTTTGACTTCTCCCTTGAATCTGAATGGGTTCCTTGCTGGATAGAGTAATCTTGGTTGTAGTCTTTTTCATCACTTGAAATATATCCTGCCAGTCCCTTCTGGCCTGCAGAGTTTCTGCTGAAAAGTCAGCTGATCACATTATTGGAATTCCCTTGTATATTATTTGTTGCTTTTTCCTTGCTGCTTTTAATATTTTTTTCTTTGAGTTTAACTTCTGTTAGTTTGATTAATATGTGTCTTAGCATGTTTCTGCCACAGTGATGAAGAAATGAAACTGACTCTTGGAGTAGTTTAACCAAGAGTGGAATCCATCCCATCTGAGGCTTTGCCCTTGATATTTATTTACCAGCACCAGGAAGACATACTTTTAAAAATATCTCAAGAGAAGGAGCTTACATTTGGACAAGGAGGAGAAACAATTTTAATTGCTGAGCCTAGCAGATAAACATCTCTTGGGATCCAGACCAGGGGATCTGTTCCCTAAACTCATGCTTCAAAGCATGTACTCCCTACACATTATGCTGTCTGCAACATATTGCTGTTTGCAGCATTTCCTGGAGCAATGTGTTGCTCCCTTAGACCTCCTGTTCTTGTTTTTATCCATCTGGCAACAATCTGGCCTGTTTCCCAAGAGTGTCTCTCAAGGCTCCTTTTCCCACGTTTCTCCTTGTGTTTATCCTGCCTGGGGCTCTCTGCATTTTGTGGACTTGAGGTGCTATTTAATTTCCCATGTTAGGGAAGTTTTTGAATATAGTCTCTTCAAATATTTTCTCAGACCCTTTTTCTTTCTCTTCCTCTTCTGGGACCCCTATAATTTGAATCCTTGTTCATTTAATGTTGTTCCAGAGGTCTCTGAGACTCTCTTCATTTCTTTTCATTCTTTTTTGTTTATTCTGCTTCTGGCAATTATTTCCACCATTCCATCCTCCAGCTCACTTATTTGTTAGTCTGCCTCAGTTATTCTGCTATTGATTCCTTCTAGTGTATTTTTCATTTCAGTTATTGTGTTGTTCATCACTGTTTGTTTGTTCTTTAGTTCTTCTAAGTCTTCATTAAATTTTATTTTATATTTTCTCTATCTGTACCTCTATCCTATTTCCAAGATTTTGGATCATCTTTACTATCATTATTCTGAATTCTTTTTCAGGTAGGTTGCCTATTTCCTCCTCATTGATTTGCTTTTTTAGGTTTCTGCCTTGCTCCTTTGTCTGTAATATACTTTATTGTTGTCTCTTTTTTTTTTTTTTTTTTGATGGGTGGGATTGTATTTCTCTCTTGCTGGTTGTTTGTCCTGAGGCATCCAGCACTGGAGTTTGCAGGCAGTTGAGTGGATCCAGGTCTCAGTGTCAAGATGAACAACTCTGGGAGACCTCACACTGATTAATATTCTCTGGGACATGCACTTGTCTATTAGTCCAGTGGCTTGGACTCTGCACTCCCACCACATGAGTTCAGGCCTGACCCTTGGCCTTGGAACCAAGATCCTGCAAGCCACACAATGTGGGAAACAAACAAGCAAACAAATAGGAAAACAAAAAAAAAGAGCAGAACAATAACAAAGAATAAAAATTAAAATAAAATTAGAAAAATAAAAATTTATAAAAAAAAATTAGAAAAAATAACAATAAAAATGATACAACAAAGAAAACCAGAACCACAACAGCAAAAATAAAGAAAATAAAGAAAATAAAAAATAAAATAAGAATAAAAGATAAAAATATAAATAAATAAATAAAATGTTCTCTTCTCTCCTCTATCAATTTCCTTGTCCCCATGGTGAGCTACAGCCTACCCCTGCCTCTCCAGTAGGTCTCCAAGATCTCTAGGTAGGTCTCTGGACCTGCTGTGTCAGCCCCACCTTTGCATGTGCTCCTCTCATTGGTGACTGTTCTTGTAGCTGTTCCAGAAAACATGTGCCCATGCAGGTTAGCTGGGGTGCAGACCTCCACAGTCATGCCCATGGGGCTGGTGCAGCTGGAGTATGCCTTGGAGTGGGGTGGTTCTTGGCCAACCTGGACCAACATAGCCAGAGGAAGCCCAGTCAGGGCAGCACTTGGGCTGCCAGGATTTTCCTGGCCAGAGGAGGCCTTGGCTAGGGCAGGGCTCAGGCACAGGACCTGAGCAGCCAGAAGAGGCCTTGGTGGGGGGTGACTCAAGCCCAGGACCCATGCAACCAAAAGAGACCTTGTGGGTAGAAGGGGCACCTCAGGCCCAGGACTCATGCAGCTGGAAGAGTCTTTGGTGGGGCCAGCTCAGGCCTGAGACCTGCACAGCTGGAAGTCATCCAGAGAGGTGGGGGGTTCAGGCTTGGGTACTAAGCAGGCTCACTAGGGCCTGAGTGGGCTGGGGAGACACTGGCCATGTTCCCCTCTGATCCCCCAATCCCCTGAATGTTCTTTCCATCCCTGCTGATCCCCTCACCATTAGTGGGCCCCTCCAAAGGTGGGAAACTTCCCCCTCCCACCCTCCCTCAGGAGCACCAGTTCCATCATGCCTCCACTTTTCCTCCCTGTTTGCTTTCCTCCCACATTCTACCTGGTTGTACAGGGGTTCCTTCTGTCCCCTTAGGTGTCTGAGGTCCACCACCAGTGCCTAGTATGTGCCCTATTTGTGAGGAGATGTGAACTCCACATTTTCCTACTCCACCATCTTGACTCTGCCTCTGTAAATATATTTTGGATATAAATACTTTATTGGATAAATGTTTTGAAAATATTTTTTCTCAGTCTGTGGCTTGTCTTTTAATTTTCTTAAAAGTGTCTCATGTAAAGAAGTTTTATATTTCACATAAATTATGATTTTTGGTTTTGGATATAAAAATTTGTCACTAAACTCAAGTGTTTGTTGTTGTTGCTGCTGTTTTTTGTTTGTTTTTGTTTCTTTCCTTTGGCTGCTCAGCTTGTGGGATCTTAATTCCCTGAACAGGGGCTGAACCCACACCCTTGGCAGTGAAAGTGTGATGTCCTAACCACTGGACCACCAGTGAAAGTGTAATGTCCTAACCACTGGACCTAAACTCAAAGTTATATATGTTTTTCCTATGTTTTCTTCTAGAGTTTTTATAGTTTTGTATTTTACTTTTCAGTCTATAATCCATTTCAAGTTGGCTTTGACTTACTGTCTAGCATCCTTTCATTTCCACCTGAAGGATTCCTTTCAGCATTTCTCATATGGCAGTGCTAGTGGTAAAAATCTCCCTCAGATTTCATTTATCTGGAAGTGCATTCATTTTCCCCTCATTTTTGATGCACAGTTTTGTCAAATATAGAATTCTTGGTTAGCATTTTTCTGTTTCAGCAATTTAAATATATCATCCCACTACCTTCTGGTCTCCAAGATCCTGCTAAGAAATCAACTAGTATTCTTATAAAGACCCCTTGTTCATGATGACTTACTTTGTTTTTGATGCTTTCAAGATTCTGTTTGTCTTTGGCTTTTGACAGTTTAATTATAATGTGCCTCAGTGTGGGTCACCTTGGGTTTATCTTGCTTGGAGTTCATTAAGCTTTTTGGATTCATGTATTTTCTCAAATTTGGGAAAATTTGGTTCATTATTTCTTCAAATAATTTCTCTGCTCTTTTATTTTTATTCTCCTTATGGGACTCCCATGATGCATATATTGTTCCACTTGATATAACACATAAGTCCTTTAGGATCTATTCTCTTTTATTCATTCTTTTTTTATTTTTGTTCCTCACACACAATAATTTCAAATCACCCATCTTGAGTTTGCTAATTCTTTTTTCTGCTTGATTGCACCTGCTCTTGAACTCCTTTTGTGAATTTTTTGATTTAGTGATTGTGTTTTTCAGCATCAACATTTCTGTTTGATTTCCATTTATAATTTATATGTCTTTGTTGATATTCATATATTATTCTTATATCATTTTCTTAATTTTCCTTATTTTTTGCATTTTCCTTTATCTGTTTGAGCACATTTAAGACAGTTCTTCAAAAGTTGCATCTAATAAATTGATGCCTGTGTTTCTCCATGGATGGTTTCTGCCACTTTATTTTCTACCCTTGAATGAGCCATATTTTTCTGTTTCTTTGTATACCTTGTAATCTTCTTGTTGAAAATTGAGCATTTCTTACTAAAAATTGAGCATTTGAAAAACTGCCTCCTCTCCAAGTCTTTGCTGACTGGCTCTGGTCCAGGGAACTTTTTCACTAATTAGCAGGACAACTTTTTGAGCCTTGGAATCAGCCCAAGTCCTAGGTTGAATATCATCTTAGGTTTTTTCTGAGCAAGAGTCTTGCCTTGACCTATGTGTGCATTTTTTTTTAATCCTCCCTTATACAGAGTTGTTTTTAAATGCTTTTATTTCCCAAAAAGTCTAATCCTAGGTTATCCTTGGGACTTTAAGTTCTCTGTTATTTGTCTCCATTTATGTTCTCTTACTCTAGGTACTCATAGTTCTTTGCTTCTCTGCATCATTTAAGAGCAGTGCCCACTTTTTTCAGCTGCATTTCTCATCTGAGCTTCAAGGTAGGTTAAACAGAAAGCATTCCTTCAGGCAGACCCCTAAACACATTAGAACATTGCAAATGATGTCTTCTCTGCTTCCTAGAGATTTGGGGAGGGAATTTGGAACTAGGATGCCACCTCCTACAGACCAAGACCATGATGTGCCAGGAAAGGGGTGGACAGTGGTAAACAAAAGCATTATAAAATTTCCTACTATTTTGAATATAGATTTTTTTCTTGACAGTGTGTTGGCTAGGTTGCAATACACATTTGACTGTATTGAAAGCTCCCACAAGGTCATATTAGCCAGATTTTCATTGCATTTTTATGTCTACATAGAAGAACAAGGTATTGTTCTTCTTCCTAGTCTATCATTTTTCTGATGTCACTATCAGACTTTGATCTAGTTTTATAAATGTTACATGTCTATAAAACTGTGCTGAAATTTCCCACAAGGAAGATAGACATTTTATTTTTCCTTGTACAGCTGACCCTTAATCAATGGGGGATTAATCCACATATTGCTTGTTTTTGGCCCTCCATATCTACGGTTCTTCTACATTCACAGATTCAACCAAGCATGGACTGTGTAATACTGTAGTATTTACTATTGAAAAATATCATAGTGTAAGTGATCCATGCAGTTCAAACTCATGTTGTTCAAGGGTCATTTGTACTATCAATTTTTACTGTGCATATTTGGATGATATTTTAATATACTGTAATAGGGTTCTCCAGAGAAACAGGGTCAATAGGATGTATATAAATATGTATTAGAAGGGTGTCCCAGAGAGAGGCTGTAGTACTTCAACTGTCTGTTTTTGTTGGGGACTGCATATCATACAGAACAATCTGTACACCAGGTCTGTCTTTTCTTTCTCTGTTAATTGACTTTAAGAAACTCTCTATGAGGCCACAAGTGCAGACTGGAAGAGAGAAGGCTCTATAGCAGAGGTAGGGATCATGGGCTTTTGGGCCACTTCTTCATGTAACTTATTTGTACCTTCAGGCCTGCTTGGGACTGATCATGTATATACAACCACCATTTTGATAATGGAGTATTGCTACACATGCCAAACTTCATGGCATATTTGGTCAGACAACACTCAGTTTATTATGGGTAGCTCAGTTCACATGGTAATTTTGTGGCCCATGGTAAAGCATTCAGTCTCTACTAAGGCCCAGTAGCAGGCCAACAGCTGTTTCTCAAGGAAAAGCAATTGACTATGGATGATGTCAGGGCTCTGCTCCAAAATCCTAAAAGCCTGGGCTGTGAACACGTATAGAGCCCTGCCAAAGCATTTTTTATCTGCCACTGCCACTTCAAATACCAATGAATCTGCTGGATCATATGGTCTAAATGGCAGAGCATCTTGAACAGCATCCTGGACCTGTTACAGAACCGGCTTTTTTTTCTGGACCCCATTTAAAACTAGCAGCTTTTGGGAGTCCCTCAGTAATTGGGTCAGAGTAACACTATGTTACCTCCGAAATCCAAGGTGGCCCACCGGGCATTGTGCCTCATTTTTGGTGGTAATAATGGCCAGATACAACAACTTATCTTTCACCTTAGAAGGGATATTTTGATATGCCCCACATCACTGGGCCCCTAGAAATTTCACTGAGGTAGAAGACTATTGAATTTAAGTCAGTTTTATTTACTACCCTCAGATATGCAAATGTCTTGCCAATAAGTCTAGAATAGTTTTTACTTTTCACTCACTTGGTCCAATCAGCATAATATCATCAATATAAAGGACTGGTGTAAAATATTGTGAAAGGAAAATGCGATCAAGATCTCTGTGAACTAAATTATGACATAGGGCTGCTGAGTTGATATACCCCTGAGGTAAGAGAGTGAAGATATATTACTGGCCTTGCCAGCTTAAAAACAAACTGTTTCTGGTAGACCTTATGGACAGAGATGGAGGAAAAGGCATTTGTTAGATGAATAGCTGCATACCAGGTACAAAGGATGTGTTAATTCGATCAAGCAATGAAACCACATCTGGTATAGCAGCTCCAATTGTCATGACCTGGTTAAGATTCTGAGAATCTACTATCATTCTCCAAGATCCATCTGTTTTCCTGCACAGGCCAAATAAGAGTGTTGAACTGGCAATGTATTGGGAATCTCCACCTTTGCATTTTCCAAGTCTTTGATGGTGGCACTAATCTCTGCAGTCCCTCCAGAGATGGTGGGCTTTTGAAGTACTATTTTATTAGGCACAGGCAGTTCTAGTGGCTTCTACTTTGGCCTTTCCAGCCATAATAGACTTTATTCCACAGGTCAGGGAACCAATGTGAGATTCTGCAAGCTACTAAGCATATCTATTTAAATTGTACATTCTGGAACTGAGAAAATAACCACAGGATGGACCCAGGGTCCCACCGGAATGAGATGTATGAGAGCTAAATCTCTATTGATCACTGAGCTCCATAAGCCCTGACTGGAGAGCAGCAGTGACATTTTGAATCTCATGCAATCAGTGCCAATTCAGAGCTAATGTAAGTAGTCCCTGAAAGGTCTGATTATTTCCTTTCTCCCATTTATAGTTAGCCTGGTAAAAGACTGTAGGTCCTTTCAGGGCAGGCTGGAGAAAGATTACAGTATACATTTTCAGTTGTATACCAGGGTCCTTCTGCAAGCATACATGACTTCACTTTTATTCAAATTTGTTTGGGGTCTGTAAAATGACTCAAGTCTGGAAATTGATTGTGGTGCCATGACTCTGTTTTTATGAGTTGAGTTATATTTTTGTTCCTTTACTAGATCTTTTCCACTTATACAGATCAAGTAAGAATTTAGTAGGCTTCAGGTTTCACTCCTAGGAACACCATGATTAGCCACTCAATACTCTAGATCTGTGCAAGTCATTATTCTAATTGATGCTTTGACTTTGTTGTCCATCACAGTAACCATATCCAACCCAAATTACCTTTGGTGGTTGTGAAACAGAGTAGGGTCCTGTGGGGCTCGCAGGCAATGAAACCTAGTGGGGTCTTGTGGAGCTCCCAGACACTGTGCTCCTGGGGACAGAGGCCTCCTTTTGTCCACCATTTCTTGTAGGCAAGATTCCAGCCTAGATGACTTTCCCTGAGTGCAAAATGGTGGATTTGAACAGTTGCTAATCAAGGGAGGAGCAGCCAGGAAAACACCTGAGGCAAGATTGAAGGGACCAGAGAAACTCTTCAGAGAGATGAACACCTGAGATGAGATTAAGTGAGGGCAAGCCCTGCTCACACCCCAATCTTGTCAGAGACCCCACCCTTGAAGCACTGTTATAAAACCCTTCATCAAATTATCTGGGGTTGAGACACATGGGCACAAGTCTGGTGTGTCTCCCTTTGCCTGGCAAAACACTAATGCTGTCCTTTTCTACTTCACCCAAAACTGTCTCTGGGATTTGATTCAGCACTGGTGCACAGAGAGGCTGAGCTTTTGGTAACAGTTGAATACAGCCACTTAGCCCCTGCCATCTCAGGATCCAATGTCACCCATTGCATTTAGGTTTTTCATTGATTGGCTGTGGTTTCTTCTGTTAAGGTGTAACCTACAAAGAAAAGCAATCCCTCAGATCTTCATGGATATTGGAGCTCTTTTCACAAATTCAAAAGTATTGGTGAATGTTAGTGTTTTGAACCCTCTCAGTCTGGGTGAGTAGATGTTAAAGACAAGCCAAATCTAAGATCCCAAACTCCCTAAGCTAAAACCAAGCAGAACCCTGTGGGTCTCTCCTGGGTACAAATCCTTTCAATATTTCCCATTTTTTTGTTTGTAAGAAATAGGCTTTATTCAGCCTCCTTGACCTTCCCTGCATTCCAAAAGGCAGATTCAAACAGTTGCTAATCAGGCAAGGGTGGGAATGCAGAAACAAAGGAGCAGTCAAGAAAAGCTAATGTAGCCCTTAAAACAGGGCCCTGCTTCCTCCTCAAGAAATATACGTAAAAATACCTTTGAATTCTTCTGTAGGAACTAAGGCCACCACCCAGGTGGAGGATTGTAACTTCAGGCTGTGCACAAGATTCCTGGAGCACTGCCCTGTTACTTCACCACCAGCCAATCAGAAGAAAGACTGCACATAGGGGAAGATAATGAATCTGACTCTGACTGTTTCCCCAAATGATCCTCCCTTTAAAATTTTCCATGGTCAAGAGAATCTTCTGAGTAGGCTTTTGAACATGAGTCTGCCTTCTCCCCAGGTTGCTGCTCTCCAGAATAAAGCAACTTTCCATCTTCAAACAGCACTTGTCTCTCGGGAGTATTGGCTTTCAAGCAGTAAGCAGCCAAACCTGAATTCAGTAATAAGCCCATTTAAGTAAATTTGGATTGATGCAATTTTATGTTTCTTCCACTATAATGCCAATTCCTTAGTATCCATTTCCACACATGTTCCCAGGGCTTATGTCTGTATAAATTAGAAAATTCATGGAATTTTTTTTTTTTTTTTTTTTTTTTTTTTTTTTTACTGTAGCACAACTCATGGTTTACACTTTGTAACTCAGCTTCAGGAACTTGAATCTAGTTAAATGTCTAGAAGGGATAGTAGGGTGGGTCCTGAGAAGAATCAACATTGTTTTGCAGAACAACTGCCTCAGGGGAGGCAATTACACTTTCCTTAGGCAATTCAAGGTTAATCACCTCAGATGGAGGTGGAGAGGCTGCTTTCACTTGGAGGTGGGAGGGAGTGGGTAAGCCTCTTTTACTGGTAAAGAAAACTCAACTGAATGTAGGGGATCAATATCCCCAATTTCATTAAAGTCTTCCCACACATTTTCATGCACATTATTTTGCATTCAGTTCTCTCATTTTAACAGTTGGCCCCCTGTGAAGGTGGAAATTCAAATTGTGTTGTAATGCAGTCAATCACAGAATGAAGTTCTGCATTTGATTTTAGCAATTTTAGCTCTACAACTATGGGAAATAAGACTATTTTTCAGGACACACCTAGAAGTTCCTAGGTCATTTAGACAGAGCTTGAGCTATCTGGACATCCCTTAGCCTCACCAGTTGACACACTAAATTAACCATTACAGTTACCCACATAATTAGAATCATAATGAGCTCAGGTGGCCTCAGCCCACAGCAGCTTGAAGTGGGGTTTCAACTCCCATTCAGTGATTGAGGTCGGGTAGTGGTGGTGAGAGCACCAGTCACCAGACCAGTTGTCAGTGACAAGGCCCTGGACCTACTGGTTTGCAGAAAAGTATTCCCACAAAGATGGAAAGTAGTGAAACAAGTAAAGTATTTATTAGGGTAAAAAAAAAAGGAGCAGAATACTTGTGGATAGATGCACAGGTGGGCTCAGAGAGAGCTGCACCCTCATGGCAGTTTGAATCACTTATATGGGGCATTTCTCCCATGTTTCCTTTGACCAATCATTTTGATTTGCCTGGTTCAAAGTCCATATTTGGTGTATCTCAGTATTTTCCCATGTGTGCATGTGCATTTCTTAGCCAAGATGGATTCCACGGAAGAGGCCTGTGGGTAGGTTTGGCCATTTGCCATCACTCCCCTTTTGACCTCCGAGGAGGCTTTCTGAGCATGTGTGGTCAGGGGATGTCTGATGACCTGAGGAATATGTGGTCTCTTATCTTCTATCTGGGCAGGGCCCAGCCTCCTCTCCCAATTGTCCTGTTATTCCTGTCTCAGAGTATCAGTCCACAGAGAATGAACTGTTTGCCCTGGGGGCCCTTCTGTCTGCTGCCTCAATAAGATTATCTTGGTGAACTGAATCTTTCATCATTATGTAATTAATCCCTTTTCCTAATGATGCTTTTCTATATCTCTGTCATGTATTATAAGTAAGATACACTAGAATTTGTATTTTATGATGTGTTGATCGCCATTCTTTTGTTCTCAAACTTTTGTGTCTTTTTTTTTTTTGTATATGGATTCCATGTATGAAATATAAAAATGGTTTTCATTATTTTGTATTATTGATATTAATGTTAATCTGTAAATCACTATCTTTTAAATGGTCAATTTAGTCTATTTATTGTAAATATTTAAATATTTGCAAATGTTTATACTTAGTTTTTTATTTGAATTTGACTCAGTATGTTTTTGTCTTTTTTTTACTAAACACACATATGTACACTTTCACAAATAAACAAAAAAGCACAGATATCTATATCAGATATTCATGCCTTCTTCTTAACTGAAGATAAATGTTAGATGTTCTCATATCCCTTGATCTCTCAACAACCCATGCTCCTAATATCATGTCATTATATTGTATTACTTGACTCTAGGTAATTTGTTGCAGAAATCGATCCCATGAGAAACCAAGCACCACACTCAGAGGGTTAGAAAACTGAGGTTTATTGAGCCAGCAGACCCAGATGAGCTAATGCTCCAAAATTCTGGGCACCGTTCTAGGTGAATTCTCTCCTTATATAGGTTAAAACACATAGCTACAATTGGCATTAATTGATTGGATTAATTGATTGGCTACTCAGTTTTCATAGGTTACAGGTGATTACAGAGGACAGGATTTGCTAGGGGTTACATGCAAATGGTTTTCAAAAAAAGGCAAGCAGGCATAAAGCTATGAACTCCAAATTTTTCCTCATCATTCCCCCCCTCTTGATGCGCCTAAAAATCTTTATAAATTGTCAACTTCTTGATCATCTAGACCCATGGGTTGAAAAATAACCTCTCAGGGCCAGAAGGTGTAACTAGTCTCTACAAAACAGGATGTCATCATAACCCTGATTTTCAGATGTCCCTCATCAAATTCCTCAAGCTTCCACTGTGCATAGACCAGTCAGCTCTGGAGTGACTGGAGCAGGGCTGAAGCCCTTAGACTGCACTTGGTTGTCTCCATAGGAAGACCCAAAGTGGCCGGTTCAGATGAGCTTTTGCAGTAATCTTTTACCCATACCTCATTTCCTGGCTAATAGGGATGAACCCGATTGCCCAAAGGAATGGGAGTCCTTTCTAGGGCTTCTTGGGTTATATGGCAAAAGACCTTACCCAGGGCCGGGAGGCATCGAGACATCTCCAGGTCAGCTAGTTGTTGGGGGTCTCCCTTGAGTCTCCCTACCACCGGGGGTGGGGGTGGACGGTGGGGTCTCCTGTATAAGATTTCAAAGGGAGAATAGCCTGAGGACCTCACGGTGTACCGGGCTTGAAGCAAGGCTAGGGGCAGCATGTCAATCCAGGATAAATGGGTCTCCTGACAGAGTTTAGCTAACATAGTCTTAAGGGTCTGATTCATAGGCTCAACTTTCCCTGAGGTTTGTGGCCTGTAAATGGCATGAAGCTTCCATTTGATTCCCAGTGCCTTGGACAAGGTCTGGACTATCTCAGACACAAAGTCTGGCCCATTGTCAGACCCTATGGAGAGAGGTACATATCTGGGGATTATGTCTCTTAGTAGGGCCTTGGCTACCTTTTGTGCTCACTCAGTGCACGTGGGATAAGCCTCAGCCCATCCTGAGTAGGTGCAGACTATCACGAGCAAATACCTATAGCCCCAGTAAAGCTCGTGGTGTTGCTTTACTAGCTGAATGGCTATAGTACTAGGAACAAAGAGCCTTTGGTCCAGAAGCTTCCACCAGCCTTCCTTCCCCTTAGTTCCTCCCTCACTTAAAGCCCATTGGTCTTCTCTGGTATACCTTGGAGACAAAGGCAATTCTGCTGCCAAGAGGATTTTGGAGTTTGGTTCAAGGCTCACTGTAGGATTCAGTCGGGTTGCTGTCTCCTTGACCTGGTCAGCCAACCAATTCCCTCTGCTGTTAGTAGTCCCCTTTATTTGTAGATGGCTCCATGTACATGTAAAGTAGCAAAGGCATATCTTGAGTCTGGGTAGATGTTGGCTCACTTCCCTTAGGCATGTTTTAGCACATGGATGAGTGCCCATAGCTCAGCCCATTGTCCTGACCACCCCTGGGGCAAGGGCTCAGCTTTTATTATTTCATCTGCTGTTGTTATGGCATAGCCTGCTTTGCATCATCCTTCCTGGATGAAACTGCTTAAATAAAATAATTCATGAGTCACCAAGTTGACACAAGTGGGCTTTATAGAATGAGTGAGCTGTCTTATCTCCTGTGGCCCCAATGATAGTTGCTGTCCGACCTGTAAGGGGAGCCACAGGTGTGGTCACCACAGAGTGTTCAGCTCCAGTGTCCGCCATGAAAGTCATTGATTGGCAGCTGATTTTCATCACAACAGTTGGCTCCCGGGGGCCCAGGATCAGGGAGCCTGGTCTCACCTATTGTGACTCTGTTCCAGCCAGGCCAATAAGATCTTGGATGACTGGCTCAAGCTGGTACCTTCCTCTGCTGGGTTGATTGAACTTCTTTGACCCTTCAGTTGCCCCTCTGCAGTGAGGGCATTCATTTTTCCAATGCCCGGTTTCTTTGCAATAGGCACACTGGTCACGACATAGCGGTGGTCTCTTCTTGGTTTTCCCTTTCTGTGGGGGAGCAGCCTGCTTCACTGGACCTGGGTTCCCCAGTGTGGTGGCCAACAGGGACACCTTTTGCTTCATGTGCTTATCAGCCATCTTTTGGGCTTCATGGTCACGATTCCCAAACACCTTGTTTGCAACTTCCTGCAGTTGCTTGGCTTTCATCCCAGTGAAGCCCTCAAGTTTCTGAAGCTTATGGCAGATGTCATCATAAGACTGGGCCACGAATGCCACATTAACCATGTGTTGATTCGCTCGCACCTCAAGTTCAAAAGGGGTATACACCTGGAACATTTCACATAATCTCTCTTAGAACTCCATAGGTGATTCATCTGGCTTATGGTGCACTTCCATCATTTTTGACATGTTGGTTGGTTTCCTAGCCTCCGCTCTCAGCCCCTGCAGCAGGGCTTCTCAGTACTTATCAAGAGAGTTCTTCCCACCTGGGGTGTTGAAGTCCCAGTTGGGTCAGACATCTGGTGTGGCCCCCAGGGCCCAGGCTGCTGGATATATTGTACCAGCTGATGCCTGCTCTTGGAGCCATCTCTGAGCCTCTGATAGAATCCGACAACATTCCTTGGTGTTGAAGAGAGTCAGGAGGAGATGGCAACAGTCATCCCAGTTAGGTTGGTGGGTTTGAAAAATGGACTCAAGGAGGTCAATCATTGCTTGTGGCTTCTCCAAATAGGATGGGGTATGGTGTTTCCAGTTGAGGAGGTCAGTAGTACTGGGCATCCTGGCTGGATGGAGCCATCCTCATTGACCTGAGGAGGGCCTCAGACCTCTCACAAGGGCATCTGCAGGGCTGTGGGTTGCTGTGCTGGTTGGCCTGCCAAGTGAAGTCACCACCGGCTTGGAGGGGGCTCTGGATCTGGAGGCAGTGGAGACACAGAGGGTGGAGGGCTGTCTGGTTGGGGATGAGGAGGCTGAATGGGAGCTGGTGGAGCTGTTGGTATATAGGATGGAGGCAGAGGGGGCTCTTCTTCAGGGTCCTCTTGGTGGATAACCTTGGCCAGTTTTTCTTTACTTTTTCTCAAAGCCAGTTGGGCTACAAATATCCTACACTGTCCCTGCTTATTCACACAGAAGCGTACCCAGGGAGGCAGCTGAACAGCAATTTGTAATGAGGAATCTATGTATGGAAACTGGTAGCCTCCTTTGCTTTAGAGCCCTTCATAGTTCTGAGAAACTGCTCCAAAGAGGTAGGAGGGAAGGTCAGTATATATGTAATCTTGGTGAAGGAGGAGTACGTGCAATCAAAAACATATTTTTATAGAGGTTTTCTGCTAGTCACGAGGAGCAGACATCATCATGAAGGGACTTAGTGCTTTTCTAGATATGAGGAGATGCAAGGATTGGCTCACGAAATCGGCTCCTGAAAACATCTAACTATCTGCAGACCTGTTTGGCCCCTTTTTCCAAAGCATAAGAGTGCCTCATTCCCAGTATCCACCCTGAATTCCCTTCAGGGGTTGTTGAAGGTCAGCAGCTGCAGCAGCACCAGGTGATTTAATCCTTGTAGAGGTAGATGGCAAGTGCCCATGGCAAGTGACTACTTGTATTTGACATATTGTTTTTTCCAGTTTAGTTTTTGGGACACAGATTACAAAAAAGCACAACAATCAGAAAGCATGGTCTCTGGAGATTAAACATCTGAGGTCACATCCTTGTTCTCCCATGTTCTAGCAAATCACTTAAGCTCTTTGTACCTCAGGTACTTTACCTAAGTGAAAATGATGACAGTAGATCTGACTTCATAAAATTTTTGTACTAATATTTCCTGGTCCATGTTTAGCAGTTACACTTGTTTGCTGCTGTTCTCCTAGCTTTTACCTTTTGTTTGTTTTGCGCTGTTTCTTCTGCCATTTCTGTTTCCCTCTGGAAAATTTGTCAGTCTGGTTTCCCAACTCTCTAATTTATTTTGCATCCATATTATTTCAACAATTATATTTCTCATGACTACAATTTCTACTTATTTACAAATTTTTACTGTTTCCTATTGCTAAAATATTTCTTTATAATTTTTAGTATGTTATTAGGCTTATTTAAATTAAATAACCATATTAAATGACTAATATGGTCTAATAACCCTGCCTCCTAGAGTATTTATAATCCAATTAATTTTCTAAAATAGTTGTACTTCTCAGATTTCTATTTTGGCTTGTGACACTTGTGTAAGTCAGAATGGCAATGTGTATCATACAACAAAGGTTGGCTGGGCTCTTGTCTGTGCCAGCCACACACTTCCTCTAGTGTTAAACTCAAAGTGAAGGAAAAAGTAGTTCCCTAGAATAAAGAGTTGTGAGTACAGATAAAGCTCTCTATTATTTCAGTTTTATATCCTCCCTCCAGGCAATTTTTAAAGACAGTGCCTGAACTTTGGAACCTGAGGGAAAATCAACATTTGGAGTAGGTATGCCCTAGATCAGTGGTCTGAAAACAAACAAACAAACAAACAAACAAACAGTGGTACAAATTCACCCCAGACCTAACCTGATTTTGTACATGCCCATAGCTAAGAATTGTTTATACATTAAAAAAAAAAGAAAATATATGTAGAGACCTATGTGAATCATAAAACCTAAAATATTTACTATCTGGCCCATTACAGAAAAAGTTTCCTAACTGCTGCTTTAGATAATAATAATAATAATAATAATAATAATAATAATAATAATAATAATCAACCAAGAGTTTGGAGTGGGAATAGAGGAATAATGCTCAGGGCTAGTCAAACTTCTCCCTGGAACAGTTCTTGTACTGTTTTACGAACATAAACACCTAAACTATGGGTATGGAACTTTGCCATCATGTGTGTCATAGTGAGGAGGCAGGTACTGATTAAACTAAGGCAATGGCAAGAGAAATTGAAGAGCTAAATTCAACTTCTTTTACTAATATATTCAACTTTACACTCTCCATACACATACACACAAAAAATACTCTCATAAATTCAAAATGATTTCCATTTTCTTATGAAATTTTTCAGAGTTGATATTTCTCTTCCCAGGAAAATTCTTACAACTATTTGAGTTATTTTTTTCTGAGTTTCTCTTGAGGGATTGAGACAGCAGCTCACACAAATTCACCACCTTGAAAGTGATACTGAGCAAGGCCCTGTGGGGTTCCCGGGTGCAAAGACTTTCTGTGTCCCCCATTTCTTTGATTACAGGAAAGAACATTCATTCAGCCTCCATGACCTTCTGTGAGTTCTAATGGGCAGATCCATGCAGTTATTAATCAGGGAAGGGAGGGGATACAAGACCAGGCAGGAACAAACAGTCAAGAGCAGCCTTGGGGCAGGTCCTGTTTCCTCATGAACAATACACACAGCAATATCTTTGAGCTATTTTACAAATGCTGAAACCCCCTCCAGGTGGGAGAAGTTAGCAATTAACAATGGTATGCTGCCCACAGATATGTAGACCCCAGACCAGTTGGACCTGAAGGTTGATGATATTAACTCCTACTTACCTCACCACCAACCCATCAGAAGAATGCAAGACTGTTACTGCCTTGATCCTTATCACCTACCCCTGACCAGGAGTCCCAACTATAAGACCTTTCCTTATTCCCCAGAGAGGGAGGCACAGTTCTTGAGGTGCTAGCCACTGTGTTTCCCCTTTGCCTGGCAAAATAATAAAGCTATCCTTTTCTTCTTCACCTAAAACTGTCTCTGAAATTTGATTTGGCACTGGTGTACAGAGAAGCTCAGCTTTCAGCATCAAAAGGAATAGAATCGAGAATGGTGATTTTTTAAATTGTCTGAATCCTTCTATGTTTGTCTTTTTTTCTGTAACACTAAAGATAATTCAAACAGGTATTTTGATCTCAAACTAGAGATATTTTCCAACTTGCTATTAGTTACCAAAAAGGAATATTAAAGGCAACCTTAGAACCCAGTTAAGGACTCCAACACCTCTATGCTTGGGTTCTATCACTCTTCAGCTGTGTGATCTTGGGCAAATTACTTAAATAATTATCTGTAAAATGGGAGTAATGATAGTAACTACTTCATTAGGTTGTCATAAGTATTAAATAAGTGAATATTTTTTTGTCACTAAAAATATTGCATGGCATATTGTAGGCACCATTAAAGTGTTTATTAAATAAGCACAATAAGGAAAATGTAAAACAAAAATAGGAGCCAGTGTATTTATCAATATTATAATACCATACCATTGCATGTGCTTGAAGTTAATTTGCAATTTAATATGTTAACACAATATAATCTTGCACTTCAAGTGTTTTGATAAGGATATTTACATTGCGCTGATCCAAACATTTACATCCTTATTCCCTCTTTTATTCTTTCTTCTTTGGGAAGTCAAAATCTTACTTCTGGTCTGTAAATATGAATATTCATAAATCACTATGAATTTATGATCATGTCATACTTTCAGTTGCACGAAATACATTATTTTGTGATTTTGTGATTATTTTGTGATTAGTGTCCAAGACCATATTTTTTACTAAAGTTTGAATTGTACTTTGTCAAAACAAATGAACAAATATCCTATCAGACCTTGGAAAGAGTGTTTAATATAATTGTTGTTGATATTTCTTGAAATTAGAAGTCTCAATACCAAAGAGCTATTTGCAGATATCCATAACATGGTTCTGATCATTAGCACAGTAGGGAAGGGAACATTTTAGCTTCTTCCTTTTTAGGTTTGTTGGCTGGCTTAATAACTAAATTGACATAAGTCAGATAAATAAGAGAATAACAAATTTAAAATCATGCATATAGAAGTCCCATAAAAATGAGACTCAAATCAATGACCAAAGCCCCAAGATTTTATGTTTTTTAAACAAGGACACAAAGAATGTGTGAAGAATTGACAAGACAAAAGGGTTTTGCTTTGAGGTAGTAATTAGTGAAGTAGCAAGATTTGTTTAGTATATGCTTCTTGGCCCTAAATTCCTTATTTCTGGTTATAAGGATGACTTCTACCCTCTTGGTACAGAGAGAGTACATTTCATATGGGAAATTTATCTCCTGCTTTCACAGGGACAAAAGAGGTTTAGAGCATCCTTCTTGCTAGCTCTTTCTCAAGAAACTTTAATTCAAAATGATCAGTATGCCAAACTGACATATTTTGGGATGGCATATTCTACTCCCCTTAAGGATGAAAGTAGAAGTAATTTCTAAGCTTCTTTAAAAATCTCTGCATGATCTCATTGTGTGATTCTGGTTTCTGATAATTGCTTTTTTTTGTCTATAATACTTATAAGTGTAGATATACTTGTATATCTAAAGGTGCTCAATAAAGCCTATATTTTATAATTTATAGCTTCCAATATCATGATAATTTTTATTTTGTACAGCATGGACATATTTGGCTGATTCCTTTAAATAATAAGAACAATTAGATATACAGAATGTAAAGACAAGAATTATGGTAAAAGAAATAAACAAAAGAAGCAAAGATCATTCAATAGGGAATATAAAATATTATATTCCCTAAAAGACTCTGATTACTTTTTGGAAGAATATAATCTTGGTTCCACATGAAACTTTGTGATTTAAAATAAAATGAGAATATTTAATTTTGAAAAAGTAAAATCTGTTTTGTATTTTTGGATTTAGCATTAAGACTCTATATTATGACAAATGTTTCAGTACATATCTTATAACAACAAAGCACAACAAAACTGGTGTTGATAATTTAGTATTTTTTAGCCTTGAAAATGTATCTTTTCAGTACTCAGTATTTACAAGGTAATATATATTCCTAAAGAGCTTTTTGATCTTTAATTAGTTAATCCTTGTGACATTCTTGTGAGATAGGTCACTACATTGAAGGGGAGAAGATTTATCTTTATAAAAGAACACTCCGAGAGTGCTCAATAGGAAACTATTCAAGTTCAGCTGGTGGGTGACTAAAGATTATTGAATCATTGATATGTCTTTGAAGATAGCCATGCTCTTTTAGATGTTTTTTTTTTTCTCTTCTTAAATACTAAATTTTTGTCGACTATCAAAAGCAGAATGAAAACCAATTACTGTGAAGCAATTTGTTTCAAATTTAGAAAATTAACAGCAACTAAGCAAAGTCTTTGAATTAAAATAATCCAGGCTTGAATGTGTACTCCATTGATTTCTCAAATATATGAATGAGGGCACGATATTTAACCTCTTTGAATGACCTTTATTTCTGATTTTAAAAGTTAGTTAATATTGTGTATTTCTAGCAGTATAGAGAGACTGGATGAAATTATATCTGAAGTAAGTAAAAAGTACTTAGCACTCAATAAATGTTAGCTATTATTATTTTGGATTAATGATATGATAAAATGATGAAGGAGAAGAGGAGAAGGGGAGGAAAATTGTGCCACAAATACAATTTATATTCACTTTGTTTAAGCCTTTAACTGTTAAAGTTGAGCTTTTATAAACTTCAGATGTTTACAAAATAATAATGTCTATAATAAGCATTGAAGTCAATGACACTTATAATCTGTGATATCCTGGAATGGTATATATACTAATGGAGATAAAGAAACTGAATCAATGTCTGGTAACAGATAATATAGTGAGAAAATTCCACCTAATAAGCACAAACTTCTTAGGGCATAGTGGAAATTTTATTTTAAAAATTATATGGATGCAAGGAAAGAAGGATAAACAAGACATCTTCAAGAAGGACAAAGTTGGGACTATGCTCTACCAGGAATAATATTTATTTAAAAGCAGATAATTATGACAGCATGGAACTATCCAGACAGACAAATCAACACATCAAATAAGCAAACTCAGAAACAGACCAAGCATATACATAAACTTTATATATGACAGAGCTGACACTGCAGATGAGCACCAAATATACTATTTGACAAATGCTGCTAGACAATTGGTCATCTATATTGAAAAATAAAGTCAATTCTTTACCTAAAGCCAAATACAGATACCAATTCCAGTTGGAATAATGACTTACATCTATGAGACTAAGTTTTAAAGCTTTTAAAAGAAAGAAAAAAAAAACTTGTATGACCTTGTGATGAAGGTTTCATAAACAAGGCATAAAAAGGGCTAACCATAAAAGAAAAAAATTAAGTAAATTAGGTCTTAAAATTAAAATGCCAGAATTAAAAAATAAAGTGACATTCAGAAAGTATATATTTTCAACAAATTATCAAAGGATCACTAATACTAATAATTTATGTGTATATTATTTTCCTAATTGACTCTTAGAAATTTAACACTAACTGGTCTTAAACCGTCTCCTTTTGACTATACATTCTGTTCTCTACATAGAAACCTGAATAGTATTTTAAAAATATGTCAGGTCATGTAACACTTCCAGTGAAACTGTAATTGCTAATCATTCCAGTCAGAGTAAATTCCAAAGTCCTGTTAGCTCTCATAACCCATCTACTACTGCTCTCCCACTTGCTCACTTTGCCTCTAGCCATACTGGCATTGTTGATCTTCCTTGAATATGTCAGGTACACACTGCTCACTAGAATCCTTACCTGACTGTTTACTGTGAATGGAATGTTTCCGTATCATGTATCCTCATGATATTATTTTCTGTAGGACATTGGCCAAGTATTTCCTTCTTAATGCAATGTACCCTGACCACCCTATTTAAAATTGTACTCATTCCCTTTCTGGGCACACCCATCTCACCTTGCTCTTTTTTCTATAGCACTGTTTAGTTGCCAGGGTTGCCATAAAAAAATACCTTAGATTGGGTGGCTTAAACAACAGAAGTTTATTTTCTTACAGTCCTGGTTGCTGGAAGTTCAAGATCAAGGTGTCAGTAGGTGTGATTTCTCCTGAGGTCTCCCTCTTTGGCTTCCAAATGGCTACTTCTTGCTGGCCTTCTGTCCTTGGGCATGCACTCCTGGTGTCTTTCTGTATGTCTGAATTTCCTCTTTTTATATGGACACCAGTCAAATTGGATTAGGGTCCACTCTAACTGCCTCATTTTAATTACCCCTTAAGAGCCCTATCTCCAAATACAGTCATATTCTGAGGTACTGAGAGTTAAGGCTTCAACATATAGATTTAAGGAGGGACACAATTCAGTTTATAACAAGCGCTTATCATTTCACAACATAATATGTGTTCATTATTTAAATAGATTTTGTATTTTTCCCCTCAAAATAAAAGCGATATTCTTATTGTTTCCTGTTTTGTTCCCTGAAGGATCCTAAGTACCTATTTCAATGCCTGGCATGGAATAAATACACAGTAAATAGTTATTTAATTAATAAAATAAATTTTTGTATAATAAATAAATGGTAATTAACCAAACATTCATAGATAAGATAATGGATAAATATGTTTTGCTATAATCAAACAATAAAATTATTGCTAACTTTTAACATATGACTCTTCTGAAGATCTTGTTAAATGCAAGTTCTAATTTAGGCATTTTGTAGTGCAGCCTAAGAGTCTGCATTTCTGACAAACTTCCAGGTGATTCCAATACTGTTGTTTGGGAAATGACAGAAAGATACTGTGTAGCTAGTCTATACACAAGAAAGGTGAATGAATCTCAATAATTTAAAAATGAAGTGAAACTTTAAGTGAAATGATCATTACAAAAGAATATATATAGTATGATTCTATTTATGAAACTGTAAAAGTAAGCAAAATGAAACTATATATGATTGAAAGATGCATTTACAAATGGAAGAACTATAAAGAAAAGCAATGAATAATACAAAATTTACTGTAATGTTACAGCATAGTGTTGTCAACTACAAACTGGCACTTGCCATGGGCACTTGCCATCTACCTTTACAAGTATTAAATCAGTTGCTACTGCAGCTGCTGACCTTCAACACCCCCTGAAAGGAATTCAGGGTGGAGAATAAGGTACTCTGTGCTCTGGAAAAGCTGGCAGGACAGGTCTTCAGATAGATATTTTCAGGAGCTGATTTCTTGAGCCCAATTCTTGCATATCCTCATATATAGAAAAGTACCAAATTCCTCCATGGTGACGTTTGCTCCTCATGACTAGCAGTAACCCTCACAAGACCTTCTTCAAAAATGCGTGCTTGATTGCATGTACTCCCCTTTCACCAAAATCACATATATATTGACCTTCCCCCCACCTCTTTAGATCAGTATCTCAGAGCTATCTGAAATGCTATCTCCTGGGCTCTAGTCCTAATTTTGTCCCAAATGAAACTTAACTCTCAACTCTCATATTGTGCATTTGTTTTAAGTCTGCAAGGTGCAGAAGGAGAATCAACTTGCAGAAGGACATCCAGGGATTTTTAGATGTACTAGTTCATCTTATATTTTACTGATTGATGAGTGTGTGATTACTTACTTTATTTGTGTAAAGTCAGTAGATGGAAAGAAATCACAAAGATCACAGCAGAAATAAATGAAATAGAAATGAAGAAAACAATAGCAAAGATCAATGCAACTAAAAGTTGGTTCTTTGAGAAGATAAACAAAATTGATAAACCTTTAGCCAGACTTATCAAGAAAAAAAGGAAGAGGACAAAAATCAATAAAATTAGAAATGAAAAAGGAGAAAGCACAACTGACACCACAGAAATACAAAGGATTATAAGAGACTACTCTAAACAGCTATATGCCAATAAAATGGACAGCCTTGAAAGAATGGACAAACTCTTGGAAAGGTACAGTTTTCCAAGACTGAATAAGGAAGAATTAGAAAATATAAACAAAACTATCATAAGTAATAAAATTGAAACTAAAAAGAAAATTATTCCAACAAACAAAAGTCCAGGACCAGATGGCTTCACAGGTGAATTCTATCAAATATTTAGCATAGAACTAACACCCATCATTCTCAAACTCTTCCAAAAATTTACAGAGGAAGGAACACTCACAAATTCATTCTATGAGGCCACCATCATCCTGACACCAAAACAAGGGAAATATATCACACAAAAAAGGAAAATTACAGACCAATAACACTGATGAACATAGATGCAAAAATCTTCAACAAAATTCTAGCAAAAAGAATCCAAGAACACATTAAAAGGATCATACTCCATGATAAAGTGGGATTTATCCCAGGAAAGCAAGGATTCTTCAATATACGCAAATCAGTCAATGTGATACACTGTATCAACAAATTAAGGAATAAAAACCATATGATCATCTCAAGAGATGCAGAAAATCACCCATTTATGATAAAAACTCTCCAGAACGTGGACACAGAGGGAAATTTGACTACCTCAACATAACAAAGGCCATGTATGACAAACCTACAGCAAACGTTATTCTCAATGGTGAAAAACAAAGCATTTCCACTAAGGTCAGGAACAAGACAAGGATGTCCAGTCTTGCCAATCTTATTCAACATAGTTTTGGAAGTCCTAGCCATGGCAATCAGAGAAGAAAAAGAAATAAAAGAAATATGAATTGGAAAAGAACTAAACCTGTCACTGTTTGCAAATGATATGATACTATACATAGAAAATCCTAAAGATGCCACCAGGAAACCAGAGCTCCTCAATGAATTTGAAAAAGTTGCAGGATACACAATGCATAGAAATCTTTTGCATACCTATACACTATCAATGAAAAATCAGAAAGAGAAATTAAGGAAACAATCCCATTTACCATCACAACAAAAATAATAAAATACCTAGCCCTAAACCTACCTAAGGATACAAAAGAGTTGTACTCATAAAACTATAAAACACTGAAGAAAGAAATCAAAGATGACATGGACAGATGGAGAAATATACCATGTTCTTGGATTGGAAGAATCAATATTTTGAAAATGATTATACTACTGAAAGTAATCTATAGATTGAATGCAATCCCTATAAAATTACCAATGGCATTCTTCACAGAACTAGAGCAAAAATTTTTAAAATTTGTATGGAAACACAAAATACACCCAAAGAGCCAAAGCGATCTTGAGAAAGAAAAATGGAGCTGGAGGAATCAGACTCCCTGACTTCAGACTATACTACAAAGCTACAATAACTAAGACAGTATGGTACTGGCACAAAAACATAAGTATAGAACAATGGAACAGGATTCAAAGCTCAGAGATAAACCTGCACACTTCTGGTCAACTAATTTATGACAAAGGAGGCAAGAACACACAATGAAGTAAAGACAGCCTATTCAATAAGTTGTACTGGGAAAACTGGACAGCTACAGGTAACAGAATGAAATTAGAACACTACCTAACAGCATATACAAAAACAAATTCAAAATGGATTAAAGACCTAAATGTAAGACTGGACACTATAAAACTGTTAGAGGAAAACATAAGCTGAACACTCTATGACATAAACCACACTAAGATCCTTTTTGACCTACCTCCCAGAATAATGGAAATAAAAACAAAACAAACATAAAAAAATGGGATCTAATGAAACTTAAAAGCTTTTGCACAGCAAAGGAAACCATGACCAAGACATAAAGACAAGCCTCAGAATGGGAGAAAATATTTGTAAATGAAGAAACTGACAAAGGATTAATCTGTAAAATACACAAGCAGCTCATGCAACTCAATATCAAAAAACACAAACAACCCAATCCAAAAATGGACAGAAGACCTAAATAGACATTTCTCCAAGGAAGAGTTGCAGATTGCCAATAAAGACATGAAAAGATGCCCAACATCACTAATCATTAGAGAAATTCAAATCAAAACCACAATGAGGTATCACCTCACACCAGTCAGAATGGCCATCATCAAACAATCTAGAAATAACAAATGCTGGAGAGGCTGTGGAGAAAAGGGAACCCTCCTGCACTTTTGGTAAGAATGTAAATTGATACAGCCACTACAGAGAACAGTATGCAGATTCCTTAACAAACTAAAAAAAGAACTATCATATGACCCTGCAATTCCACTATTGGGCATATACCCAGAGAAAATCATAATTCAAAAAGGTACATGTACCACAATGCTCACTGCAGTATTATTTACAGTTGCTAGGACATGGAAATAACTTAAATGTCCATTGACAGATGAATGGATAAAGATGTGGCACATATATGCAATGGAATATCACTCAGCCATAAAAAGGAACCAAATTGAGTTATTTGTAGTGAGATGGAAGGACCTAGAGTCATACAGAGTGAAGTAAATCAGAAAGAGAAGAGCAAATACCATATGCTAATGCATACACATGGAATCTAGAAAAATGGTACTGATCAACCTAGTGGTAGGGCAAGTATAGAGATGCAAACATAGAGAATGGACCTGAGGACATAGTGGGGAGGGGAAGCTGGGACAAAGTGAGAGAGTAGCATTGACATATACACACTACCAAATGTAAAATAGATGGCTAGTGGGAAGCTGCTACAGAGCACAGGGAGATCAGCTCGATGCTTTGTGAAGGCCTAAAGGGATAGGTTAGGGAGGCTCAAGAATGAGGGGATATGGGAATATGTGTATATATATAGCTGATTGATTTTGTTGTACAGCAGAAAGTAACACAATCCTGTAAATCAATTATACTCCAATAAAATTGAAAAAAAATAAACAGTGGTTGCATATGTAATAAACATTTTTGTATGTCTAGGACATGTTTTGAAAAGAAAAGTGGAAGCAGCAATAAGAGGTCAAAGAGACAAAGAGTGAAGTAAATGATAATGAATGCACAGAAAGAAAATATCTTGCCCTTGTGTTCCAAACATTAATCAGGCTCTAATCAATGCTGTGTCACAGAGGGAAATTAGAATTAGATTCTGCCCATAAGTAGCTCTTGGCCTAGTGGAGTCAAATGTTCAAAAACATGGGAAAAAAGAAGTAATGTCTCTGTGTATTTTCCAACAAAAATTGAAACTGCGTATAATTCTTCATAGAAAAATAAAATCATATTTTTCCTTTTAAAATTCTGCATCAGAAACTATTTTTGACTGCTCTCACACAGGCTTTAACTGTTTTCAATCATGGTTACTATAGGTAGAATACATATTTTGTGGCTGGTAGGCAGAGGAGATATTGTAAAGAATCTAGTTAAAAATGTACTTTTAACACAAAAATATTAATAGTTGTTTTAGTGTCTTTCTGTATGTTTTGTGATCTGGCTTCTCAGGGGTCCTTGGAGCTTTTAAAAACAGTTGCTGTTGGAAATGCCACTTACAGGACCCCAGGGAATTTTATAAACTTGGGAAATTGGCAGAAAGGAATAACACTATACCCTTGAAGTTATTTCTTTAATTTAAACCATTTCAAGACATGAATTTTGCCATTAAACAAAACTCACTATCTGTTCCCAAATGTTACATTAGGTAGACAAGTATAATGTAATGCAATCTTTCATAGAATTTACAATTCATGTAAAGTTTTCTAGAGTAATGTAATATATTTAGATGGAGATTCATTGGATGAGTGGCTTCATAAAAGACAGCCATAAATGGGGCATTTTCAGTACATAAAAGTGATTAAAGATGGGCCTTAAAAAAACTTCTGTGCTGTGTACTGATTCAGTAGCTTCACTCATAGAAAATGTAGAATTTTGGGGTTTATAGATATGTTGGCTTCATTTCTCTAACACTTTAACAAGCACATATTTTCCATCAAGTGAAAAAATGCATACTGAATAAGGAAAGACTTGTATTCAAAAATATTATTGCAAGGTGGGGGGAGCTACTGTGATAAGGAGAGAAGGACTACTGCAATAGGGATGATGCTGTACCCATATGATCTGCAAACAACTCAAGAGTCAGGCAGCAAGAGGATTTATTTTTATACAGTATAGGTCTTCCCTGGTGGCGCAGTGGTTAAGAACCCACCTGCCAGTGTAGAGGACATGGGTTCAAGCCCTGGGCTGGGAAGATCCCACATGCTGCAGAGAAACTAAGCCCATGAGCCACAACTATTGAGCCCATGTGCCACAACTACTGAAGCCCCTGTGCCTAGAGCCTGTGCTCTGCAACAAGAGAAGCCACCACAATGAGAAGCCCACATACCACAACAAAGAGTAGTCCCCACTTACCACAACTAGAGAAAGCCCCTGCGTAGCAACAAAGACCCAATGCAGCCATAAATAAATAAATAAATAAATAAATAAATAAATAAATATAAGAAGAGTAAGCAAGGCTAGAAAGAACTGGGTGTAGATCAAGTGGGAGGAAAGTGTGGCATGACTGGATAGTAGGTGAGTGAATATTTCACCTGACAACAGACTAGTTTCAGGAGGGGCTTTATGCTGGCTCAGGCTGAGGGGGGCCAAAGTTCAGGGGCCTGAAGGAATGTGAAGGAGAGTATCTTAACCAAAGATTAAGTAAAAAAATATTTTCTTTTGATTTATCTGTGTAAATAATACAGCTCAGTTAATCGTTGCTTAAGAGGCAAAGAAGGTGAATTTGAGGGCCTAAGTCTAGCCTTGCCATAGGATAAACAAGGAGCATCCCTGAGTCTTACCCAACTTATACGGGTAAGGGTGGTTCTTTGCAGTAAGCCATTTTCCAAAACAAAATTTCGTGGATGGGGGATTCCTTTAACCTTCACTGTTTTCTAAAATCAGTGAGGCTCTGGTAAAATTCTACAATGTGAGCACTAATAAGAGAATCCTTCAAAACAATGGCCTGATTTTGAAGATATTGTTAAGAAGTCCCAGTTAAGTTAAATAACTTGGGTAAGGTCAAAAAAGCAAGTTAACAGAGTAAAGCCAAGTCAGAATTCATCTCTTCTCCTTTTGGTATGCAATTCTGCCAAGGATGATCAAAACTTTGAGGGGCTTGAAATTAATACATTTTCATGGTCCAGTTTAAGAGAAAGAATACAAAATTACTAAAAAAAGAATTAATATGAAATTAACTTATATAGGGTGAGAAAAAAAGATAAGAATTTACAAATTTAAAAAAGCTGTAAATACCACAAGCACCACAAAATTTAGAAAAAAAAAACATAGTCTTTGGATCTTCCTATAGAAATCATTTAATGGTAATATCCTCTATATAGAGATTAGAAAGAAATCATTCTTCCTCGAGCATTGTTGATCAAAGTTAATTATACATTATTGATATTTTATGTTTGTTTCAGCTTCAAGACTTGTTTTGTAACACCAAGTAAACTTTTAGGATGGTTGTCAATCTTGCTGAAACTTCTATTGAAGTCTTTTAATTTTCATTTTAGTGTTACAAATTTTTATTATTGTCAAATAGTATACATATGGTGTCAAACAGTATTTAATTCAAAAGGAGGAAGAACCGTATCTTTATTATGTTTATGTGACTCCCTCCTCCATTTTAATTAAATTATTAAAAAATCCAAAAACTTTATTACTTCCAGTCAAAATTTATATTTTCCTGAGATTTTTGTATCTTCTTTTGGCCATTTTATCTGGGACCAGCAGACTTCATGCAGGCAAGATACCTCGCATACAAAAAGACTATTAAATATATTGGAATCCATCAAATGTGACATCACACATATTCTTGCATTTTACTAGTTTTTTAGCTCTACTATTCCCACACTTTCAGTGCTGTAGGACATGTTCATGTAACTGTAGAACACCTTGCTCTGCTATGACACCAGGTACATTGGCTCATGGTACAAAGATATATTCTGAAAGCCATTCTTGTATTAGGATGGTTGTTAACAATTTAACCATTCATGAAAATGGCTGCAAATCACAAAAATAAGTCCTATTAAATCTAAACTATCCCAAGTCAACTATCCTCAGAAAGATTTCCAAACTGTCCATGTCCACTCCAGTGCCAGCCAACTGGTGGTAAGTGTGATGGAAGGCAAGTGGAAGTGGAAAAATACAGAGATATTAACCAACTGAAGTTACAAAGTTTGTTTCTGTTGCAAATTTTACAAAGACATGTGACCATATGAATTCATTACTCCAGTCCATCTCAAGTTTTTAGAATGGCCCTACACATGAGAGACGCCCTGAAGTTTAAGCTTAATTAGCCTCACAATTGATTTGTCTCTACACTCTGCCTTCCTGCCACCTCTATTGCCCCTGCATTTAGATAACACTGTTTTATTTTTGCTTTGAACTTTAAAGATTTTCCTGAAAAATGTCTGCAGTGACTAACATATTGATATTAGTTTTTTGTTTGTTTGTTTTTGTTTGTTTATTTTTCATATTAGAAGAGTAAGTAGCTATTTACCTGGAGTGATTTGAAGTATGCTGGAAGAAACTTTGATTCTTCCTATTTCTGTTCTTCTACTAGAATCTCCATAATCTTTCAAAATGTTTACATTTTCACCTAAAATATAATCCTTTTGGAAAAAAAAAAAACCTCAAATTATAAATATTCATGGCAAAACAACACAAAGGAAAATGCTGAGTTTGAAATCATTTCATTAGACTGCTTTCTTTCTAACATGTACTTAAAAGTCATGAGAGTTTTGATTGAGGAGGATCAGGGAAAAAGTAGGTATTGAAATGAGGCCATGGTTCCAAAATGCAAACCTAAGTACATTACTACAATGGAGAATGCTTTTCCCAGGCAAAGTACAGATTGAGGTATTCACAATCAATATAGTTTCTGTGGCTCAGTCTCAACGAATTGGAACTTATAGGCAGCACAATATTTATGAAAAGAAAGGCAATGGATGTGGCACATTGTCAGATTACCTTAAGGAACTACTGAGTAATTTACTCTCTGGCTAATGAAATAACTTGCACTTTTTAATTTGATTTGTATATATATAAACATGCTCCCAGTAATTTTCTGTAGCTGTTTAAAAATGCTATTTATGGGACTTCCTAGGTGACACAGTGGTTCAGAATCTGCCTGCCAATGCAGGGGACACGGGTTTGAGCCCTGCTCTGGGAAGATCCCACATGCCGCAGAGCAACTAAGCCTGTGTGCCACAACTGCTGAGCGTGTGTGCCACAACTATTGAAGCCCATGCACCTAGAGCCCATGCTCTGCAATAAGAAAAGCCACTGCAATGAGGAACCTATGCACCACAATTAAGAGTAGCCCCTGCTCTCAGCAACTAGAGATAGCCCATGTGCAGCTACAAAGACCCAATGAAGCCAATAAATAAATTAAATAAATAATTTTTTTTTAAAAAAATGCAACTTACTAGTAAAAGTTATCTGAACCTTGGAGAAACAAATTTGAGGTCTCTCTTCTCAAATTCCCACTTCTCAAATTATAATAGGAATGTATGCCCATTACAGAAAAATTATAAGGTTCCTCGCTCTGTGTGAATATTATAAAGGCTGAAAAAGAGTCAACTGTTCTTGAAAATAGCAGCAAGTAGAAGCATTTACTCTTTTTAATTAGGACCAATTCTCCAGATCTGACCCAGTACAAACATGTGCAGATTTATATGATGCCTGCAACTTTAGCAAAGTGTCATCCAGATGAATTGTGAGGACCCACAATGTTGCTCTAACATCAATCTGCAGTTTCCTTTGTTACAGTTTTAACAGAAATCTAAAAATAACCAGCTCTATAATTTGGTACCTCATTTTGGATCTTTGCTATAATTGTATGAAGAAGATTATATTAAGAATTGGTCAAAGAGAGGGAGATCAATACTTACGATGGCATGACGGTTGCCAGAATTCCCAGCACTGCCTGTCAGGGTGATGATGGCCACTGAGCAGAGAGAAAATCCTGCCTCACACCCTGTGCAGGTTCTAGCTCCTCTATTACAAGCCACACTTCCTACCAAGGTGATAAAGATCAGCACACCCTGAGGAAAAATGTGACTGGCATCCACATCAAATCCAGCCCTCACACCAAAAGGATTGGTCACACACATTCTACATAGGGGTGCTCCCACCCAAGAACATCACTTCAAGACCACAACAGGTAACTGTTTTACCTAAATTCATAGAGACAAAGCAAACTAAGAAAAAGGAAGGGCAGAGGAACTACTTTCAATTGAAAGAGCATAAGAAAACCCCTGAAAAATTAATGATAAAACAAAAACAGGAATAAACAATTAACCAAAGAATTCAAAATATTGGTAACAAAAATCCTAACTGAATTATGAAAGAGAATTGATCTAAACACAGGTCATTTTAACAAGGAACTAGAAAGTATAAAGAAGACAATCAAAAATAAATAATTTAATATTGACATAAAAAGCACTCAAGAAGCACTCCATAGCAGACAAAATGACATAGAAGAACACATAAGTGATCTGGAAGACATAATAATGGAAGTCATCCAAACAGAAGAGCACACAGAAAGACAAATTTAAAAAAATCAAGTGCAACATACAGATCTCTTGGATAACATCAAAAGTGCAAACATTCACGTTATAGGACTCCCAGATGGAGAAGAGAGAGTTAAGGCTATTGAAAATGTATTTGAAAAGTTATGGTTGAAAGCTTTCCAAAGCTAAAGAAGTAAGCAGATTAGCTATGTAGAAGAAGCATGGAGGGTCCTAAACAAGACAAACCCAAGTGGATCTAAACCAAGACATATCATAATTAAAATGGCAAAATTTAAAGATGGAAAATTCTAAAGGCAATAAGAAAAAAAAAGGCTCATATACAAAGGAAGCTTCATATGGCTGTCAGCTTATTTCTCTGAAAAATCTTTCCAGGCCAAATGAGAATGGCATAATTTATTCAAAATGGTGAAAGGGAAAAGCCTGCAACCTAGTATATTCTACCCAGCAAAATTATTATTTAGAATAGAGAGAAAGAACTTCTCAGACAAGCAAAAACTAAAGTAATTCAGTAAATAAAATAAACCTACACTAAAAGAAATGTTGAAGGATTTTCATTAAATGGAAAAGTAAGAATATATAGGAAAGGGAAAATCCCAGTAGGAAAGACAAAAACATAGTAAGGATTGAAGATCACTTAACTAAGCCAGTATGTAAATTTAAAGACAAAAAAAAATGTAAAAGCAACTAACACTCTAAAGAATAGTAAAGGGATAAGCATGGAGATATAAAATATAACATAAAAGACACAAAATGTGGAGTAGGGGAGTAAAAAATATAGATCTTTTAGAATGTATTTGAACTTAAAGACTATCAGTTTAAATTGAGTAGATATACTTAGGGCTTAACATATATAACCCTATGGTAACCATAGATCAAAAACCTACAATAGATACATGGAAACCAAAAAGAAAGGAACCCAAGCATGCTACAAAAAGAAACAAATAACAATCAGAGAAACAAAAATAAGTGAACATAGAAGAACTACATAAACAACTGGAAAACAAGTAATAAAACACCAATAAGTACATACTTATTAATGATTACTTTAAATGTCTAAGGTTAAATGCTCTCATCAAGAGACATACAGTGATTAATTAGGTAAAAAAAAACAAGAGCCATCAATACAAGAGACACACGTTAGGGCTAAAGACACACACAGAATGAAAGCATCAGGATGGAAAAACATATGTCATGCAAATAGAAATGACCAGAAAGCAGGGGCAGCAATACTCATCTCAAACAAAATAAACTTTAAACAAAAGCTATGTCAAAAGACAAAGAAGGATATTATATAATGATAAAGGGATCAATCGAAGGAGAGGATATTACACTCATTAACATATACACACCCAATACAGGAGCAAATAATTATATAAAGAAAATACTAACAGACATAAAGGGAGAAACTGAAAATAATACAATAATAGTAGGGGACTTTAACGCTCAACTGACATCAATGGACAGATGATCTCAGACAGAACATCAATAAGGCAACAGTGGTCTTAAATGGCACATTAGACCAGCTGAACTTAGTTGATAGCTGCAGGACATTCCATCCAAAAACAGCAGAATACATATTCTTTTCAAGGGCACATGGAATGTTTTCCAGGATAGATCACATACAAGGTCACCAAAAAAGCCTCAACAAATTTAAGAGGATAGAAATTATGTCAAGCATTTTTTCCAACCACAAGGTATGAAACTAGAAACCAACTACAAAATAAAGAACAAATAAAAGAAAAGAAAAGAAAAAAGAAAAAAAAAGAAAGAAAAACAAGACAAGAACAAATGTGAAAAATAAATAACTTGCTGCTTAAAACCAGTGGGTCAACAATGAAGCCAAAGAGGAAATCAGAAAATGCCTTAAGACAAATAAAAATAGAAGACCAATTTTCCAAAATCTGTGGGATGCAGTGAAAGCAGTTCTAATGGTTTTCCACTATGTACACTACCAAATGTAAAATAGATAGCTAGTGGGATGCTGCTGCATAACACAGGGAGATCAACTTGATGATTGATGATGATTTAGAGGAGTGGGATAGGGAGGGTGGAAAGGAGTCATGGGAGAGAGGGGATATGGGGATAAAGTTATAAATACAGCTGATTCACTTTGTTGTACAGCAAAAACTGTCACAGCAGTGTAAAGCAATTATACTCCAATATAGAGCTTAAAAAATATACACTTCTCAGTCAAAAGTCAAACGTCAAAATGAAACAAAACATTTAGCCAGGCTCAGAAGAAGAAAAAACAGAGGACTCAAATAAACAGAATTTAAAAGGAAAGATGAGAAATGACACCAGATACCACAGAAATATAAAAAATCATAAGATAATACTATAGTACTATGGACAGTTATATATCAAAAAACTGGACAACCTGGAGGAATCAATTTCGGAAAACATACATTCTGTCAAGATTGAGTCAAGAAGAGACAGAAAATTTGAACACACTGATCACTAAAATTGAAATTGAGTTTTTAATTAAAATAACTTGTAGGAAACAAATGTCCAGGACTGGACAGCTTCACAGGGGAATTCTGCAAAACATATAAAGAAGAAATAATACCTATTCTTCTCAAACTATTCCAAAAAAATTGAAGAGAAAGGAACACTTCTAAATGTGTTCTATGAGGCCACCATTACCCTGATACCAAAAGCAGTGAAACAAACTACAACTAAAGAAAATTACAGGCCAATATCTTTGATGAATATACATGCAAAAATTCTCAACAAAATATTAACAAACTTAATCCAACAATACATAAAAATTTGGATCATGTAGATCAATCATGATCAAGTTGGATTTATTACAGGGACACAGGGTGGTTTAACATTTGCAAATCAATCAATGTTATACAACATGTTAACAAAGGCTAAAATAAAAATCACATGATCAGCTCAATAGATACAGAAAAAGCATTTGAAGAAATACAAAACTTATCATCAAAGTGGGTTTAGAGGGAACATATCTCAACATAATAAAGGTCATTTACAACAAACCCACAGCCAATATCATACTCAATGGTGAAAAGCTGAAAATCATTCTTCTAAATTCAGGAAAAAGGGAAGGATGCCCACTCTCATCACTTCTATTAAACATAGTATTAGAACTCTTAGCCACAGCAGACAAGAGAAATAAATAAAATGTATCCAAATTAGAAGGAAAGAGGTACAACTGTCACTATTTGCAGATGACATGATACTTTATATAGAGAATCCTAAAGTCGCCATCTAAAAACTTATAGAATAAATGATTTCAGCAAGATTGTAGGATATAAGATTAATATACAGAAATTTGTTGTGTATCTACTAAGAACTAACAGAAAGAAAAAAAAAACACCATTTAAAATTATATTAAAGTAATAAAATACCTGGGAATTAAACTTAAGGAGGAGAAAATGATATGCCCTTAAAACTGTAAAACACTTATGAAGGAAGTTGAAAATGATACAAAGAAATGGAAAGATACTCTGTGATCTTTGATTGGAAGAATTAATATTTTTAAGATGGCCATACTACCTTAAGCAATCTACAGATTTAATGAAATCCCTATCAAACTACCCATGACAATTTTCAAAGAACCAGAACAAATAATTCTAAAATTCATATAGAACCACAAAAGACCCTGAATTGCCAAAGCTATCTACAGAAAAAAGAACAAAGATGGAGGTATAATCCTCACAGACTTCAGACTGTCCTACAAAGCTACTGTGATCAAAACAGCTTGGTAATGGCACAAAAAAACAGACACATAGATCAGTGGAATGTAATAGAGAGCCCAGAAGTAAACCCATGCACCTATGTTTAATTAATCTATGACAAAGGAAGCAGGAATACAAAATAGAGAAAAGACAGTCTCTTCCACAAGTAGCAATGTGAAAACTGGACAGCCACATGTAAAGCAATGAGATTAGAACCTATATACAAAATTCCCTCATACCAAGTACAAAAATAAACTCAAAATGTTTTAAAGACCTAAATACAAGAATAAAATCCATAAAACTCCTAGAAGAGAACATAGGCAGAACATTCTTTGACATAAATTGTAACAATGTTATAATGGATCAGTCTCCTAAAGCAAAAAAAAAAAAAAAAAAGAAAAAAGAAAAAAGAAAACAAACAAACAAAAAACAAACAAAAAAGGAAATATAAACAAACAAATGGGACTGGATTTAACCTTAAAATCTTTTGCCCAGCAAAGGAAACCATCAACAGAACAAAAAGGAGACCTATTGACTTGGAGAAAATATTTTCAAATATACGATCAATAAGGGGATAATGTCCAAAATATATAAACAGCTCATATAACTCAATATCAAAAAAAAAGCCCAATCAAAAAATAGGCAGAAAACTTGAATAGAATTTTTTTTTCCAAATAAGATATACAAATGGCAAACAGGCACATGAACAGATGCTCAACATCACTAATTATTAGAGAAATGCATATCAAAACAAGATACCACCTCACACCTGTCATAATGGCTATCATTAAAAATGTTTAAAAATAACAAATTCTGGAGAGTATGTAGAGAAATGGAAATGCTGTACACTGTTGGTGAAAATATAAATTGATATAGCCACTATGGAAAACAGTAATGAAATTTTCTGAAAATCTTAAAAATAAAACTACCATATGATCCAGCAATTCCACTTCTGGATATACATGCAGAAAAAATAAAAACCCTAATTCATAAAGACACATGCACCCCAATGTTCATGGCAGAACTATTTACAAAAGCCAAAATATGGAAGTGGCCCAAATGCCCATAAACAGATGACTAGATTAAGAAAATATGATACACACACACACACAAAGAAATATTACTCAGCCATAAAAAGAATAAAAATTCTGCCATTTGCAGAAATGTGGATGGACCTAGAGAATATTATGTTTAGTTACATAATTCAGGTAGATAAAGACAAATACTGTATTATATGACTTATATATAGAATCTAGAATATAATACAAATGAATGTATATGAAAACAAGATACTCACAGGTATAGAAAACAATCTTGTGATTACCAAAAGGGAGAGGGAAGGAAGTAGGGACAAATTAGGGGTACATGATTAACAGAAACAAACTGTTATATATGAAATAAATAAGCAACAATGATATACTGCATTGCATAGGGAAGTATAGCTATTATCTTGTAATAACCTATAATGAAGTATAATCTGCAAATTGAATTGCTTTTTTACATATCTGAAACTAACATCATGTTGTAAATCAATGAAACTTCAATGAAAAGAATTGGCCAAAGTTTTCTGATAGCATAATATAGATGAGTAATGAGCACTTCAAATCATCCCAAGTTTTATTATTGTTTTGTTTGATTTTTGTGTTTCTTTTTTCAATAAGGATGATCATTAGTCATTGTATAATCAAACAGAGTCTTCTGAGTTTATCAGGAGGAGGAGGAGCTTACAGTTGGATTTCCCTCTCAGCTAATGTGATGTTTCAGGTTTTCTTTTTTTAATAGAATAATGTGAAAGGATGGTTTGAGCAGGATGAGTGTGACATTACTTTGAGAGAAATAAAATCCTTATAATGAGTCACTGATTTGTGGAATTAGTATCTATAACCTGTTCAATTGGTCCTGAGTATGAAAACTGAGATGTGATAATCTATAATCACTTTTATTATCTCTCTATGCTCTTACTTTCTGTAGCAATTCATTGCCTCTTGAAGTGAAATACATAATAACACTGTACTTTAGTGAGCAGGGTAGTTTATCAATTCAATCTATTATACAATAAGCATACCTTCAGCTGATCTGTCAGGGTGTCCTGAACAGTGGTGAATGAAAATACTTCCAGTCAGTTGAAACTCAGTCCATTTGCTGGTTTAGTTTAAATGGAGGATGAAATAGTCTGAGATACAGATAAACATGGATTGCAAGGTAGTAATGAAAGTCTTGTTTGAGTGTACACAGACCTGGAAGGGGCAAAATTGGAAGTTTTGAGGAAGAAACATATGAATGCATATGTATGAATGGCCATGAAGTGTAAGGAAATTTGTGTCTTATTTTCATTTTCATCAGAGCAACTACTGCCAAGGGAGCACTTAGAAACTAGGTAGAATCATGACTTTTCTAGTGTAGTTTCAGCCACTGTCTTTGGCTACCCCAATATTTCCATAGTAAACCCATGAAAATACTGGACATGTTGGAATGTGTAGGGAAGGGTAAAGTAATTATCCATCACCTGAGTTCTTGGCTGAGACCACTGTAATAAAAGAGAGATTAACAAAAGAAAAAAAAAAACTGAAGTTTATTAACATGATATGTATGTCATGTATACATAGGAGATACCCAAGGGAAAATGAATAACTCAAAAAAGTGGCTTAAAACTCTGGCTTATACAGCATCTTTAACAGATAACAATAAATTTGTAGAGAAATGACAGAACAAAGGAAAGCAGTTTTAGGTTTTCAAGGACAAAGACAAAGGCTAGTTAATTAACTTCATTATGTAGATTCTTCTGGTGCCATCTCCAGGCTGATAGGGTCTCAAGTTGCCTATGGTGATTAATTTTTGTCTTTTCAGGTGGAGAGGGAAAATTAAACACCTTCATAAATTTGTCTTGCTTTTAGGCAAATAAGGGGAGGGCAGAGAGCTTCTCTTGTATCTGTTCCTTCTCAATTGCCTTCAGCTTTAAATAATCCTTATGTCCAAACAGCATATTTCAGGGTGCCATATTCTGCTGCCCTTTAAAGGAATGGACGCTATGCTGAGCCAAACAATTTTGATTCCCTTTCTCTAAGTGTGATGCTTTTTTCTACTATTGAGAGTCAAAGCTGCCAACAATAGAGATCAAATCTGAGTCCTTTTATGGCACTTTCCCTCCAGGAAACCGGAAATCTACTTGGAAGATGGTTGATTGCATCAGACCCTTTCTACCCTGGATTGAGGAGTGATTCAATCTTACAAGTATTTGACACATACTTTGAACCTGGTTTTACCTTTAATGCTGACTGTGCCTTATCAAACACCACCATCTGAAAGCTTTACAGCAACCATGTGCAACATTGCTTCAGACTAAGAGACCGTATGGCTGTGAGAGAATATTCAAACCCATGTCTAACTGATTCTAAATAAAGTTTTGTTTCTCATAATTCCTTCCTGGGTTCATAAGACATAAGTGAATAATATTTCATACTTTTTTCTTATCTGTACAATTACATGGTTAGAACAAACCCATTTGTGTGGAGCAATAAATCCTGGTGTGGTGCCTAAATCCTGGTTCATCTATATGAAGGTAGGGGTGATAATCAGATTTATACTCTTGATATCCAAAATATTCAAATAAAAGGATTAATTTGATAATAGAGGACATTTAGGAAAAAGGAAGAAGGCACAGTTAAGAAGATTAAAATTTGTTTGATGTATTGGAAACAAACTCCATAATGCAATAGGAAAC